>NC_056077.1:17575757-17878787 GCF_016772045.2 Ovis aries | reverse complement strand
AGACTGAGGCCCTGAGTATTAGAGTTTTAAAATGAAATCTTTGCACAGATGACTTTGATGCATAGGGAGCTTGAGACCACTGCAATCCATAGGCATAAATAAGCCGGTCTCATGTTACTCACATGTGCTTACTCATCATCAGGTGAAGGCCTCCCTCACGATGGAATACTGCACAGTAATAAACAGGAAGGGGCTGCTGACACATGCAACCACGTGGAAGACCTTCAAATGCAACAGGCCAAGTGACAGAAGTCAGACTCAAGGGCTACACACTTTATGGTTCCATTTGTATGCCATTCTGGAAAGGCAGAACCACAGGGGTAAATAGATCAGTGAGTGCCAGGCCCTGGTAAGGGAAGCAGAGGTTAACTACAAAGGGGAAGCATGCAGGAATTTGGGGGATGACATTTCTATACCTTGATTGCGGGAGCAATTAGGCTGTATGGATTTGGCAAAATTGAGAGACTATACACATCCAGTCAATTTAAAGGAAATCAACCCTGAATTTTCATTGGAAGGACTGTTGTTAAAGCTGAAGCGCCAATCCTTTGGCTACCTGATGTGAAGAGCTGACTCACTGGGGAAAAAAACCCTGTTGCTGGAAAAAAATTGAAGGCAAAAGATTGAGATGGCAGCGGATGAGATCGTTAGATAGCAACACTGACTCAATGGACATGAATATGGGCCAACTCTAGGAGATAGCAGGGGACAGAGGAGCCCAGTGTGTTACAACCCATGGGGTCACAAAGAGACGGACATGACTTAGTAACTGAACAACAACACTGAAAAGGGTAAATTTTATTGTATGTAATATATATATCTCAGTAAGCTTGACTGAAACACACACACACACACACACACACACACACACAATGTAATACCACTATACATGCACTAAAACAGGTAAAATTAAAAAGACTGACCATACCAAGATCAATAGATCAGGACATGGAGCAATGGAAACTCTCAGATATTGCTGGTAGGAATAGTTTTTAAAAAGAAAAAAAAAAAGGAGAGATGGGGTTCTGAGGACAGTCAGACTCTGTCACTTACCAGTGTATGATGTTGGCCAAATCACTACAGGATTTTAGGCCTTGGTTGGTTCATATATATATATATGGGATAATAGAAGTATATTCCTGCCTATTTTATAAAATCAGCATAAGGCATAAAGGAGATGTTGTTTGTGAAATGCTAGCGCAGTGCCTGGCATATAGCAAGTGACCAAAAATATTAGATTTGGCTATTCTTAATATTATTATCATTCTCCTTGGTATAGCTGTCTCTGGGTTCCTCCAGGAATGCATGGATTCTGTGTCTCCAGTTCTTGGCAAGTAGAGTCCTCAACACATTTGTCAGATGAAAGAATGAATAAGTGAAGTTGCATGCAATGGAAGACATAAGGTCTCTATCTGAGTAGAATGGCAGAAGAGTTAGCACCAGCCGTCTTCGGGAGCATTCCGCTTCGAGTGTCCCAGGCCTAACGTCTGAATCCCCAGCCCAAACCAGGGCTTCTACATCATTGAGAAGATCAGGAGTTTTATTCTACCTGTTCAGTGGAACTTGTATAGGTGGTCTCAGCTTCCCTAAAAGCCTATAAAAATTTTCCACGTTAGAAAATGTTCAAAATCAATTTCAAATACGTGGGTTTCACAATCACTCTAGGATGGCCTAACAAAAAGGGGATTGAGTCTTTTGCTTGGTAATGTGGCAGTAAAAAGTGGACTGAAACTGGATTCGTGAGCCAACAAACAAGAAGATTCCAAAGAGAAGGCAAATCTTTCCGCATGGAACCTCCCACTAGGGAAGCCCTGGGAGCTCTCATCAAATCACAAAGGGCACGGCCAACCCCTCTGAGGATAACTGGAAGTGACTGCACCATCAAGAGGGGGAACTGGTGATAATCTGATGCAATGCCCCATTTCTAGCATTCCTTTTGTACAAAACAATGTCTGACTTTTCCTGGCAAAGTCTCCTCCCCTGCCAACAGATATCAGCAACTGGAAGAGAAATTCCTAATGAAGAAAATCTATTTTGTCAATTCTCAGGTGAATTAGACATGCCCAGTATGCCTTCGGGCTTTCTGGTGGCTCAGTTGGTAAAGAATCCACCTGCAGTGTGGGAGACCTGGGTTCAATCCCTGGGTTGGGAAGATCCCCTGGAGAAGGGAATGGCTACCTACTCCAGTATTCTGGCCTGAATAATTCCATGGACTGTATAGTCCACGGGGTTGCAAAGAGTCAGACACAACTGAGTAACTCACTGTCAGTATGCCTTCACTGGGCTTCCCTGAGGTTCAGTGGTAAAGAATCTGCCTAACAATGCAGGAAAATCCCATGGACAGAGGAGTCTGGCGGACTACAGTCCATGGAGTCACAAAGAGTCGGTCACGTCTTAGCAACTAAGCATAGAACATAACTTCAGCTGATGCTCTCCTTTAAAAAGCCTGCTTGGGGGACTTCCCTGGTGGCCCAGTAGTTAAGGATCTGCCTTCTAATGCAAGGTACACGGGTTCGATCCCTGCTCCAGGAAGATTCCACTTGCCATGAGGAAGCTAAGCTTGTGTGCTAAACTACTGAGCCAGTGTCTCTTAAAGCCTGTGCTCCACAAGAGAAGCCACTGCAATGAGAAGCTCGCATACCATGAGAGAGTAGCCCTCGCTCACTGTAGCTAAAGAAATCCCATGAGCAGCAACAAAGACCCAGAGCAGCCAGAAAAATAATTTCAACTAAAATAAATAAAATAAAAGCCTGCTTGGGGATCATAATTTCTCACTGTTGTATCCAACTCTATGTGACCCCATGGACTGCAGCACACAGGCTTCTCTGTCCTTCCCTGTCTCAAGAAGTTTACTCAAACTCATGTCCATTGAATCAATGATGCCATCCAACCATCTCTTTCTCTGTTGCCCCCTTCTCTTTCAGCCCTCAATCTTTTCCAGGATCAGGGTCTTGATTTCAGCTTGTGATTCATTCAGCCAGCATCTCACATGATATACTCTGCCTATGAGTTAAATAAGCAGGATGACAATATGCAGCCTGACGTACTCCTTGAGAACAGTTTGAACATTATTTGGCATTTCTTGTCTTTGGGATTGGAATGAAAACTGACCTTTTCCAGACCTGTGCCCACTGCTGAGTTTTCCAAATTTGCTGGCATATTTTGAGTGTAGCATTTTAACAGCATCATCTTTTAGGATTTGAAATAGCTCAGCTGAAATTCTATCACCTCCACTAGCTTTGTTCATAGTAATGCTTCCTAAGGCCTGCTTGACTTCACATTCCAGGGTGTCTGGCTCTAAGTAAGTGACCACACCATTGTGGTTATTCGGGTCACTAAGACCTTTTGTGTATAGTTCTTCTGTGTTTTCTTGCCACTCTTAAGCTCTTCTGTTTCTGTTAGGTCCTTGCCATTTCTGTCATTTATTGTGCCCATCTTTGCATGAAATATTCCCTTGGTATCCCTAATTTTCTTGAAGAGATCTCTAATCTTTTCCATTCTATTGTTTTCCTCTTTTTTTTTTTTTTTTTTTTTGCATTGTTCACTTAAGAAAGCTTTCTTATATCTCCTTGCTATCCTCTGGAACTCTGCATTCAGTTGGGTGTATCTTTCTCTTTCTCCTTTGCCTTTTGCCTCTCTTGTTTTCTCAGCTATTTGGAGGAGCTGAGAAGCCCTCCTCAGACAACCACTTTTTATTCTTGAATTTCTTTTTCTTGGGGATGGTTTTGGTCACCGCCTCCTATACAATGTTACCAGCCTCTGTCCATAGTCCTTCAGGCACTCTGTCTACCAGATCTAATTCCTTAAATCTATTCATCACTTCCACTGTATAATCATAAGAGATTTGATTTAGGTCATACCTGAATGGTCTAGTGATCTACTTTCTTGAATTTAAGCCTGAATTTTGTAATAAGGAGCTCATG
Source organism: Ovis aries (assembly GCF_016772045.2). NCBI lineage: Eukaryota > Metazoa > Chordata > Mammalia > Artiodactyla > Bovidae > Ovis > Ovis aries. The sequence continues at coordinate 17,874,864 of NC_056077.1, read as the reverse complement.
ATCTGAACCACAGTCAGCCCCAGGTCTTGGTTTTGCTGACTATGGCTAACAGGGAGAGATCAAAGCTCCACCCATCAGCAGAAAATTGAATTAAAGATTAACTAAGCATGGTCCTGCCCACCAGAGCAAGACCCTGTTTTCCCCACAGCCAGTCCTTCCCATCAGGAAGCTTGCACAAGCCTCTTATCCTCAACCATCAGAAAGCAGACAGAAGAAGCAAGGATCACAATCCCACAGACTCCAGAATGAAAACCACAATGACCAAAAGCTAACCAAAATGATCACATGGATCACAGCCTTGTGTAACTCAATGAAGCTATGAGCCATGCCTTGCAGGGCCACTGAAGACAGATGGGTCATAGAGGAGAGTTCTGACAAAATGTGGTCCACTGGAGAAGGAAATGGAAAACCACTCCAGTATTCTCGCCTTGAGAACCCTATCAGTAAGTTCAGTTCAGTTGCTCAGTTGTGTCCGACTCTGCGACCCCATGAACTACAGCAGGCCAGGCCTCCCTGTCCATCACTAACTCCCAGAGTTCACTCAAACTCACGTCCATCAAGTCTGTGATGTCATCCAGCCATCTCATCCTCAGTCATCTCCTTCACCTCCTGCCCCCAATCCCTCCCATCATCAGAGTCTTTTCTAATGAATCAGCTCTTCACATGAGGTGGCCGAAGTATTGGAGTTTCAACTTTAGCATCATTCCTTCCAAAGAACACCCAGGACTGATCTCCTTTAGAATGGACTGGTTGGATCTCCTTGCAGTCCAAGGGACTCTCAAGAGTCTTCTCCAACACCACAGTTCAAAAGCATCAGTTCTTCGGTGCTCAGCTTTCTTTATGGTCCAACTCTCACATCCATACATGACCACTGGAAAAACCATAGCCTTGACTAGATGGACCTTTGTTGGCAAAGTAATATCACTGTTTTTGAATATGCTATCTAGGTTAGTCATAACTTTCCTTCCAAGGAGTAAGCATCTTTTAATTTCATGGCTGCAGTCACCATCTGCAGTGATTTTAGCCCCCAAAAATAAAGTCTGACACTGTTTCCACTGTTTCCTCATCTATTTCCCATGAAGTGATGGGACCAGATGCCAGGATCTTCGTTTTCTGAATGTTGAGCTTTAAGTCAACATTTTCACTCTCCTCTTTCACTTTCATCAAGAGGCTTTTTAGCTCCTCTTCACTTTCTCCCATAAGGGTGGTATCATCTGCATATCTGAGGTTATTGATATGTCTCCCGACAATCTTGATTCCAGCTTATGCTTCCTCCAGCCCAGCGTTTCTCATGATGTACTCTGCATAGAAGTTAAATAAGCAGGGTGACAATATGAGCCTTGATGTACTCCTTTTCCTATTTGGAACCAGTCTGTTGTTCTATGTCCAGTTCTAACTGTTGCTTCCTGACCTGCATACAGATTTCTCAAGAGGCAGGTCAGGTGGTCTGGTATTCCCATTTCTAGAAGAATTTTCCACAGTTGATTGTGATCCACACAGTCAAAGGCTTTGGCATAGTCAATAAAGCAGAAATAGATGTTTTTCTGGAACTCTCTTGCTTTTTCCATGATCCAGCAGATGTTGGCAATTTGATCTCTGGTTCCTCTGCCTTTTCTAAAACCAGCTTGAACATCTGGAAGTTCATGGTTCACGTATTCTAACCATTAATGTCGTATTTTGAAAGAAGAAAATGTCTGCTTCTACAGAAGTCCTTAATGTCAAGAGCTATCAGAAGCTATTTATAATGCTGATTATATCATCACAACTCTCAAGAATGGTTTACTACAAATAGTTCTTTATACCATGTGACATTTCTGTTCATGTGGTCAGTTTAAAAATATTTCATGAATGTCTGGATGGTTTTATGACAACAAGTGAGGGTGTCAGATTTCTGGATTTTAAAACTTCCTGGCAAGAATATTATTCAGACTTAAAAAAGGGAGGAGGTTCTGACACATGCTACAATATAGATGAAACTTGAGGACATTTTGCCAAGTGGAATAAACCAAAAGGATAAATTCTATATGACTCCACTTTTACCTGAGGTTCTTAGAGCAGTCATAGAGACAGAAAGTAGAAAAGTGGTTGCCAGAGGCTGGGAGAGGGAAGAATAGGGAGTTAATGGGTATAGAGTTTCAGTTTAGAAAGATGAATGGTAGTGATGATTGCAAAACAATGCAAGTGTACTTAATGCCACTGAACTGTACACAAAATTGGTTAAAATGGTAAATCTTATGTATACTATACTACACTCAGAAATTTTTTACTTCCTATGGTGGGAGACTATACTTTTCCTTCAGAGTGTTTAAGGAAGTAAAGGTTTTTGTTAATTTTAAGAAAAAATTAATATTAAATGTAGTAAAAACTAGACCCCCACCAGGTCAAAATCACTGGCCCTATACTCATAGACTCTAGACCAGCTGGAGTTGGAAAATTGATTATAGAGCTTCCTGAAATACCATCCTCACTGTCTACCAATCAGAAAATTGTCTATGAGTTGATTAGGTTCCCTGTGACTTTCACCTCTAACACTGTCTCTAAATCTTTCCCAGGGAGTTCGGGTCTTTTGAGCATTAGCTGCCCATTCCCCTTGTTTGGTAACCTGCAATAAATACTATACTTTCCTTCACCACAACCCAGTGCCAGTAGATTGGTTTTACTGTGCATCTGGTGAGAAGACCTGAGTTTGGATTAGTAACACTCCCCCTCTAAAATCAAGAACAAGAAAAGGATGCCCACTCTCACCACTTTTATTCAACATAGTATTAGAAGTCCTAACCCAAGCAACTAGGCAAGAAAAAGAAATAAAAGACATTCAAATTGGAAAGAATGAAGTAAAACTGCTACAATATGAGGATGGCATAATTTTATATACAGAAAATCCTTAAGATGTTACAAAAATATTAAAAAATAATAAATGAATACAGTAAAGTTACAGGGTACAAAAATCAATATACAAAAATCTATTGCATTTCTACATGCAAACAATTAGGTAGCAGGAAGAGAAGTTAAGAAAACAATCCCATTTAAGATAACAACAAAAAGGATAAAATATCTTGGAATAAATTTAACGAAAGAGGCAAAAGACTTGTACTCTAAAAACTATAAGATATTGCTAAAAGAAATTGAATAATACACAAATAAATGGACAGATATTTCATGCTTATGGATTGGAAGCATTAACATGGTTAAAATGTCAATATTACTTATGCAGACAGATTCAATATGATCCTTATAAAAATTCCAAGGACATTTTTCACAGAAATAGAATTTAAAATTCTAAAATTTATATGAAATCACAAAAGACTCCAAATAGCCAAAGCAATCCTGAGAAAAATGAATAAAGCTGATTTCAAGCTATATTACAAAGTTATAGTAATCAAAACAGTATGGTGTTGGCAGAAAGATAGTTGCATAGATCAATGGAACATAAATGAGTGCCCAGAAATAAAACCATACATATATGGATACCTAATTTACAACAAAGGAGCAGGTAGGGGTCCTAAGATGGTGGAGGAATAGGATGGAGAGACCACTTTCTCCCCCACAAATTCATCAAAAGAACATTTGAGTGCCAAGCAAATTCTACAGAACAACTTCTGAATGCTGGCAGAGGACATCAAGCACCCAGAAAAGCAGCCCATTGTCTTTGAAAGGAGATAGGACAAAATATAAAAGATAAAAAGAGAGGCAAAAGAGGTAGGGACGTAGATTTGTCCCGGGAAGGGAGTCTTAAAATAGAGAGAAGTTTCCAAACACCAGGAAACACTCTCTTTAGCGGGTCTGTGGTGAGCCTTGGAACCTCAGAGAGCAAAATAACCAGGAGGGAAAATAAATAATTAAACCCACAGATTACGTGCCTAACAGCAACTCTCAGTGGTGCAACAGCCCAGACACTCGCATCTCCCACTAGCAAGAAGGGGAGGGACATGGAGGAGCGGGCGGCATTGCTTACGATAAGGAGCGATAAGGAGCAGGCCTCAATGCCCTGAGGGCAATCTGAGGGAACTAGCTTGAGATAGCAACCCAGACTGTGGAATAGCTATCCCATGATCCCACTAAAAGCCCTAACCACTGCCAGGCACGCTCACAGAACAAACGACTGAGCAGAGCTAGCTGGCTGTGGACCGGATCATCTCCCACCAGAGACAGGCAGGCAAGGGCAGCCAGAGCCAGAAGGGGGCAATCGCGGCCCCAGAGAGGCATCCTGTACCAAACTGCAAGCAGACTTCTTCGCTAACCAAGATTTTGGGGATTCTGGACAGTCAACATCTGCCAGGAGGGTCACAGCCAGAGATCAGCTTCCCAGAAGAGAAACACGGTGTGCCCGTTGTATACCCAAAAACCGAGCAGCTGGGACAGGGGAGGGGATAAGTCACAGCCTTCAAGTGGGGGCGACTACACGCTCCAAGGAACTGGTCACCTGAGCTACTTGGACCTGCTGCTGCTGCTAAGTCACTTCAGTCGTGTCTGACTCTGTGCGACCCCATAGACAACAGCCCACCAGGCTCCCCTGTCCCTGGGATTCTCCAGGCAAGAACACTGGAGTGGGTTGCCATTTCCATCTCCAATGCATGAAAGTGAAAAGTGAAAGTGAAGTCACTCAGTCATGTCCAACCCTCAGCGACCCCATGGACTGCAGCCTACCAGGCTCCTCCGTCCATGGGATTTTCCAGGCAAGAGTACTGGAGTGGGGTGCCATTGCCTTCTCCACTCGGACCTGGGATGGGCACAAAACGCAGGCCCAACCAAGTCTGTGCCTTTGTGGAGTACCCGAGAACCTGAACCTGAACAGCTTAGACCTGAGAAGTGCATGCAAACCAAGGCCTGCATCTGATAGTTCCCAGCAGAGCAACCTAGAGTCTCAGCAGTGTAGACTGGGAAAGCACCCACGCCGTGAGCGTGGGCAAACCCAGTGTGGCTGAATCACTGTGAACACACACCAGTGATATTTGTTTGCAGTGTTCCTCCCTCCCCAAAGCACAACTGAACAAGTGAGCCTAAAAGAAAGTGACCACCATTGCACCCCTTGTGTCAGGGTGGAAATTAGACACTGAAGAGACCAGCAAACAGAAGAAGCTAAAATAAGCAGAGGGAACGGCTTTGGAAGTGACAGGTGCGATAGATTAAAACCCTGTACTTAGCACTGACTACATAGGAAGGGGCCTATAGACCATGAGAAGTACAAGCTGGATCAAGGAACTATCTGAAAATGAACTGATCCCACACTGTAAGCAACAGCTCCAGAGAAAGTCTTAGATATACTTTTACTATTCTCATTTTTTTAATTAAAAAAATATTTTATTTTATTTGTTATGTTTAAGTCCCCATTACTCCTTTAATTTTCATTTTTATAACCTACTATTACCTTGCATGGAGAAGGCAATGGCACCCCACTCCAGTACTCTTGCCTGGAAAACCCCGTGGATGGAGGAGCCTGGTGGGCTGCAGTCCATGGGGTTGCTAAGAGTACTTTGGCCACCTCATGCAAAGAGTTGACTCATTGGAAAAGATTCTGATGCTGGGAGGGATTGGGGGCAGGAGGAGAAGGGGACAACAGAGGATGAGATGGCTGGATGGCATCACCGACTCGATGAACATGAGTTTGAGTGAACTCTGGGAGATGGTGATGGACAGGGAGGCCTGGTGTGCTGCGATTCACAAGGTCGCAAAGAGTCAGACACGACTGAGTGACTGAACTGAACTGAACTGAACAGGAGAAAAACTATTAAAAATCCCAACATATGGAGGCTGAACAACATGCTGCTGAATAACCAACAAATCACAGAAGAAATCAAAATATCCATAGAAATGAATGAAAATGAAAACACAACAACCCAAAACCTATGGGACCCTGTAAAAGCAGTACTAAGGGGCAGGTTCATAGCTATACAGGCTTACCTCAAGAAACAAGAAAAAATCAAATAAATAACCTAACTCTACACCTAAAGCAACTAGAAAAGGAAGAAATGGAGAACCCCAGGGTTAGTAGAAGGAAAGAAATCTTAAAAATTAGGGCAGAAATAAATGCAAAAGAAACAAAAGAGGCCATAGCAAAAATCAACAAAACCAAAAGCTGGTTCTTTGAGAAGATAAATAAAATTGACAAACCATTAGCCAGACTCATCAAGAACAAAGGGAGAAAAATCAAATCAACAAAATTAAAAATGAAAATGGAGAGATCACAACAGACAACATAGAAATACAAAGGATCATAAGAGGCTATTATCAGCAACTATATGCAAATAAAATGGACATCTTGGAAGAAATGGACAAATTATTAGAAAAGTACAACTTTCAAAAATTGAATCAGGAAGAAACAGAAAATCTTAACAGACCCATCACAAGCATGGAAATTGAAACTGTAATTAGAAATCTTCCAACAAACAAAAGCCCAGGACCAGATGGCTTCACAGCTGAATTCTATCAAAAATTTAGAGAACTAACACCTATCCTACTCAAGCTCTTCCAGAAAATTGCAGAGGAAGGTAAACTTCCAAACTCATTCTATGAGGCCACCATCACCCTAATACCAAAACCTGACAAAGATGCCACAAAAAAAGAAAACTACTGGCCAATATCACTGATGAACATAGATGCAAAAATCCTTAACAAAATTCTAGCAAACAGAATCCAAAAACACATTAAAAAGATCATACATCATGACCAAGTGGGCTTTATCCCAGGGATGCAAGGATTCTTCAATATCCGCAAATCAATCAATGTAATTCACCACATTAACAAGTTGAAAAATAAAAACCATATGGTTATCTCAATAGATGCAGAGAAAGCCTTTGACAAAATTCAACATCCATTTATGACTTTTTAAAAAACCCTCCAGAAAGCAGGAATAGAAGGAACATATCTCAACATAATAAAAGCTATATATGACAAACCCTCAGCAAACATTACCCTCAGTGGTGAAAAATTGAAAGCATTTCCCTAAAGTCAGGAACAAGACAAGGGTGCCCACTCTCACCACTACTATTCAACATAGTCTTGGAAGTTTTGGCCACAGTAATCGGAGCACAAAAAGAAATAAAAGGAATCCAGATTGGAAAAGAAGAAGTAAAACTCTCACTGTTTGCAGATGACATGATCCTCTACATAGAAAACCCTAAAGACTCCACTAGAGAATTACTAGAGCTAATCAATGAATATAGTAAAGTTACAGGATATAAAATCAACACACAGAAATCCCTTGCATTCCTATACACTAACAATGAGAAAACAGAAAGAGAAATTAAGGAAACAATTCCATTCACCATTGCAACAAAAAGAATGAAATACTTAGGAATATATCTACCTAAAGAAACTAAAGACCTATATATAGAAAACTATAAAACACTGGTGAAAGAAATCAAAGAGGACACAAATAGATGGAGAAATATACCGTGTTCATGGATCGGAAGAATCAATATAGTGAAAATGAGTATACTACCCAAAGCAATCTATAGATTGAATGCAATCCCCTTCAAGCTACCAACGGTATTTTTCAGAGAACTAGAACAAATAATTTCACAATTTGTATGGAAATACGAAAAACCTTGAAGAGCCAAAGCAATCTTGAGAAAGAAGAATGGAACTGGAGGAATCAACCTGCCTGACTTCAGGCTCTACTACAAAGCCACAGTCATCAAGACAGTATGGTACTGGCACAAAGACAGAAATATAGATCAATGGAACAAAATAGAAAGCCCAGAGATAAATCCACACACCTATGGACACCTTATCTTTGACAAAGGAGGCAAGAATATACAATGGAGAAAGACAATCTCTTTAACAAGTGGTGCTGGGAAAACTGGTCAATCACTTGTAAAAGAATGAAACTAGAACACTTTCTAACACCATACACAAAAATAAACTCAAAATGGATTAAAGATCTAAATGTAAGACCAGAAACTATTAAACTCCTAGAGGAAAACATTGGCAAAACACTCCCTGACATAAATCACAGCAGGATCCTCTATGACCCACCTCCCAGAATATTGGAAATAAAAGCAAAAATAAACAAATGGGGCCTAATTAAAATTTAAAGCTTCTGCACAACAAAGGAAACTATACGCAAGGTGAAAAGACAGCCTTCAAAATAGGAGAAAATAATAGCAAATGAAGCAATGGACAAAGAATTAATCTCAAAAATATACAAGCAACTCCTGCAACTTCTTTCCAGAAAAATAAAAGACCCATTCAAAAAGTGGGCCAAAGAACTAAACAGAGATTTCTCCAAAGAAGACATACAGATGGCTAACAAACACATGAAAAGATGCTCAATATCACTCATTATCAGAGAAATGCAAATCAAAACCACAAGGAGGTTCCATTTCATGCCAGTCAGAATGGCTGCTATCCAAAAGTCTACAAGCAATAAATGCTGGAGAGGGTGTGGAGAAAAGGGAAGCCTCTTACACTGTTGATGGGAATGCAAACTAGTACAGCCACTATGAAAACAGTGTGGAGATTCCTTAAAAAACTGGAAATAGAACTGCCATATGACACAGCAATCCCACTGCTGGGCATACACACTGAGGAAACCAGAATCGAAAGAGACACACGTACCCCAGTGTTCATCGCAGCACTGTTTATAATAGCCAGGACATGGAAGCAATCTAGATGTCCATGACCAGATGAAAGGATCAGAAACTGTGGTACATATACACAGTGGAATAGTACTCAGCCGTTAAAAAGAATACATTTGAATCAGTTCTAATGAGGTGGATGAAACTGGAGCCTATTATACAGAGTGAAGTAAGCCAGAAAGAAAAACACCAATACAGTATACGAACGCATATATATGAAATTTAGAAAGAAGGTAACGATAAGCCTGTACGCGACACAGCAAAAGAGACATAGATGTATTGAACAGTCTTTTGGACTCTGTGGGAGAGGGCGAGGGTGGGATGATATGGGAGAATGGCATTGAAACATGTAAAATATATGTGAAACGAATCGCCAGTCCAGGTTTGATGCATGATACAGGGTGCTCGGGGCTGTTGCACTGGGATGACCCACAGGGATGGGATGGGGATGGGGGTTCAGGATGGGGAACACATGTACACTCATGGTGGATTCAAGTCAATGTGTGGCAAAACCAATACAATATTATAAAGTAAAATAGATAAATTAATTTTTTAAAAGAAGGAGCAAAGAACATCCAGTGGAGAAAAGATAGTCTCTTCTATAAACGTTGTTGGGAAAACTGAGTGGCCACATGCTAAAAAATGAAAGTAGTCCAATATTCACCACACACAAAAATCAACTCAAAATGAACTAAATACTTGAATGAATCCAAGACTTGAAATGATAAAACTCCTAGGAAAAAATATAGGAAGTATGATCTTAGACTTTGGTCTTAGTACTATATTTCTGGATATGTCTCCTCAGGCAAGGGAGACAAAAGAAAAAAAAAGTGGTACTACATCAAACTAAAAAGCTTTTGCACAGAGAAGGAAACCATCAACAAAACAAAAAGACAATCTACCGAATGAGACATGGTATTTGCAAATCATATATCTGATAAAGGGTTAATATCCAAAATATACAAAGAACTTACACAATTCAACAACAGCAAAACTCTTTTAAAAGACACAAGAGATGAATAGATATTTTACAAAGAAGACATAAATATGGTCAATAGGCTCATGAAAAGATGCTCAGCATCCTTATTGTAATGGGTATCATCAAAAAGTCAAGAAATAAGGAGTGTTCATAAAGATGTGGAGAAAAGGGAAAGCTTGTGCACTGTTGGTGGGAATGTAAACTAGTGAAACCACTCTGGAACACATCATGGTCCCTCAAAAACATAAAAATAGAACATCATATGATCCAGCTATTCCACTTCTGGGTAATTATCCAAAGAATATGAAAACACTAATTTGAATATATATATATGTATATGTGTGTATATATGTACATATATATATATATATATATATTCCAGAGAAGGCAATGGCACCGCACTCCAGTACTCTTGCCTGGAAAATCCCATGGATGGAGGAGCCTGGAAGGCTGCAGTCCATGGGGTTGCTGAGGGTTGGACACAACTGAGCGACTTCAGTTTCACTTTTCATTTTCGTGCATTGGAGAAGGAAATGGCAACCCACTCCAGTGTTCTTGCCTGGAGAATCCCAGGGACGGGGGAGCCTGGTGGGCTGCCGTCTATGGGGTCGCACAGAGTTGGACATGACTGAAGTGACTTAGCAGCAGTAGCAGCATATATATATTCACACACCTCTATTTTCACCACAGCATTGTTCACAATAGCCAAGATAGGGAAACAAAATAAGTGCCCATCAATGGATGAATGAGTAAAGATGTAATGCACACACACACACACACACACACACACACTGAAATATTACTCAGTCACACAAAAAAAGAAATCCTGCCACTTGCAACAACATGGTTAGACCTTAAGGGTATTACACTAAGTAAGATGAAGAAAGACAAATTCTGAATAATTTCACTTATATGTGGAATATAAAAAAAAATGACAAACCAAAACATAAAATAAATGAACCAAACCAAAGCAATATGGAGATATAGATTACCAGAGGGGAAGAGGCTGGGGGAGGGTGAGATGGGTAAAGGAGATCAACTGTAGGGTGATGGATGGAAACAAAATTTCTGTTGGTGAGCATGCTGTAGTGCATACAAGGCAGAAATATGTCATACACAGGAAACGTAGAAAGTGTTATAAACTAAAGTTACCTCAATAAAAAGTAAACTATTAGAAAGGTTGCAGGGTAGTTTTAATGACAATTGTGAAATAAGTTTTGGTAGAAATTCTAAATTACTCTTTAAGACCTGTTTTACAGAGAGAGAATCCTATTTCCAAGGTCTGGATGTTAGCTATCCTAACCTGTGTTTCAAATTCGTCTCCAGGTTTTCCCTCGAGTCCTTCACAGTACACAAATTCCCCACCAGACGGAATGCCAAAATTGCACATGACGCTTACCAGGTAGGCTCTCCAGAAGGACTGGATACAGAGTGCTGCTTCCGATTCTGTCAGCAGGAGGGAGAGCGGGATTGCCGGCCGTGGGCTGAAAGGCAATAAAATGGTCATAAGCCCATGAGAATCTGTCTTACCGCCTCAGCAGAGCCTTTGACAACATAATGGCCTCTCTGATTAAGTGCCTCATCCAGTCCCATTCTTAGAAAGCAGCAATGTCATTTTTCATAGAAAAGTTTAGGCTTGAGTTAGCATTTGTTTTAAAATCTTGGATGGAATTTTCTTTTTTTTTTTAACCAGCATACTCTTAAATCATTATTAGCCTGCTCTGTTTTGAAGGGCTCAGGTTGGAAAGCTGCATGCTGCTGCTGCTGCTAAGTTACTTTAGTCATGTCCAACTCGGTGCAACCCCATAGATGGCAGCCCACCAGGGTTCTCTGTCCCTGGGATTCTCCAGGCAAGAATACTGTGCTTCAGTTGTGCCTGACTCTGTGCGACCCTATGGACGGTAGCCCGCCAGGCTCCTCTGTCCACAAGATTCTCCAAGCAAGAATCCTGGAGTGGGTTGCCATTTCCTTCTCCTGGAAAGCTGCATATGTGACCTTAAAGTAAAAGAAAAAGCAGAAGCCACCTTTAGATATAGCATCATGACTGAGACATAACAAAAGGCTCTTTTTTGGAGGGAGATTAAGTACCTCATTTCTTTCCTGAAATATTGCAATTTTCTCTGATTGGTGTACATTCCAGCTTAATGTGGTTTTAAGTCAAGCACATTTTTAAGTTGTTTTTCTATTACATCTTAATGAGCAATAAAATATCTCAAGTGCTGGTTAAATTGACAGTGTCTGCTCTTGTGGGATTCTATGATTATGATGGGATTTTTGATCATGAATACCGCATTTAAAATGACTAAATGCTCTCTTCTTGTTGTTTATTTCCTAAACGCGGTTTAGAGATTACTAACTGCTGACAAGATTTTACAAGTCTGACTTAATTCTGATTCCTTAACTTTCCCCAAAGCACTGCTATCTCTGAAAGACCAAAAGTCAGGACTTTTCAAATATAATGCAAAGAAATAAATCCCTGAAAGAATGTAGGTGACTTGGAGGCTGCCCTCCAGGCAGGATCCCCAGAAATGACTTTGCATGTGGGGGATCCCCGAGAGTCTTGGCTGCAAGGCTATCCCTAATGACAGTCATCACTTGAGTTTACAGCCACTCTTACTGTGTACGGAGAGAGGTTGACTCACCCGCTCAGGGTCACACAGCTTGTGAGTGGCCTCCACAGCATCTGGATCCAGACTTACCCACTTCCCCAAGCCCAGGCTTCCCTCACAAGTTGTGCTGACACCAGCCCTCCACTGGGCCACCGCTTGCAGATGTCCAGCCCGACAGATTCCAGAGCTAATAGGCAACAATGCACAATTCTCTAGGATCTGGGGTTTTATTTCCCACTACACTCAGACTTAAAAACAACAACAAAAAATTCCACCCTTGATACAGTATATTTGTGTGAATTAATGAATACTCTTTTGGATTACTCCAAAATCAAAGACATCAAAGCCAGAAAGAACCTGAGAGATGATCAGGACCATTTTTCTAGCAAGTGCAGTGTTGCCAGGCTCTGGGTCTCCAGCGGGGTGGGTCTTTCTTAGGAGACCAAGGAAAGGAGAGTCTACTTCTTTGGAGAGAGAATTACAACCTCCAAATGATAGTGCTATTAGAAACCTTTCCCTAATGCTGTGCTTTTATTTGCCTTTTTGTTTCTTTGTTCTGTTTTTTGTTCCCACTTCTTTTTGCCTAATATCTAGTTTTCTGGGCTTTAAGAGAGTATTTGTGTTTTTCTGGAGGCACATGGTCTCCCTGCTTTCTCATTAAACATTTCTCCTTGTACATTGCCCTTATTCTGTCAATCTCAGTTGTGTGACACCAGCAAATCACATCCCTGAAGGAATTTTCCTTCACTAGTTAAAAATCAATAGCATCTAGAAAAACCTTGGTGTTTCTGAAGAGACCTTGGTGGGTTGGCAGTGACTTCGTGAGAATAATGCTATTGTGCATCAATGCCAGCTGACATGCTCAGAGCACCCTGACTCCCCTCCCACCAGCCTTGCTCCTTGGCTCCAACCAGAGGGGCCCCTTTCATCTCCTCCAACGTGCCCTCCCACCTCAGGGCCTTGGCAGAGGGGCTTTCTTCTGTCTCCAATATCCTCTTACTTCCAGCCAGATCACTGCATACAGTTGTGTGAGTTGTTCTCTCCTCAAAGGCTCCCAACAGATGGGCCAGAGGCACTGAAACCCCAGCACATGCTCTGCCACTTCTGTTCCAGGACAGAGGCCCTTTTTCCTAATGTGATCAAAGGCGCATTGGGGCTGAGACCTCTTTCTCCCAGTTTACTCATATTCTTTCTTCCGATCGCCCCTCAAATGTTATGAAACCATGTGCTTTGATTAGATCAGGGCCACTGTACAATTTTCCTTCCTAGTCCTTGGCCCAATTTGGAGATATAAATCTGTGTGATTGTCTAATTAACATCCTAATCCTCAACTGGACTGAAAGCTCCATAAGAACAGAAACTGGGCCTGCGTTTGCTCCTCTGGCATTTCCAGCAGTTGGGAGCATGTCTGGCACACAGTAGACACTCAATAAATCTTCGTGGGATGAGCCTCTGCTTGGCCCAGCGCGCTGAGCTCTTTCCATGCGCTGTTTCATTAAATCCTCACAACGTTAATAATGAGCTGTTGTTGTCCTTTTAGAGTGAAGAGACTCAGGCATAGAGGGGTGACATGCATCTTCCAAGGTCACTGACCCTTTCCTGCTGAGAATTTAGACTGCCCACAGGAAGTGGTCCACAGAAAAGAGGAGGACAACTCAAAAGTTCTTTCACATGGAATTCAGGGTCTAGGAGCTGTGAGTGTTCAACAGAGGAAAGCACAGCCATTTGTCTGGAAGGAAAAAAAATGAGCGAGGAGAAGTTGTAATCATTGAAATTGCCCTCTTGATTAATTCTTACAGCAATAACTTGGCAGGTGTTCATTTGCCTGATGCTCCACAGAGAAATCCAGTGTCAGGACAGCAGAACAAAGTGGAGTGTGTCATGAGTATCTGAGGGGAGGCTTGCTGGGGCCTTTCTATGGAGCTGCAGTTTTCTTGTTTTCAGTATGTTTCTCTGTACTGATATTATGAAATCCTCAACGTATCCATATCCCTGTTTTGGAATAGCCGTAGGATAGGATAGAAGAAGGCAATGGCACCCCACTCCAGTACTCTTGCCTGGAACATCCCATGGACAGAGGGTTCTGGAAGGCTGCAGTCCATGGGGTCGCTGAGAGTCGGACACAACAGAGCGACTTCACTTTCGCTTTTCACTTTCATGCATTGGAGAAGGAAATGGCAACCCACTCCAGTGTTCTTGCCTGGAGAATCCCAGGGATGGGGGAGCCTGATGGGCTGCCGTCTATGGGGTCGCACAGAGTCAGACACGACTGAAGCGACTTAGCAGCAGCAGCAGCAGCAGGAGAGGAGATGGAGAATCTGGGGACACGAAAGGCCCGGTCAGTCCAACAAAGGACTTCCGGTAGTAATGAGACCCCAGATCACTTTGCATCACAATGGCATCTTCAAAAAGCGAAATGAGATTTCTATTAGGCCTTTAAGCAGTAATGTGAGGCCACATTTAATGATGCCCCGGCTTTCCTGGTGAAATAATGGGGCTCTGTCTAGTTCTTGATGAAAGTGAAAGAGGAAAGTGAAAAAGTTGGCTTACAACTCAACATTCAGAAAGCTGAGATCATGGCATCTGGTCCCATCACTTTATGGCAAATAGACAGGGGAACAATGGGAACAGTGAAAGACTTTATTTTGGGGGGCTCCAAAATCACTGCAGAGGGTGACCATAGCCATGAAATTAAAAGACACTCGATCCTTGGAAAAAAAAGCTATGACCAACCTAGACAGATATTAAAAAGCAGAGACATTTCTTTGCCAACAAAGCTCTGTTTAGTCAAAGCTATGGTTTTTCCAGTAGTCGTGTATGGATGTCAGAGTTGAAATATAAAGAAAGCTGAGTGCCAAAGAATTAATGCTTTTGAACTGTGGTGTTGGAGAAGATTCTTGAGAGTCTCTTGGACTGCAAGGAGATCCAACCAGTCCATCCTAAAGGAAATCAGTCCTGAATATTCATTGGAAGGACTGATGCTGAAGCTGAAATTCCAATAATTTGGCCACCTGATGCGAAGAACCAACTCATTGGAAAAGATCCTGATGCTGGGAAAGATTGAAGGCAGGAGGAGAAGAGGACAACAGAGGATGAGATGGTTGGATGGCATGACCAACACGATGGACATGAGTTTGAGTAAACTCCGGGAGTTAGTGATGGACAGGGAGGTCTGGCGTGCTGCAGTCCATGGGGTCACAAAGAGTCAGGCACAACTGAGTGACTGAACTGAACTGCCTAGTTCCCAAACCAAGAATAAGTGTGAATCAGGGCAGAAGAAGAGAACTTAATCCTTGGAGAGAAGTCCCTAGGAATTATTAGTCATTTCAGCAGCCCAGCTCAAATGGATAGAAGCCATTCCAAGCCCTTTTCTCTCTCTTGGAATCAGTGCAACTGGCTTCAGGTCAAATAAAAATTGAGATCGAGTAGAGGTGACTGCTCATCTTCGGGGAACTGGGGAGGGGAGGGGAAACAAGAGTGTCAATCCCAGGAGAAAGCAGCTGAGGCTCCCATGGGCTTAAACTGGACCCCCGAACCCCATCCCCATGCAAACAGGTTTGAGCATTCCAATGGCGCAACAGTACTGCTGAGTGTTTCCAAGAATTGTCTTATTGGTAGTGCACATTTGTCAGCTCTTCTTCCTTTTTTTCCTCAAACCTGAATTAAATCTATTTGAATCACAATTGATTCTGTAATTTTGAGAAGGAACAAGAAGGTACTCTTCTGACTGTGTACACATGTATGTATAAATACACACACGTGCACACACACACACACACACACACACACACACAACTCTTCCCCTGCTCCCGACAATTTTTGGAGGATCAGCAAAATATTTCAGAACCTAGAGAAGTTGTAGCATACTCACAAAATGCACAAGAGAATCTGAGAAGTTAGTCTTTATTAACTTCTCCATCCAGTTGCAAGATGAAAGTTACCATCTGAAACGGCATTTATGGTCTATGGCCATACCACCCTGAATGCGTCCGATCTCATCTGAAATGGCATTTATGAAGAAAAAGCAGGAAGGAGAATGGCCTGCTTTATATTGAAAACTGAATCTTGAAATCCAAATTTGTTCCACTTTTCATTAGGTAAAAGATTAAGTTGTTTTCTTGTAACGTGAAAGAATAAGCTAGATGCAAAGTCATTTACAAAATGACACAGGCCCCAAATCAACCATCATTCATAAAACCTTTCACCAACTCATAGGGCTGGCATTTGAAAACCTCTACTCATGGTATTCAGCAAAAGAGATTACCCAGTCCCTGCCCTCAGCCTTAATTGGTTTCCCAAACATTCTATGTTGGAGGCTCATCACCATCTTGAGGACTGAACCTCAAATATTTGGGAGAAGTACAATAGACTAGTGGTCCCCAAATTTTGGCACCAGAGACTGGTTTCGTGGATGACAATTTTTCCATGGGCCAGGGGTAGGAGGTGGTTTGACTCAAGTGCATTACCTTTATTGTGCACTTTATTTCTATTATTATTACATTAGCTCCACTTCAGATTAGTGATTAGTAATGCCTCCAGGCATTAGATCCCAGACACTGGGGACCCCTGCAGTAGAAGTTATCTGGAATGGGACTTCCAGACTAGTCATTAAGTCCAGAATCTCCTAGGATTCTTTTAATCCAGCCTTTCATGACATGAGGAATGGTTCCAAGAAACCTCTTGCTTACCTGCCCACCAACTCCACTCTGAGAGACCAACAAAACAGTTATTACCCAGCATCGGGCTGAATCATTCTCCCACATAAACACAGGGTCAAGTCCCATTTTGCCAACCCTGTCATTGGAAGCCACATAAGGGTCCAGTCAACAGTGCTCCCTAACAATACACTGCAAGACCTTGTGCTCACCCTTGGGCTGCAGGTTTAACCATCTTCAACACCAGGGCTGGTTATTTTACGCTGCTCAATAAATATGCCCAGATTGCTGTGTTATTGAGTCTCTTCGTAACTGAGTACATGTTTTCTCCAAACTGGTTTAAGGAGGACCTTAAGGAGTTCTGCCTCTTTCTGTGCCCCTCTTCCTGCTCCAGAGGAGCCTGGGAAGAGCAGACAGCCTCCTTCCTCACCTCTTCCAAACTTCTCACAGCACATCTTAACTTGTTTTGTGCCATAATCCCTTTACGTTTTGGAAATTTGAATTTCTTCTCTGAATAATATTTTTAAAAATACAATAGTAAATACATAAGATTTTTAAGCAAACCAATTAGATTAAAATACAGTTATCAAAATGGGATTCCCAGATGGTGCAGTGGTAAAGAATCAGCCTACCAATGCAGGAGACACAGAGGAATCTCTGGGTTGGGAAGATCCCCTGGAGGAAGAAACAGCAACCCACTCCAGTATTCTTGCTCGGAAAATCTATGGACAGAGGAGCCTGGTGGGCTACATTCCATGGGGTTGCAGAGAGTCGAACACGACTGAGTGACTGAACACAACAACAACAGTTATCAAAATATTTTTTTTTAACTGTTGGTAAAATACTAATTTACTTGCTTCTAAATCATACTGTAAATAAAACTGCTAATGGCAGTTCCATTAACTAATATAATTTGAAGAAAGAGACAAGTGTAAATGATATTTCAAGATCACTGTAACAACCGTAGCTGGATGTGAAAACATCTGATTGTTGCTATTAGAGACAAAGTTACAGTTACTGTGGATACTATTGAAGTTTGTGTCCCACATTCATAAGTAAAAGAGAGGCTAAATTTCAGTTAGAGATCAGTGAAAATAAAGAGGTAATTTCTCTATCTTCCAAGGTCAAGGACCCCTGAATCATAGAAAGCTGTGGCTGGAGCTGGGAACCGGGGAAGATGAGTTTTGCATTCAGGATGAGACTAAAGACTCAGGATTTAAAAATAAACAAGATGAACTCAAACAGTGAAATTAGACTATCTAAAAACAGTGACTAGGAAGTTATGGAATTTGGCCAAAAGGTTATTAAAGGGCTACTTTCTAGATGGAAGAAAGATTCAAAGTAATGTGGTGATGTAGATACTGGAGAAAAAAAAGGAAAAAAGTTTTCATGTTTTTATTCCCAGTAAGTTGTGATTCTTCAGTAAACCCATTAACTTTCAATATCTAACTCTAATTTTCCCCAAAGCATTTCAGTAAATGGTTTCCCATTCAGCTACTTGCTTGGGCCTGAAATCTCCAAGTCATTCTTGCCTTAGCTCTCTGTCACCCCACATCCAACATCAAAGTAGATCCCAAATCCGACCTCTTCTCACCTTCTCCACTGCAAGCCACAATCACCTCCTGCCTGCAAGCGCCTGCTCACTGGCCTCTCTGTTTGCACTAGTAGTGCAAAACTTTGGTCAACTCCCCCTCCAGCTGCCAGGGTGATCTTTTTATAAGATAAATTGGATTACCTCACTCTTCTGTTCAGAACCCTCCAGTGGTTTCCTATCACACTCAGAAGAAAAAAAAAAAAAAAGAATCCAAACTCTTCATCATGGCATCCGAGGCCCCACCAAAGAGGCAGCCTCGCTAGCCTCTTTGTCTTCATGTCCTCCCATTCTCTCGGCCTCCCTCGTCTCTTCGTGCCTCACTGGCCATGTTCCTGTCTCTGGGACTTTGCAGTGGCTGTTCCCTCTGCCTGGAGCACTCTTCCTTCCAGTCTTCATAAAGTTGGCTCCCTCCATGTGTCATTCAGGTGCCAGTGTCACCTCCTTGGAGAAGTGAGCTTCCCTGCCTTCCCTAAAAACACTAGTACCTCTTACCCCAGGCCTGTGACTCTCAATCCACTTACTCGGCTTTATTTTTCTTCAGAGCTCTTGGGTCTTCTTTACATTACACAATATATTTATTTGTGAATTTGGTTATTGTCTGTCCTTACAAGGTAAATTCCACAGGAGCCAAGACTTTCTGTCTTTGTACCCATGGTACTTTGTATCTATGGTACCTAGAAAAAGTACCGGGAAAAAGGAAGGCATTCAATCAGCATTTTTGAGGGGATAAGTATTATTATAGATAAGAAAACAGAGGACTTCCCTTAGTGTCAGAATGTATCAGTGGCAGAGCTGAGGTTAAATGCAGATATTCTGTCTTTCTCTTGCCTGGTCATGCTGCTCCCCGTGTTTCATCTTGCCAAAGCAACGATTACTATTCTCTTAAGATTAAGGATAAGATAAAAGCTATCATTCTTTGAATACCTACCGTGAGCCCTCTGCAGTAAGAATATCTTTCATTTTTATTTGCCTTTCATACCCTCCCCCTTCTTGTGGTATCAGCCCTCAGATTTTGTTCTGACTGCTCCCCACCCTATGTCAGGGGTAACGTGGGTTACGGTGCCTTGCCCTCCCTGGGCCGAGGTGTGCATCTGAAACCCAGGTTGAGCCAAGCAGATGCCCTTTCTCTGGAGCAGGAATCTTGAGTGGAATGTCAAAGACTAGAGGGATCTATGCACCGTGGGTCCCTAAATCTGCTTCTTAGGCCAGACCCTTATATTTCCTTTTGTGTCTGTGGGTTATCTTTTTACCTTCAATACATACCTTTTTTCTCAAGTAGCCTTTAACTTTCCATTGCTTGCAACAAAAAAAGCTCTGATGCCATCTTTAACTGTCACAGCAACCCTATGATGTAGGTTTTATTACCATCCCCATAGTACAGAAGAGAGGAGTAAGGTCCAGAGATGTGAAGGGATAGCTCCAGGTCACCTAACATCATACATTATGTTGGCTGCATACAGGTCCCAAGATGTCCACCTCCAGTCCCCAGACTCTGTGAATATATATACATACATATATACTCCCTTATATGGCAAAAAGGCTTTGTAGCTGTGATTAAGTGAATGGTCTTGAGATTATCCTGGATTATCTAGGTTGGCCTAATGATATAATCACAAGGGTCCTTATAAGAGGGTCCTTGTGAGAGGAAAGCAGATGGAGATACTGCTACAGAAGCAGGCCCCGGGACAAGAGGAACAAGAGGTCAGAGCGATGCAAGGAAAGGAACAGGAGCCTTCCAGGATGCAGGCAGCCTCCAGATACCAGAAAAGACCAGAAAAGTATTCTCCCCTAGAGTCTCGAGAAGGGACCAGCCTTGTCAACACAGACCTGAGCCCTGTGAAACTGATCTTGGGCTTCTAGCCTCCAGAACTGTAAGAAAATAAATCTGTGCTGCTTTAAGCCACCAAGGTTGTGGTAATTTACTAAACAGTCATAGGAAACTAATATTCCAACTACTAAACATCAGAGCTCAGACTGGAACCCAGAGGTGTCTGCCATGCTGCCTCATGCAGGCTCCCTGGGTCTCTCCCCAAAGAGCCACACAGAAACGACAGGAAGGAAAGGAAGCAGACTGTGGGCCCCAGGGAAAGGGCCACCCCCGCGACACACCTCCATTGAGAGAGAGGCACTCAGCATGTCCTGAACTCAAGAAGCAGCTCTCTTTCCTTCCTGTTTGAAGACGAAAGTTAACATAAAGAGCAAGAAAAAAAAAAAAAAAAGATTAATTATCAGGATACTCTGGCCTTTGGAATTACTGAGACAGAAGTCTTCTATAAGACAAAATGAGTCTAAAGGTTTTTTTCCTTTCAACAGGGCATGACAACAAAATTTTTGCCAGGCTACCACCTAACTATGATCTTTAGTGCAGAATACATGCCATTTCTTGTGCCGTTCTGAAGGCATGAGGGTTTGGGGTCTCACAAAATGCTTAAGCTCAGCACAGACCATCATACAAACGCTGGTGCTTGTCCTCAAATGGTATAGTGACTCTTCTGTTTTCATCGCGGGTTTTGGTCATAAGATACCTTTCACCAACCTGAAAGTATTGAGGATTTTTCTTTTCTTTTATCCAACGGTAGAACTTAGCTGAAAAGAGATTTCGCCCAAAGGAAACTTTTCTTTTCTCTTCTATAACATAATTTTTGTTTCATTGAAGGTCTCAGTTTTAATGATGTTTTTCATGAGCCTTTTCCCCAGGGACACAGGGCCAGAGAGGCAGCAGCGTGCTTTTTGTTCCTTGTATTTATTTAGTGATTGATCTGTGCAAGCAAACTGGACTAATACTTTTTGGTCAAAATAAAAAGCTAAATGCTTCCTGTTCTTAGTATGATAGCAAACAATTTCAGTTTCTTATGGGCTGGTTAAGTCAGGACTACATTCAACAAAAGAGGATATCGCTGGATTCAAAAACAGGAGCAAGGAAAAGAGGAGAAATGATGTAATCTGCCGCTGCTGAAAGGCTGATTGGAACATGCGCAGATTGTTTTATTTCTCCAAACTATCACTCCTTTCCCTATAAGAGAATCGTGCATCCCTGCTCTTCCATTCGCCTGTGGTTTTTCCCGAAGCGGGTGGTGTCAACTCCCTATAACACTGATATTGAGCTTGCTCACGGGGCTTGTACTGAACAATGAAGTGTGAGCAGAAGTAATATTGGCCTGGGTTGCTCATTGCCCTTCTCCCTCTGCCGTGGGACTGAGGAAGGTGCTGTTCCTCCTTCCCGAGCCCCAGAATGAAAAGAGACTTGGAGCAGGGCCAAAGAGGACACATAGCCAGCAAAACAGGGTGCAGAATGAATCTTAGCTGTTATAAGGTATTGAGATGTAGGGGTTGTTTGTTGCTAGAGCAAAATCTAGAGAGAGCTGACTAATGCAGAATACAAGAGGGTAGCTGGGTAAATATCATGTAGAAGAACATATCAGGGCTCTTTCATAACCCTTATTCAGAATGGCTTAAGCAAAAACAGGAAAAAGGGGGGTGCTATTTATCTTTAAAAAGGAAAAGAGAAAAGGTATTTATTAATTCACTTTATTAATAGGGGTAGAGTTAGCTTTAGATGAGATCAGAGAGGTTCAAAACGTGCTGTAGGGACTCAGACTCTGGCCACCACTCAGTTCTGCTGTTACCCCAGGTACAGTCTCTTTAGATAATTGCCCTCAGCTGCTCAAGGCATGGCAACCCACTCCAGTGTTCTTGCCTGGAGAATCCCAGGGACAGGGGAGCCTCATGGGCTGCCGTCTATGGGGTCGCACGGAGTCGGACACGACTGAAGCGACTTAGCAGCAGCAGCAGCAGCAGCTCAAGGCTTATAACCTCAAAGTTGGAAGTCTAGAGGAAAAGACAGAAAAGTTTTCCTGGTTGCTTCTTGAAAAATCTTGGGGTTGTCTCTGGGCTTGTCTCTCATTTAACTGTGGTGGTCAGGGGAATTCACTGCTCTGGTCACATACTGGGTCACAAGCCCAGAGCCAGAGGTGGAGTCAGTTCACTTTGTGCTTGAACTGAGAAGGGGAGAGGGATGATCCTTCCAAAAACACAGAGAGTACTGTAACCAAAAGAAGGGGGAATTCAGTGCAGGGCTGGAAAAAACATAAATGTCTAAAACACAGCAAGAAAATGGAATGAAATGAAATAGAATAAATACTCTTTCACTTTGCAAGTCTTTTTAGTTCTTAATGTAACTCTGTAGACAATATGAAAACTACAAAATAATGTAGAGGGGAAAACAAAAGCCATAGTCTTGCCATTTGGAGTGAAACATCCCTTTGAAAGAACTTAGATCTAGAGTTATTTAATTCTGTGATGATCCTTGACTTAAAATGTTTCCTTCCACTATACAGTTTAACAGATAGGTATAGACTATATAGTGTAAAACTTCATTATTTGTATAAACCTAAGAATTTTTAAAGGGTGGTCAATGTTTATATAAAACAGCTACGTAAAAGTGCAGATCTTAAAGCAAAGAGTCATGGAAAAGGGATGGGCAGTGTGAAGAGCGTGTTAAATTATTGGGACCTATGGGACAAGAACCCATCATTTATGTGATAAGCAATAGGCAGCTGCTGGTCCGCTGGTGACAAATGATTGCGACCTCCCAGCTGTGATCTGACAATATGATGATGTCGAGCCTCAAAGACAGCTGGACTTGGGGGAATTTATTTTAAGAAGAACATTAAAATAAATCCAAACTCATATTTTAGATGGCTCCCTCGGCTTGTAGTTAAGATTATTTGAGGCAATAAATGCTAGGACACATAATATATACAAAGGAGTGGCATCTGACACAAGAGCCGACTCTAAAATGAGCATATAAGATGAAAATCACACTTAGCCAAAACTTTCCCTTGGCACACCTTCAATTACCCATATAAAGACATGGCACCTTTCCAGTGGTCTCAGGTAGCCTGTGTTTTCCATCTTAGTACTGATCACTAAGTACCAGGTGATAGGCAGAAGGGCGGAGTAATTAGTCATGCTCCAACAAGCACTGACTCTGGAGCCAGGCAGCTTGGGTCCGAATCCTATCCCTGCTATTCTCTAGCTTTTGACCTTGAGAAGTAACTTACATCGTTGTGCCTCAGCTTTTTCTCTGACATACGGCTGCTGTTAACACAGCTAGGACCCATGGGCTATCCAGTGTTTCCTTACATATCTCACCCTCCCTTACAGATGTTTTGAGGCCTTGCTCTGTGAGAAGAGGTGAGAAAATTAAGAACAAGGGTGGTTCCTCCATTCTTGTCTTCTTTTTGTTTTAGTGACTTCAAAAATGAGTTGTTCCAAATAGCTATAATTTATAAGAGGCTGTCCAACCTATATCAGTCTTTGCGTAAGTGTGAAATAAATTGTTCTTTCGGCTATTATTTGTACCTAGAACCTAGTCTAGGCTAACTTGATTAACAGTGGGTAAATAATAGTTCCCACTTTGTACGATTGTCATGGGAGTTAAATTAGGTAATATTTATATACTGTTCAGAATAGTACCTGAGTAAACAGCAGGGCTTCCCTGGTGGCTCAGACAGTAAAGAAACTGTCTGCAAAGCAAGAGACTCGGGTTTGACCCTCGGGTGAGGAAGATCCCTTGGCGAAGGGAATGGCTACCCACTCCAGTATTCTTGCCTGGAAAATTCCATGGACATTGGAGCCTGGTGGGCTCCAGTCCATGGGGTCACAATGAATTGGACATGACTGAGCAGCTAACACTTTCACTTCACTTCAAATACTATATACACCGGCAACCCACTCCAGTATTCTCGCCTGGAAAATTCCATGGACAGAGGAGCCTGACAGGCTACAGTCTGTGGGGCCACAAAGAGTCTGACATGGCTGAGCACACACATAAACACTATATAAATGCTTGGTTGGGTGGCAGGTGGTTAGGTAGGTTATGTAGGCAGACAGACAGACACAGAAGGAAGCAGTTGCCTTCTAGGCTGCTCACATGGTAAGTGTCACATAAAACTGAAGACAACTAAGGACAGAGCTAAATCCTGTGTCCCATTTTATGCTTCACCTCCAGAGTAAATGCAGGGGAAACTGCCTGCATTTTTAAAAGATCTTGTTTCTCTCTATTCCTCTCCCTCTCCTTCTCTC
Source organism: Ovis aries (assembly GCF_016772045.2). NCBI lineage: Eukaryota > Metazoa > Chordata > Mammalia > Artiodactyla > Bovidae > Ovis > Ovis aries. Next base: position 17,850,361 of record NC_056077.1, on the reverse strand, counting down.
TCCTTCTGCCAAAAGTACATTGAATTAGCATAAATAAGTCTATGTACATTGCAGTTCCCACTGTGCATAAAATCTGTCCATGAAGACAAACGACCATGTTAGTCTGTGTCATGGTTCCATGACACACAGTAGGCATCCAGTAAATGGTAGCCGGACAGTTTATGAATATGCCTGCTTCATGATTTTAGAGTACAATTAAGCATATAATAGGCTTCCCTGGTGGCTCAGAGGTTAAACTTCTGCCTGGAATGCGGAAGACCCGGGTTCAATCCCTGAGTCGGGAAAATCCCCTGGAGAAGGAAATGGCAACCCACTCTAGTACTCTTGCCAGGAGAATCCCATGGAGGGAGGAGCCTGGTAGGCTACAGTCCATGGGGTCGCAAAGAGTTGGACACGACTGAGCAATTTCACTTCACTTTATGCATATAATAAATATTAGCTGAATAGATCAGCTAATAAATTAAAAATAACTCCCTTCAAACAACTGAAATGTACCCATTCATATATGTGTCATTAGTGGGGAAAGATGTATTTCCTTAATAGCTGGAACCAGAATTTCTCCAAGGTAAGGAACTAGCTTTGTTTAGATGAAAGACCATTTTCCAGATGGAAAAACTGAGGCTCTGAAAGCTTAAGTCATGTGTGCTGAGTCACATGGCTGGAAATGGTAGAGCACGGTATAGTATGCACAACTGTGGTTCCAGAGCCCAGGGTCCCAACCCCTACATACACTATCTCCACTTTGACTTCCAGACCATTATTACTCCACCCTTGACAGCTTCTGGATTTCACATGCATCATCTTCTTCAACCCACCCCACAAGCCTCCAGATACTTCATTATTCATACAGATGACACCTCCGACACCAAGGCCTCCAGGCCATGTGATTCCATGACCCCATCTTCCTTTGTGACAGTCACCCAACAGAACAGTCACATCTTAGACCGTCACATCTCAACTTCCCAAATTCCTGATCTGATCGTAACCTTCTCTGTCCTTTCATCTTTCCCACCCACTCACTTCTATTTATATTATTTGTCACCCCTGCATGAGACTATGACTTGGGTTACTGGTGTCCATCTAGAACAGGGCTCAGCAAACTAGAGCCCAGGGGCCAAATATGGCCCAGCACCTACTTTTGTAAATAGAGCTGTGTTGGAACACAGCCATGTCCCTGTGTCTCATATTGTCTACGGCTGCTTTCATGCTACAAGTCTGGAGTTGAGTTGTTACAACAGAGACCAAATGATGTGGCCTGCAAAGCCTAAAAGATTTACTATGCTGACCTGACCTAGAAAGTCATTTCCTTGTTCCCCAGGAGCCATGTTTTTAGGGCAAGCCCATGGCTCTGATTATATTAATCCTCCTCCTTGTTACTGGGAAAATTGGATTTGGCACTGGAGGGCCGCAGGGAGGGAGAATGAGGCTGAGGTGAGGGAACCGGCTGGTGAGCTGTGTCTGTTCGGAGCCAGGTCTCAACTTGGGTAACCGGGGCCTCCTCACACAGTGAGGCTTCTCACTTGGGCTCACACTTGTCCCTCTTCCCCTCCCACACTCCAGGGCCATTTTCCTTCTACGTAACTTGAGCCTCTCGCCGTAGTGAGAAAACTCGGTCTCCTCCGCCATCATTCCAGCCATCTCCAGTGGAGAAAAGCTCAGCCCTCTCAGTTCACTGCCAGTCAATAGATGCCTCCTTGACCCAGCCCATCCGCTATTCAATCAGCTGCTCGCAAGGAGCTTTGAAGCAGCTTGTTATTTCTCTTCCTTTTAGTGTTTTATTATCAAACATTTCAGATATAAAAAGTAGGCAGGACTTCCGTGGTGGTCCAGGGGTTGGGACTGCCCTGTTGCCAGTGTGGGTTCGACCCCTGGTTGAGGAACTAGGATCCTGCATATCACACAGTGAGGCCAAATAAAAAATAAAACATATATATATATACATACATATGTATGTATGTATGCATGTATGTATGTATGTATTTAAAGTAGGCAGAAAAAAATTAACCCAGGTCACCATCCAGACTTAATTATATTCTTCTTTTCAGTCATTCAGTGTAACTTCCCCCACCTCTATCCACTGACATCATAAGGTTACATATGTCATTCATAAGTTCATAAGTATTTCAGCACGTTTCTCTAAAAAGTAAACTTTTTAATCATGGCTATGAAATCATTGTGTGTAACAATTCTCTATATCATCAATTATTTATTAAGTGTTTAAATTTCCAATTGCCTCCTAATTTTTCTTTCTAATTTGTTTCTTTGAATCAGGGCTCACATAAGATTCATTGAAATTTCTAAAACTGTATGGACCCTACCACTCCCATTTTAGTGCTTCCAAGTTGGTTACTTCCAATGTGAACACGTCATGTAGTGCTCCTTCTCCTTCCGAAAATTGATTGTTAAACATTAACATAATTCAGAAAATATGGTACTTCTTGAGAAAACTGTAAGACGCTATTCTTGTCTTACAAGAAAAGTTAACAATGTTTTCCCATCCCTAAGATCCTGCAAACAAAATTTGCAGCCCCAAAATGTCTCTTTGCCATATGCCATGAGGATTATTCTGAACTGAAAACAATCAAGGCCCAGAAGACTCAGGAAGAAACTTCGACCTTCCTCCTAACTGCTGAAAGAATTTAGATAGAGGGCCTGTGCCTGGAATAGTGTTATCACCAGATAAGTCTGCAGAGAATGTGGGTGAGGTGTGGTGGGGAAACGTAGAGATCAGAGGTCACTCTCTGTCCCATTGTCTCTACAGGGCCACTCCAACATTTATTTACCAAACATTTGCTTTCCCAGCTTCGTGTCAATTGCCTTCCTCCTCTTTGAAGTCCCAGATCCCTGCCCTTAACATCTTCTTTTGTCTTTAGCTGAAGATGGTGTTTAAGGTGAGGGTCTCAAAGCCATTTTAGTAAGTTACTCAGTTCTCCTAGGCCTCTCCTGTGAACACATGTTATGAAACTTTTGTCTGATTTTCTCCTGATAATCTGTCTCCTGTCAATTTAATTCTTACACCAGTGCGAAGAACCTAGAAGGGTAGGGGGAAATTTCTCCCTCCCCGAAGATCCTCTGGGCCTAGTCTAGACCTTTTGCTATATTAGCTTTGCTAGTCTTCAATCCTTAGTCTTCCCAACCATCTGTTTCCTCCACCCGCTTTCCAGGATTGCAGAGGGTTGCTGGAAATAATCTCCTAAACAGGCTGCTATAAATTCAGACCATCAGCTGGGCCATCCCTATTTATCCTAGTTGGTTCCCTATCAGTTTCACCATAGCAGCTGCTGCCATCTCCTCGCCACCCCTACAAGCCTCGGAACCTGCCTGGGCCTTCCTCTCAGCAGATGCCTTCACATCCACATGAATGACCAGGACAGCACCGAGCATGAACTCTCTCAGCTTTTCTCTCTTCCCCCCTCAGATTCCTCTCACTTTTCCCTCTGGATGCAATCACAAGTTCTCAGCCAGGGGCCCTTCTGCCTCCCCCATCCCACAGCTGGCAGCATGTGGAGACAGGCGTGATGGTGACGACTGCAGGGGGCGCTACTAGCATGCGGTGGGGGTGCTGGAGATGCTGTGCAAAACATGCTGTTGTGTACGGGCCACCCCTCCCCCCACCAAAGAAGAATTACCCAGCGCCAACCAGTCCATTCGGAAGGAGATCAGCCCTGGGGTTTCTTTGGAAGGAATGATGCTAAAGCTGAAACTCCAGTACTTTGGCCACCTCATGCGAAGAGTTGACTCATTGGAAAAGACTCTGATACTGGGAGGGATTGGGGGCAGGAGGAGAAGGGGACGACCGAGGATGAGATGGCTGGATGGCATCACTGACTCGATGGACGTGAGTCTGAGTGAACTCCGGGAGTTGGCGATGGACAGGGAGGCCTGGCGTGCTGCGATTCATGGGGTCGCAGAGTCAGACACGACTGAGCGACTGAACTGAACTCAACTGAAAAGTCAACAGGGCTGCCCAGGTGGCTCAGTGGTAAAGAATCTGCCTGGCAATGCAGGAGATGCAGGTTCAATCCCTGGGCTGGGAAGATCCCTTGGAGTAGGAAATAGCAACCCACTCCAGTATTCTTGCCTGGAGAATCCCACAGATAGAGGAGCCTGGTGGCCCATAGAGTTGCAAAGAGTCCAACAGGACTGGGCGATTAAGCACACACACACACACAAGCAAATGACAACAACAACAACAATCAAATGTCAGTAGGGCCGAGGCTGGGGAAACCTGGATTAGAGATCATCTCCTACCTTACCTGGCTCGCTGCTCTCCCTGCTCATGAGCATTCTCAAGAAGGATGTAGCCCCTGAGGTCTGGCCTCTTCAAGACCAAATCTGGGCACCAACCAGCTTGACCACTGGCCCCACCTGACTGGTGCCAGGGCTGCTGGGGGGTGGAGTGGGTGGAACATAGATGGTCTTGTACATCTGCATTTCCCTATAATGCTTTGTTAACCTCTGTTTTACAACACTCACTACAGAATCTATAGCTAGTTGTAAACACATTCTCACCCCAAGGGTTGGAGCCATATTTTATTCATCTCTGTTTCTCCACAGCACCAAGCTCTGCATTGCATTTGGGAGGTGTTCAATAAATATTTATTGCATCAAATTAGATTAGTATCATTTAAAATTTTATCATGCTCTGGGCATCCCTTTGTAAAGCAGAGAACAAACACCATTTAAATCAAGAGCTCTTAGGTTTTTGTTCCTGTGGAGTCCAGTTGATATGCTTGCAATTGCTACTTTGCAGTATATTTATATGAGCTGCCAGCGGAAGTTAGCAGCAATTTTAAATTTAGGTATTTGTACAGTAAATGACTAGGGATTTGAGAGAACTCATTTGGAGAAATTATCTTATTTTTCAGATTCTTTTTCATTGGTTATTGCAAGTGAAAAAATATTTCATTTTCAACTTGGAGAATGATATCAAAAAACCTTGTCTTAGAAAAACATGCATTGGAGAAGGCAATGGCACCCCACTCCAGTACTCTTGCCTGGAAAATCTCATGGATGGAGGAGCCTGGTAGGCTACAGTCCATGGGGTCGGGAGGAGTCGGACACAACTGAGCAACTTCACTTTTACTTTTCACTTTCATGCATTGGAAAAGGAAATGGCAACCCACTCCAGTATTCTTGCGTGGAGAATTCCAGGGACGGAGGAGCCTGGTGGGCTGCCGTCTAATGGGGCCACACAGAGTCGGACACGACTGACGCAACTTAGCAGCAGCAGTGAAGTACTAATTTTGCTCTACTCCCTATCAATTTTGTTTTTCCTAGTGTGGCTCCATTAAGAAGTGTCGTCTGCTCAGAACTACAGAAGCTTTAATTTTGAATACAGGATAGTAGGTTTTCAGTAAGACTCTGTTCGTTGATTGCTTAACTGTTAATATTGCTGACCACAGTTGAGTTGTGCTTTAGAGCTATAGAACTGAACAAAGCAAATCAATCAGCCCCCATGGGAAAAACTTAGTACCTATTCTGCGGTATCATTTTCTAATGAACCAACTTAACCAGACAACAGAAATCACAACATAAATTAAGAGAGTTCAGAAAAAACAAAGCGTAGTAAACAGTTTCATTAATAAATTCATTGAGTGTGTTAACTACACTTTATACAGCCTCTAAGCTCATATGGTCTAATACAAGGAAGTATAAATTAACCTATAATATTTCAAATTGAAATCAGAGTCAGGTATCTGCACTATAAATTCATGGGACAAGCAATACTGTACTTGGGATAGATGGCACCGATAATATTAGCTCATCTTTGTCCATTGATTTTTTTTAGAAATGTGAATTTGCATTTTCTGTATCTCTGTAGATTCACAGAAAAAAAGGAAATGACTAGTTTAATAAAGCTCTTACCTTGCTATTCAACTATATTGTCATGTGAAAGTAATAAAGTATTCCCATAACAGTGAAAGAAAAAAAAAAAAAGAAAGAAAAACATGCAAATCCTTCAGTCACTGATCATTTATAGCCAATAAAGGCTTTTCATTTTCATAGTGGACTAAATTAGGTACAAGCTTAGAAGCTTAATAAGAAACAAGATCTTCTAGTATTATCCTCCATTCAATGTATAGTCTCAGATTTTTAAAAACTAGTAATACCTGGAGTCTTTCAAACTCTCAAAACTGAGAAACTCAGCCAAGAATCTATTCAATTTAGCATTCCCCAGAAAGGCAGATTTAAGCAAAAGATGTGATATTTGCGGGCTAAGTGTCTAATTTCATGTTTCATACTCTGTTTGATATGGGATTTTACAAACCTTGCTTAATTTCCTGGTGCCTCAGTTTCCTGACATTGTTCTTGCAAAGGGCTGATGTGAAAACATTTCCAAAGAATAGGTTAAAAATTATTCTCCCTAAATTGAGTAGTCGTTCTTCCACTTTGGGCTTAAAACTATGGATCACTACTTAAATGTCATCTTCCAAGTAAGTTCTTTCCTGAATACTCTATCCCCATCTGCTTTATCCCACTCTGTGTTATTTTTCCCTATAAGCAACTATTTATAGTGCACTTATTTATTTGCTTATTATCTGTCATCCTTCACCAGAACATAAGCTCCATTAAGGCAGGAGTTTTAGCTGCTTTGTTCACCACTCTATCTCCAACATCTAGAATGATGTTTGGCACACAGTAGTACTCAATAAACATGTATTGTATGAATGAACAAATAATGCAAATCTAGAAATGACAAATACTATAAAGATATCAAAGGCATGAATCAGAGGTAATTAAATAAACATGGCTAGATCTCAAAATGTATTTCAGTCGAATAAAAGCAAGTTGCAGGATAATGCATAAATTTCCTCATTTGCAAAATAGGGCTGGTAATAGCATTGTTATAAGGATCAAGTTAGTTCATTTGGCATTAAATGCTGAGACCAGTGATACAGCACTCAATAAATGTTAGCTGTCATCATTATTAGGGCTTCCCTGGTGGCTCAGATAGCAAAAAAATCTTCCTGCAATACAAGAGACCTGGGTTCAATCCCTGGGTTGGGAATATCCCCTGGATAAGGGAATGGCAACTCACTCCAGTATTTTTGCCTGGAGAATTCCATGGACAGAGCAACTTTGCAGGTTACAATCCATGGGGTCACAGAGTCGGATATGACTGAGCACTAACACTTTCACTTCACACTTTTGTCATTATTGCTTTATCATTGATGATAAATTGTTCCCATAAAGTAATACTACTAATTTTGTGTGACATAATCTGTTTATATAGCTAAATAACTAATTTAAAGAACTATGGAGGGATGAAATATAGACCAAACATTAATTCTGTGGTAAGACTCAGATTAGAATGATGGTCAAAGACAGTGTTAACTTTATCTGTCATGTTCTAATATTTTAAATGTAGAATTGACGCATATAACTAAAAGTTAAAATTTAGAAAAGTTTGGTTATAAGACATAATGACCTTTGGGGCTAGGTGGAGAGCAAGAGAAAATGGAAAGATTAATTACTTAGGATAAGAAATGTTCTAAGTTTTCTATTTTATTTCTGAAGTGCTTCTTGAAATATCACTGCCTGGATAGGATGCCCTTAGCTAAAATTAACCAGAGAAAAGACCCACATGTATAACTGACCCCCAGGTCCTGGATGGATTACATAAATTAGTTCTCTTAGGAGAACTATCATTAAAGAGGAAATTATCATTAACACAATCTTAAAGTTAGGAATAAATTATTCAAAGCCTTGTGCCATTACTTACTGCAGTTTCAGCCACTCTTCCACAAATGGAATGGAGAAGAATTCTGTGAACGGCTCCCCTATCCTCTTTGGATTTTGACTGGTCACACCATATGTTTGATTGACAAGAAAACAATGAGCAAGAACTCAAGTCAATTGTTGCTATTCTGCTGGCAAATTAACGCTATTGAATTCTTACGGTCATTAAATATTCAAAGACTGAAAAACTTACTTGTATAACCATTCAGTCAGAAAATCACAGGCAATGAATTTGGTTCTTTTCCTCTAAAGAGAGAAGAGAGAATTAAATTATATTCTTTGCCCACATATTTAAGTAGGACAAAGGAATAGGGGTTAATTTATTGCTTGTGTTAGATGAAATATGCTTAAGTCCTTGATGAGGCTTATAAGTACATCAAGAAACAATAACTCAGGCAAAGTAAAGAACACTGATGACATTTCTCCAGTCATCTTGGAATAAGCATCTTTTCTGACTATATTACCAGGAACTAATAAAATACAAGGGACATAGTAGGAGCCTTATTACATGTATTTTGGACTTGCCTCAAAAGGATTTACTTAAATCTAGACATTGTCTTGAAGTAAATATATGTATTGCTTTCCCCTATTCCACTCAAATCTTCAGAAGTCAGTACGTCAGGTCCGGGTCCATTGGCCAGAGCATTGATCCTGCCTTGCTGCCCACCCAGTAGCCCCTCTCCACTTCATCCTTATTATCAGAAGCCTAACAATAATCAGTCCAGGGGGAAAACTACATTTCCCAGCCTCCCATCAAGCTCCAATATTTGGCCACCTGATGTGAAGAGCTGACTCATTGGAAAAGACCCTGATGCTGGAAAAGATTGAGGGCAAGAGGAGAAAGGGGCATCAGAGGATGAGAGGACTGGATGGCTTCACTGACTCAATGGACATGAGTTTCAGCAAACTCAGGGAGATAGCGATGGACAAGGAAGTCTGGCGTGCTGCAGTTCACGGGGTCACAGTCAGACAACAGAACAACAGCAGCATGCAGCAAGGGACAACCGTAAGACACAGTTCGGCTATTTGAGATAGAAATTGACATACCCCATAGATTTCTGAGACAATGCTACTTTCCCAATCTCTACTGCTCTCTTCCTTAAAGTTTCCTTCCACTTCTTTCCATCTGGAACACAGATGTGGGGCTGGAAGCAAAGCAGCACTTACAAGCCAACAGGCCAAAAAGAGGAGATTAGAAAGAACCTGGGCCTCTGATGACTTCCTTAAGTCAATGTACCAGCTTGCAGCTGACCTACTCTGGATATCTTGATATGTAAAGGAAAATCAACTTCATTTGGATTATTGCCACTGTTCTTGATTTTTCATAACATGCAGCTCAATGTGGTTCCTAGGTGATAGGTAGCTAACAAGCCACAAGGGAAAGAACGTCCTGGAGTAATAAGGCTGAAGGCTCACAGGACAGATATGGGGTAGAGCATTGTTTGCCCTGCCTCCTAGTCCCGTTTAAAATGTCCTATAACCCAAAGAGAACTACTTAATCCCTTTTCGAAGGTTATTATGGAAACTGGGAGATAGAAGGCCCATCTGCTTCTCCTTTAAAAAGCAGGGGCTAAGACCCAATCGTTGGTTACCTTGTGAAAAGATCCTTTCCAAGAGTGAAGGCAAGACAGACTCTGATGGAAATTCTCTCTTTTCCCTTCCCAGGTATACCCTTCTCCACCTCACTCTGTGCCTTATGAGGCTGATTTTATGGTTCGTATCAACGAGGCTTGCTTACTCTTTTGTTGGGTCCAGTCATTGGAGATACCAGCAAGAAATCCAAGAGGGGAAAAGAGAAAGGCAGGGGGTAATGAGCTGAACTGTGTCTCCTCCCCCACCCTCTGCCCCATGTTCATATATTGAATTCCTAACCTCCAACACTTCAGAACGTGACCTTGTTTCAAAATTGGATCAGTACAAACAAAATTAGTTAAGCCCTGCCACTCCTGAAGGGCACAACAAGTCTAATGAGAGTGAACAAATCTGGGGTTTTATTAGTAAGGAAGAATTGACCACCAATGGCAGATCCCTAATGACATTGTACCAGACCCTTGATCCAACCATGCCTGAAGCCTTTCATAAGCCAATATATTCCCCCTTTCTTACTCAGCCAGTTTGTTTTGTTTATAGCTTCCAACAGAAAGAGTTTTAACTAATTTCTTAACTAATTCCTTTCTTCTCCCATTGGCTAACTCCATTTGTCTTTCAAGATGCCTCCTGGAAGCCTTTCGGAGCATTCTTACCCTATTCAATTTAGAGTAAGCTCTCCTCTCCCGGCCACCACTGGTTCTACGTGCCCCTCTGTTATAGCACCTCAGATGTAACTGTAACATAACTGCTAGCCCACATGTCCAACTCCTCTACCAAACTATAAACTCTCTGAGGACAGGACATGCGTCTTATCTTCCCAGTGCTCAACTGAGTATCTAGCACAGAGCAGGTGATCAGTGACTGGTGAGTAAGTGAATGAATGCATTCCCCATGCAACTCAAGCAAAAAAAGCAAGAAAAAAACTCCTGTACAAGAATTCTGACATTTATACGTAGGCATTGCTAATAAATTCTGGACAATTCGTCTTCACTTTCTTCTTCTAATATTTTATGTATTAGGAGAAACGTTTTTCTTCTGTTTTTCTTCCCCCCTCCCTTTACTTTGAAATAGCCAAATTAGCTTTATAAGCTTAGATAAGGTTTAAAAGATTGCTGTGCAATTGATTCTCACCAAAAAGGAAAGTGCTACTTAAGATTTTTCACTGAAAGCTTTACTACAGCTGTTAGTAAATAAAATATAGAGGTCCTGAGTTGCTGGAGATGGTCTGTAGTCTTTTACCTCACTGCTGATAGACTTTTATTTAAAAATTGAAACACTGCTGGCCACAGTAATAAAATTAAATGCACTCGACCATGTAATGGGGTCTTCTAAGTTTGCACTGCAAGAGTAGGATTCCCTTTGAAAAGCTATCCTTCACCAAAATAAGAAAATACTTGTACAACAATGCAAATATGTATTTAGCATGAATTGCCATCTAATAATTTAAACAATCCAGCAATTGTAGGATGGCAGTGTCTCTCCCTCTCTCCCTACAAAAGATACATTGTTCCCTTGGCATTTAGCATACCCTTTGGTGGTAAAGATTCTTTCTATGAAGGGAATGCAGCTTGACTTACTCCATTAAAAAGGCTTTTAAAATAGCCAAATGGTCTGATGTATGAAGGTCATGCAGACAGATTTAATCATTTTGATGCAAAGAAATAAAATGAAAGAAATTGTGTTTTCCTTCTGTCCTGGGCAAGTGTGGACGTGCTGTGCATACTCAGACACATGGAACAGAGGGGACATTGTTCAGCTGTTGTTTAGTTTAAAAATTATCTTCGGGGAGCTGAAAGGGAGAAGGGAAAGCAAATGAAAAGTTGTGGTGAGTGAAGAGATAAGAGAGGAAGTAATACAGAGAAAAATTAAAGAGTGAGATTAAGAAAGTATGGGCACCCAGGTTAATGTAATGTAGACAAATACACTGAGTTCATGATTGTTAAAGGGTAAAAAATGTCCAAGATTGGGCAAGCAGGGTGATCAGTTAAGGCAACCTTATACAAAGTTAAAAACCAATTTAAAAAAAAAAAAAGTCCAGAATTAGAAGGAAAAAGACTAAGTGTCAAAGGATAAGATATCGTCATGCCATCATGAACCTGTGAGTTACTTTGTTCTGCATCCAAGAAAACAAGATGGATGGAAAATGGGATGAGTTGATGGGCTGGTGTACTGATTGTGATGAAGCAAACAAAGCAATGTGGTAACCATGAAATCTAGGTGGTAAACACCTGGGGCTTTAGTCTGAAATTCTTCCCATGCTTCTACATGCTGGAAAAAAATTGTAACAACATTGAGGGGAGGGGCAATGGGGGAGGAGAACAAATATAAAAGACTCAAATCCCAAAGAGAAAAAGGCAGAAATCAGACCGTATTTTGTACCAGTTTTTATGCTGGATACACACATAGGAGACAGACTAGAGGACTGAAGATGGGGATGAGGAACAAGTCACATTAGAAAGTCGCTGACTCTCTTCCAGTAATGAGTGCAATTTCACTCCACCAAGGTCAAAAGAATAGGCTCTGAGCTGAGTGAGGCATAGCTGGCTATAGCTTTGTGTTGAGGCTCTTTGGGTTTGCAAGAGAGAAAAAGATGCCCAGTAACCCTTGGTTACTGGGCTTTGTTAAAAAAAAAAAAAAAAGGAAACCTATTTTATTTCTCTATTATTGATACTGATATTTCTTTTTCACTTTTAATTATTTATTTGTTTTTGGCTTGCTGGGTTTTCATTGCTTTAGGAGGGCTTTCCCTCGCTGCTGTGAGAGGGGGCTGCTCTCCGTTGGGGTGCATGGGCTTCTCACTGCGGTGGGTTCTCTTGTTGCAGCTCATGGGCCCTAGAGCGTGGGCTCAGGAGTCGTGGCTCATGAGCTTAGTTGCTTCTCTGTATGTCGAATCTTTCTAGACCAGGGATAGAACCCGAGTCCTCTGCATTGGCAGGTGGATTCTTATCTACTGTGCCACCAGGGAAATCCTAGGCTTTAAAAAAAAAAATTAGGCTGTAACAGACACCCCTCAAATCTGAGAAGCTTGTAACATTGATGGTTTCTCACTTGTGTTACATGAACAACGCACATTTCCACCAGCTGTGGCTCTCTGCTCCATGCGGTCTTTGCTCTAAGATGTTGCTGGTTGTCATGGCAAATGAAACAAATATGATGAACTATGTTTTGACCCATAAAGCACGTTTGAAGCGACATATGCATTCATTCCGCTAACCAAAGCAGTGATGTCAAGATCCCCTAAGGGAGTTGCTGTTCAGTCACTCGGTCGTGTCTGACTCTTTGCGACCCCGTGGACTGCAGCACACCAGGCTTCCCTGTCCTTCTTTATCTCCTGGAGTTTGCTCAAACTCATGTCCTTTGAGTTGATGATGCCATCCAACCATCTCATTCTCTGTTGACCCCTTCTCCTCCTCCCTTCGATCTTTCCCATCATCAGGGTCTTTTCAAATGAGTTGACTCTTCGCATCAGGTGGTCAAAGTATTGGAGCTTCAGTTTCAGCATCAGTCCTTCCAGTGAATATTCAGGGTCGATTTCCTTTAGGATTGACAGGTTTGAACTCCTTACTGTCCAAGTGACTCTTAAGAGTTCCTTTTTGACTGTGGCTTCTTTTTCAACTTGCTGCTGCTTTTTCTGCTGCTTTCTCCTATCTGGGTCTTTCTCTGCTTCAGGGTCTCCTGACTAATGGATTTTCAAGCTTTCTCCTCTTCTCTGGTATCTCTCCCCTTCTGCCCACATTGTGAGCTGCCCTTTCTCTCTTTGTCTGAAATCCTCACTCCCCAGACTGGAGAATCTGATTGGACTGGTTAGACATTACCCAGGATGGACCAACCCTGTTGGGCAGAGCAATGCCAGGCCATTTCAATGCCACTTGCCATCCATGAGTGGCTGCCCAGATGGCCTGACACTTGTTCCTGGCTCGTTCATTTGCGGCCAGAGTGATGGGGATATGGATAAAGTAAGGGCAAGGGGCTGCAGTTAAGGCTGTGGGCATGGTACCCACTTAGAATGTCTCACATAGATAGTCTCCACAAGAAACTTCCAGATATCTGAGACCCTCTCCAAACATGACAAAACTGAACAGTAACTATAATCTTAGAAATGTACACACGTGAACTATAATCAGCTGACAACATGCTTATCATGGCAAACTTCAAACAGGGGTTCGTTATTTCTCCCATTGCATTAGAATTTCATTAGCAAAAAATAATACTTCTCAAAAGAAGCTAAAATTATATACTTGTAACACAAAATATTGACTAAGACTTCCAGCACAGGCCACGTGGTCATTTCTAAAAGTGTTTTAGATTTTAAAATTTAGTAACACTAAAGTAATTCTACCACACCTTTCCTGCAAGAATCTATTTTTTTCTACTGCTTAGAAATTTGTTTTCAAACAAAAGCTGATGGTATGTCTAATTTCCCTTATTGGTCAAGGCCAGGAAATGGAGTTTCTTCCTTCAGTGACCAGAGTCCTTGCACTTTTTAAAAAGATATTCAGGATTTTATTTAAACACACACACACTAGAATAAATGACTATTACATAAACAAGGAATATAAAAGAAAAAAAAAAGGTTTTGTTTTACTGAATTATTCATAGTAACAAATTTTAATGTCATGAGATCATCAGAGGACTTATCAGGAGTTAGAAATAGTTTCCTGATACCAACAATTGTTTACAATTCTCTTCACCGTAATGGAATTTGATGAGTAACCAAAAGCCAAAAGGGAAAATTTTACGTTGCGTAGGATAGGATGGGGAAAGAGGCGGAAAGTCTTATCACCTCTATCCAGACTCTGCATGTAATCTGTATTTAAAGCTGAGATAAGATTTATTTTCAGCCATCATTTTATTCATGTATAAAACTCCTGATTTCTTTCCGAATTAAGCAAGGTATGCTGTTCCAGTTTGGCCCTGCTCAGTAAACACTTAATGAAGTCCTACTATGTGCTTCCCTGGTGGCTCAGATGGTAAAAAAAATCTGCCTGCAATGTGGGAGACCTGGGTTCAATCCCTGGGTCAGGAAGATCGCCTGGAGAAGGGAATGGCAACCCACTGCAGTATTCTTGCCTGAAGAATTCCATGGACATAGGAGCCTGGTGGGCTACAATCCAAGGGTCACAAAGAGTCAGACACGACTGAGCTACTAACACTAACACTTACTATGTTCTAGGCCCCATGCTAAATCCTAGAGATGAAGAAATGAGTAGGCCACAGCCGCACTCTGCACACGTCCAGCAACCCGCCCTCCCTGCCCAAGGTGAGCAGTGACTGCAGTGAGTATACAGGATGAACCCCTCTCCAGCTCCAGGTGCGAACCCTGATAAAGTGGCACGGGTAATCCCACCTCACCTGCCACCAACACCTAAACCAGTGAGGTCCACATTTATCCTGTCCAAAGGGATTCACTGACTCAGGACGGGCAAGTAATCAATTCCAGAGTGCTAAGAGGTGTGTTGGGGCTCCTGGGAAACCATTTTGCTTGCTTTTCTGAAAAAATTTGAGCATTCTCTCCTTCTGGCTGAGGCAAAACCTAGGCCAGTGGCCATTGCTGTGCTACTATTTTCAGAGAAGCCAACTTATGGATAAAACTGACCCTCTAAGAGATCAAGCAGAGAGACAGAGCAGAGAACCAAGAAGAGAACCAAGTTTTCGATTACATCATTGAGCACCTCAATCAATCCAATCCCGAAGACTTCCTTCCTCTCAGAAACTTCTAACTTCTAATTTCCTGAGCCAATGCTGCTAAGTCACTTCAGTCGTGTCCGACTCTGTGCGACCCCGTAGATGACAGCCCACCAGGCTCCCCCGTCCCTGGGATTCTCCAGGCAAGAACACTGGAGTGGGTTGCCACTTCCTTCTCCAATGCATGAAAGTGAAAAGTGTGAAAGTGAAGTCGCTCAGTCGACTCTTAGCGACCCCATGGACTGCAGCCTACCAGGCTCCTCCATCCATGGGATTTTCCAGGCAAGAGTACTGGAGTGGGTTACCATTGCCTTCAATAAATCTCCTTTATTATTTAAGCCACTTTCCCGCTAGTTGCAACATAATGAACCATAGCTAAGATAGCTGCCCACTATCCCTTCTGCCTTCTTTGTCTAACAGTGCCCCGAGTTCCTACTGGGGTCCACTCTTCTCAACTCTAAAGCTGTGTGCCTTGGATAAGTCTCCTTCCATTTGCCTAATATCCACTGAATCCCCCTAGTTCCAAGGGCTGATTCCAAACTAGGTCATTGACCTGAGCCATTTTGATGAAATTCTGGGAGAGACTTTCTCTTCTTCTGCTACCTTCAATCTTTATGAAACATGGCCTGGTGTCACAAGGAGAGGGAAGGTTTGAGAGTGGAGAGAAACCAGAGGAAACAGAATCAAGAGATGGAGGGGGAACTAAGTCATGCACTGGGCCCCCAGATCAAGTTGTAAAGGAAGGTCTCCCCACGGGCCTCTTGTCTATATAAATGAACAACAAAAGAAACCCTTTTCCACCTAAGTCAGTTTGGATGGGGGCTTTGTTTCACTTGCATGAGCTGCCTCAAGGAGTTTTTGTTGTTCTTGCTCAGCCTCAGCAAATATGGGAATATTAGATTTGCATTCTTCACACATCCAGCTGAAATAAACCCTTCAGTTCATACTACTTTTTACTGCTAACAGAAAACCTCATATCAAAAATTGCTTACAGTAAAAATCATTATTTTTTTCCACTATGGTTTTTCCAGTAGTTATGTATGGATGTGAGAGATGGACCATAAAGAGAGCTGGGTGCCAGAGAATTGATGCTTTTGAACTACGGTGTTGGAGAAGACTCTTGAGAGTCCCTTGGACTGCAAGGAGATCAAACCAGTCAATTCTGGAGGAGATCAGTCCTGAATGTTCATTGGAAGGACTGATGCTGAAGCTGAAACTCCAATACCTTGGCCACCTGATGCAAAGAACTGACTCATTTGAAAAGACTCTGATGCTGGGAAAGATCAAAGGCAGGAGAAGGGGACAGAGGATGAGATGGTTGGATGGCATCACCAACTCGATGGACATGAGTTGAACAAGCTCTGGGAGTTGGTGAAGGACAGGGATGCCTGGTATGCTGCAGTCCATGGGGCTGTAAAGAATCAGACATGACTGAGCAACTGAACTGAACTGAAAAAAATCATTAACTTTACTCTGAGTACACAAAATATATTTAGAGAAGCATTGGAAAGAATTTCCAAGTGTAGTTTACAACACAGCCACTAAGCCAGTTGTGTTTAATATAGCAGTCCAATTAAGCTCTAATTAAGGTCTGACCTCTCATGTTCTGATTATGCTAATCCAAAGGCATGGCTGAATGTCAGGGGATCAGTTAAGAACATTGTCAACTGTCATGTCTAATCTTTATAATGATATTTACATGTCTCAAACTTAGTTTGTTCCAGCGAAATACAACACACTTCGGGAGAGAACAGGAATGGTATTATAGCCGATTAATCAACCATCTGTCTAAAGAGACTGCTGGTCTATCTTAACAATTGCCCAGTTGATCTCCTGCCTTAAAACCTTTCTCCTTCCTACTCACAGAGACTGTGGCAGCCCAGGGGAACCAGAGAAGGCAGTTATTACTATAAATGGAGGATCAGAAAGTTCAAGGTCAACAGAGACTCCATGAGGAACAGACAGGTCTTCATGAAAACACTGCTCCCATGAAAACTCTGCTCCCATGAAAACTCCTATCTTAGTACCAAAATTATTTGCAAACCTAGCTTCACAGTCATATCTCCAAGAGACCAAAGGGTCTGGAATAGTCTCTTCAAGATATGCCCTCTGCTCAGAGAAGATGGAGAAGGTGTGTCAGGGCCTGTGCAAAAGGAAGCTTCCGGCAGAGGCTCTGATGGTATGTGTGTCCTGGTCTCACTGTTCCTGCCTGAAAGTGGATTTATTCTTTCTTTCACCATCCACCTGGACCCAACTCTCCTCTCTCTGGCTTTTCACTTGCTGACATCTGTCTCTCTTGTGAATCCCTCCTTCAAGCACAGTTCTTAGCAACAACAACTAACCCTTTATGAGCTAAGTGCAGTACTTATATCATCTCATGCAATCCTCCAACAGCCATGGGGAGGCGGGCACTATGATCATCACCCTCTCATTTAACAGATAAGAAAACTGGGGCTCACAGAATGAGAAATCTCTGTAGGGGCCCAGAGGGCAATTCAGCACCCCTGTCCTGCCAGAGCATCCACCTTTATCAGCCTGATCTTCCACCATGCAAGCCCCACGTAGCCTGATTTGGCCCACCTCTTCTTTACACATTGCCCTCAGTCTTCCATTACAGGTCTAAGGAACTTTTCCCCAATTTAATTTTGTTCTTATTTTACTGCTACTTTTCACTATAGCTGTACCAGTTACTGGGAAAAATGCTTAAATGCATTATCTTTATAATTCTCATAAATTCCCTACATGAAGCAATTACTGTTATCATTATTTCCACTTTACAAGGGGAGAAACTGAGGCTTAGGAAGGTTGAGGTTACGAGGCTGCAATGCTAGCAAGGTCCAAGGCCACGTATCTGGGAGGAGGTAGAGCTGGGTCCTAAATTAAGGTGAGCATGGCCCTAAACTCTATGCTAAGCTTCTTGTAGACTGCCTTCCATGTAACAACAGAAGCTATTACATTAAAAAAAAAAGAAAGAAAGAAATGTGATTAGTTCCAGGATTTCAGAACAGAGGTCAGCAAATTTTTTCTGAAAGAGTCAGATGGTAAATATTTTAGCCTTGTGTCACACTCTTCAGCTTTGCCACCATAATACAAATTTGGCCATAGCGTATGGAAAGCAATAGGTGAGGCTGTGTTCCAACCAAACTTCACTTACAAAAACAGAAGGTGTACCCCAGGGGCTGTAGTTTCCAGCCCTGTGCTTCAGAACATTATCAGTTACAGGTAAATACTCTTTCACATGGATTCACGGAAAAATCCATAGTACTTGGTTTCTGACACAGATGTTTGACTTTAGGAAAGCTCTGCTTTGGGACTTGCCTGGTGGTCCAGTGGTTAAGACTCTGTTTTCACTGCAGGGAGCATGGCTTCCATCCCTGGTCTGGGAATTAAGATCACACATGCTGTGCGATTAGTTAATTAGGCTGACTAACACATTTATCCTCACAACAAGTACATATTATTAAGTACTTATTATTACAACTAAAAAAAAAAAGAAAAGAAAAGAAAACTCCGCTTCACCTCTTCTATTTCCTGAGTAACCCTTTAGTCTAAGGGACTAACAGTTTAAACATCTTTTAAGTCTAAGACTAGTTTATGACTTGGGTTTTCTGTTCCTAAAAAGTGGCAGCAAATATGCAGCTCTCTATAAA
This sequence comes from Ovis aries, assembly GCF_016772045.2. Classification (NCBI taxonomy): domain Eukaryota; kingdom Metazoa; phylum Chordata; class Mammalia; order Artiodactyla; family Bovidae; genus Ovis; species Ovis aries. The sequence continues at coordinate 17,831,693 of NC_056077.1, read as the reverse complement.
ATCAAGAGAGTCAGTGACTTATTTTAAGATATGTTCTTGTGAAAAACCAAGCAACTGAATCTATTTTCCCTTGTTTTAAAAAATGGCTTCAGTTCTTTAAGACATAAGTTCCCAAGAGAAGTCTGGGATACGTGCTGGTTGTCTTCCTTCCTTCCTTCCCCTTCCCTTCTTTCCTTCCTTCCATCCTTCCTTTCTCTCTCTCTCTCTCTCTTTCTTACTAACTGTGATTCTAGCATCTCTTTAATCCTTGGACGTCTTAACTTTATATTGCATTGTCAGGTTCTGAGCCCACCATAATTTCTAAGAGTTATGTTTAGATTTTTACATATAAATCTCATTTCTTTCCGTTCAGTTAAGTCGCTCAGTTGTGTCCGACTCTTTATGACCCCATGAATCGCAGCATGCCAGGCCTCGCTGTTCACCACCAACTCCCGGAGTTCACTCAAACTCATGTCCATCGAGTTGGTGATGCCATCCAGCCATCTCATCCTTGGTCGTCCCCTTCTCCTCCTGCCCCCAATCCCTCCCAGCATCAGGGTCTTTTCCAATGAATCAACTCTTCGCATGAGGTGGCCAAAGTATTGGAGTTTCAGCTTCAGCATCAGTCCTTCCAATGAACACCCAGGACTGGTCTCCTTTAGGATGGACTGGTTGGATTTCTTTGCAATCCAAGAGACTCTCAAGAGTATTCTCCAACACCACAGTTCAAAAGTATCAATTCTTTGGCGCTCAGCTTTCTTCACAGTCCACCTCTCACATCCATACATGACCACTGGAAAAACCATAGCCCTGACTAGATGGACCTTTGTTGGCAAAGTAATGTCTCTGCTTTTCAATATGCTGTCTAGGTTGGTCATAACTTTCCTTCCAAGGAGTAAGCGTCTTTTAATTTCATGGCTGCAGTCTCCATCTGCAGTGATTTTGGAGCCCAAAAAAATAAAGTCTGACACTATTTCCACTATTTCCCCATCTATTCCCCATGAAGTGATGGGACCAGATGCCATGATTTTTGTTTTCTGAATGTTGAGCTTTAAGCCAACTTTTTCACTCTCCACTTTCACTTTCATCAAGGGGTTTTTAAGCTCCTCTTCACTTTCTGCCATAAGGGTGGTGTCATCTGCATATCTGAGGTTATTGATATTTCTCCCGGCAGTCTTGATTCCAGGTTGTGCTTCTTCCAGCCCAGTGTTTCTCATGATGTATTCTGCATAGAAGTTAAATAACCAGGGTGACAATATACTGCCTTAATGGACTCCTTTTCCTATTTGGAACAAGTCTGTTGTTCTATGTCCAGTTCTAACTGTTGCTTCCTGACTTGCATATAGGTTTCTCAAGAGGCAGGTCAGGTGGTCTGGTATTCCCATTTCTAGAAGAATTTTCCACAGTTTATTGTGATCCACACAGTCAAAGGCTTTGACATAGTCAATAAAGCAGAAATAGATGTTTTTCTGGAACTCTCTTGCTTTTTCCATGATCCAGTGAATGTTAGCAATTTGACCTCTGGTTCCTCTGCCTTTTCTAAAACCAGCTTGAACATCAGGAAGTTCACAGTTCACGTACTGCTGAAGCCTGGCTTGGAGAATTTTGAGCATTACTAGACTAGCATGTGAGATGAATGCAATTGTGTGGTAGTTTGAGCATTCTTTGGCATTGCCTTTCTTTGGGATTGGAATGAAAACTGACCTTTTCCAGTCCTGTGGCCACTGCTGAGTTTTCCAAGTTTGCTGGCGTATTGAGTGCAACACTTTCACAGCATCATTTTTCAGGATTTGAAATTTCTTTACGGTACTAGTATTTTAAGGATGAGGGAAGTCCATCCTTTGCCATGTGTAATATCCAGAAAGTAGTAACAAGGGTACTACTCCATTCATTCAAAAGCAACAGTTGGTGATCCTGAAGGGGCCATGAAGAATGGCATTCCTTTTGTAGACTTGCTATTTTCCAAGACAATGTTAATAGTGTCAACAACAGTTAACGCATAATGAATGCCTTCTAAGTGCCAGACACCCTTTTAAATTTTACTTAACTCATTTATCCTCCAAGAAGTACATATTATTAAGTTTGTTTTTTTATTATTCCAACTTCACAGATTAGGAAATGGAGGCACAGAAAGGCTAAATACTGTCCTCAGAATCATTGAAGAGTAAATGGAACAGGGACTTCCCTGGTGGTGCAGTGGATAAGAATCTGCCTCCCAATGTAGGGGACAGGGGTTCAATCCTCAGTCCGGGAAGATACCACATGCCAAGGAAGAACTAAGCCCATGCCCCACAGTTGCTAAGCCCAGATGCTGCAACTACCAAAGCCCACGTGCCTAGAGGCTGTGCTCCACAACAAGAGAAACCACTGCAATGAGAAGCTTGAGCACCTAAATGAAGAGTATCCTCTGCTCACTTCAACTCGAGAAAACTCACACAGCAATGAAGGCTACTGCAACCAACAATAATAAATAAAGAATAAACGAAGTATTGCATTCTAAAAATATATTTTAAAAAAGAGTAAAGGGAAGTATAAAAATTTGAACCCAGCTGGACTCTAGAGCTAACTTCTTCACCTATTACCTCATGTATCCCCTCAGTCATCCTGCCTGTGATTTACAGATGAGGAAAGGAGAAAGTTTAAGACACTAGGCTAGAGTCAGAAGTCAAATATGCCCATCTACTGCCAAACCCATTTTATTTCTAATATACTGTAAAAGGTAAATTGCAAAAAAGGCCACCATTCCCACCTCTCCCTGTATATGTGTCTTCCCACCAAGAGACGGACTCAGTTTCCTCACTCCTGAATCTGGGCTGCTTTTCACGCCTTGTTTTGGCCAACATGACACAGCGAAAGTGACACTGTGTGAAATCCGGGCCTCAGATTCAAGATCTTGAGGACTGCGACTCAAATCCTTGCAACTCTGCCCAACTGCCATGTTGAGCAATCCAGGGTTAATCTGATGTAGGATGAGAAACCACGTGGGACAGAGATGATCCATCCCAGCTGAGGCCATTCTAGACCAGCCAACACCCAGCCTACCTGGCAGCTGAACACAGACAAATGAACAAACCCAGCCAAAGCCAGAAGAACCTCCCAGCTGAGCTCAGTCCAAATCGCTGACTTGCAGAACAATTTATTTAAATTGTTGTTTCAAGACACTAGCTTTTGAGGTAGTTTGTTATGTAGCAAAAAGTTAACTGATGCCCAAGTACAAAAAATGATATACAATTTATGGTCAAATGATAATGTTCTCCCTATCAAGCGGCCAGTCAAGACTGCTACCACAGCCACCTGGCACAGAACCATGCTTTCAGGCAAGAAGACAAAGTTTTAGAGCAAAGAAGGAAAATTCTGTCACAAAGCCACAGCCTTTATTTTGTAGGACAACCATGGGGTCACCCTCAGGTCAGAGTCTGTTGACTTTCTTTTTAAAGTCTTGTCTTTTGAGGATAACTTTGATCTTTAGAAACAAAAGCAACTCCTAGCCAAGCTTGGAGAATGAAGAGATCAATGCCGCTTTTGTTAAAAAGAAGAAAGAAAAGAAGCATGACTATAAAGCTATAAGATTTTCTTGCATGGTTTACAAACTGGATCTGACAGCAATTCCAAGAGTCGCAAAGGGAAGTCTTTTCAGAACCAGCAGCCTTATTGACATAGTAGAACTGGGTGCCAAGCTCCAAAGCCCAACTCCTTGTTCAAATTCGGGCTCTTCCTTTTAGGAGTCATATGAGCTTCTCAGTCTCAAGTTTCCTCAGCAACAAAATGGAACAATAAAAGCATCTGCTCAAAGTGTTACTGTGATGATTAAGTAACATCTCAATGTAAAGTAATGTCTGGCATTTAAGAAATATTCTATCCGTGATTGGGGGCTTCCTAGATGGCTCAGTAGTGAAGAATACACCTGCCAGTGTTGGAGACAGACTCAGGTTTGGTCCCTAGAGTGGAAGATCCCCTGGAGAAAGAAATGGCAACTCACTCCGGCATTCTTGTTTGGGAAATCCCATGGACAGAGTAGCCTGTTGGGCTATAGTCCATGGGGTCACAAAGAGGTGGACACGACTGAGCACACACATGAGCACACTCATGCACACTATCAGTAATTGCCATCAGTCACTATCGATTAATCATAAAGACGGACATTGTTTGGTAACAATAAGTCATTATGAAACAGCCCTTAACTTGGAGCCAAATTTCCTATTTAGGTTCTAAATTCCAAAATGTGAAATTGAGATCTGCCGTCTGAGCCTATTAACTGTCATGACATTCCATCAAATGTAATAAGATCAGGTTTAAAACTCAGTTTCCTCCATTCCTAGGTACCTATCAAAGAGAAATGAAAACATATGTCCACACAAAGATTCGTATGCACACATTCATAGCAGCTTTATTTGTAATAGCCAAAAAAGTAAAAACACCAAAACAAAATCCATGCAATAAAAAATTATTCAACAACAACAAAAAAATGAATGACATGCTACTATCTGTTACAACAAAAATGGACCTCAAAAAATACTACTGAATAGCATTGAAACATGTATAATATTATATGTGAAATAGATTGCCAGTCCAGGTTTGATGCATGATACAGGGTGCTCAGAGCTGGTGCACTGAGATGACCCTGAGGGATGGTATGGGGAGGGAGGTGGGAGGGGGGTTCAGGGTGGGGGACACATATACACCCATGGCTGTTTCATGTCAATGTATGGCAAAAACCACTACAATATTGTAAAGTAATTAGCCTCCAATTAAAATAAATAAATTAATTTTTAAAAAACACTACTAAGTGAAATAGACCAGATGCAAAAGACTTTATCATCTGTGATTCTATTTATGTGAAACCTCTGAAAAGGTAAATGTATAGCAATAAAGAACAGAGTAGTGGTTGCCTGAGGGCAGGAGTAGGAACGAGAAGTGACGGCAAATGATCACTTAGAGGTCTTTTTGTGACAATGAGAATGTTCTAAAATTAGGTGGTGGTGATGGTTTGCACAGTTCTGTAAATTTGCTCCACTTAAAATGAGTGGACTTTTTTAAAGGTATGGTAAAACACACAACATAAAATTTATCATCTGAACCATTTTTTAGTGTATAATTCATTAGTGTTGAGTACATTCACATCATTGTGTAACCAATCTCCAGAATTCCTTTCATTTTGCAACTCTAGGTGTCTCATCTAAGCAGAATCACACTATGTTTGTCTTTTCCTGTGACTGGCTTACTTCACTCAGGACTTTGCAGATGGTGCAGTGGTAAAGAATCCACCAGCCAATGCAGGAGATGCAAGGGACGTGAGTTTGATTCCTGGGTCAGGACGATCCTCTGGAGTAGGAAATGGCAACCCATTCCAGTATCCTTGCCTGGAAGATTCCAGGGACAGAGGAGCCGGGTGGGCTACAGTCCTTGGGGTTGAAAAGGGTTGGACTTGACTGAGCATTACACTGCACTATTTCACTCAGTATAATATCCTCAGGTTTCATTCATGTAGTAACATATGACAGAATTTCCTTTTCATTTAAGACTGAATTATATTACATTGTAAGGATGAATATTTTGTTTATCCATTCATCTATGATGGACACCTATGGAAATAGTGGATTTTATGGTATGTAAATTGTACTTCAATAAGGCTGTTCCAAAAAGTTTTATTTATATCAGTTCAGTTCAGTTCAGTTGCTCAGTTGTGCCTGACTCTTTGCGACCCCATGGACTGCAACATGCCAGGCTTTCCTGTCTATCACCATCTCCTGGAGCTTGCTCAAACTCATGTCCATTGAATCAGTGATGCCATCCAACCATCTCATCCTCTTTCATCCCCTCTCCTCCTACCCTGATGCTTTCCCAGCATCGGGGTCTTTTCTAATGACTCAGTTTTTCGCATCAGGTGGCCAAAGTATTGGAGTTTCAGCTTCAGCATCAGTCCCTCCAATGAATATTCAGGACTGACTTCCTTTAGGATTGACTGGATCTCCTTGCAGTCCAAGGGACTTCTTGAGTCTTCAAGACTTCAAGAGTCTTCTCCAACACCACAGTGCAAAAGCATCAATTCTTCAGCGCTCAGTTTTCTTTATTTATATGTTATCCTGTTGAAGCATCTTGAGGTCAATTTCATTTCTTTATATTTCAAACAATGCTGCATTTAATATCCTTCCTCAGAGCTCTTTGTATACAACTAACGAGAGTTTTTGTAGCAGCATACAACCTTAGAAGAGAAGTGTCTAGGCCAAAGAGTACATTTATTTTCTGTTTTATTAGGTTCTGCTGGCTTTCTCTCCAGAAGCGGGGCATACCAGTTATGCATTGGCACATGAAAGTTCTCTCTGCTCCAGGTTCATCCATTGCTTATATTGCTAAACATTTATATTTTTGCTAATCTATGAGGCATGATGAGCTTCCCTGGTAACTCAGTGGCAAAAAGAATCCACCTGCCAATGCAGGAGACTCGGGTCTACTAGACCCTAGCGTCAGGAAGATCTCCTGGAGTAGGAGATGGCAACCCACTCCAGTATTCTTGCCTGGGAAATCCTATAGACAGAGGAGCTGAGCAGGCTACAGTTCATGGGGTCACAACGAGTCAGATGAGACTAAACAACACTGAGACATGATCTCGCTGTGGTTTTATTTTAATTTCCTTCAACATTAGTGAGATTGAGCATCTTTTGATTTGCTATTGGCTCTCTGGGTCTCCTTTTTTGTGAACTTCCTGATCTTATCCTTGTTTATTTTTCTATTTCATAATTCTAGTGTGTTGTTCTCTTTTTTCTTATTGATTTATACGAATTCCTTAAAGCCTGGATACTAACCTGTTGTCTGTGTTGCAAGTAGGTAGCAAACACTAAGAGATAAGAGTCAGTAAGAGCAGAGATCAATACGAGATGGGAAGTGGATAGCCTGACGTCAGAGCCACTTCAATACCCATTGCTGTTATTCTCCATGTACTTCCCCCAGGGCCCAAGAATAATCATGACGATATCAAGTTATTTACTGATCACTTGCTATGTGCCAGGTATTAGGCACATTCAGTTCAGTCAGTTCAGTCGCTCTGTTGTGTCCGACTCTTTGCGACCCCATGAATCGCAGCACGCCAGGCCTCACTGTCCATCTCCAACTCCTGGAGTTCACTCAGACTCACGTCCATCAAGTCAGTGATGCCATCCAGCCATCTCATCCTCGGTTGTCCCCTTCTCCTCCTGCCCTCAATCCCTCCCAGCATCAGAGTCTTTTCCAATGAGTCAGCTCTTCCCATGAGGTGGCCAAAGTACTGGAGTTTCAGCTTTAGCATCATTCCTTCCAAAGAAATCCCAGGGCTGATCTCCTTTAGAATTGACTGGTTGGATCTCCTTGCAGTCCAAGGGACTCTCAAGAGTCTTCTCCAACACCACAGTTCAAAGGCATCAATTCTTCGGTACTCAGCCTTCTTCACAGTCCAACTCTCACATCCATTCATGACCACTGGGAAAACCATAGCCCTGACTAGACGGACCTTAGTTGGCAAAGTAATGTCTCTGCTTTTCAATATACTATCTAGGTTGGTCATAACTTTTCTACCAAGGAGTAAGCGTCTTTTAATTCCATGGCTGCAGTCTCCATCTGCAGTGATTTTGGAGCCCAACAAAATAAAGTCTGACACTATTTCCACTGTTTCCCCATCTATTTTCCATGAAGTGATGGGACCAGATGCCATGATCTTCGTTTTCTGAATGTTGAGCTTGAAGCCAACTTTTTCACTCTCCTCTTTCACTTTCATCAAGAGGCTTTTAAGTTCCTCTTCACTTTCTGCCATAAGGGTGGTGTCATCTGCATATCTGAGGTTATTGATATTTCTCCCGGCAATCTTGATTCCAGCTTGTGTTTCTTCCAGTCCAGCATTTCTCATGATATACTCTGCATAGAAGTTAAATAAGCAGGGTGACAATATACAGCCTCGATGGACTCTTTTTCCTATTTGGAACCAGTCTGTTGTTCCATGTCCAGTTCTAACTGTTGCTTCCTGACCTGCATACAGATTTCTCAAGAGGCAGGTTAGGTCTGGTATTCCCATCTCTTTCAGAATTTTCCACAGTTTATTGTGATCCACACAGTCAAAGGCTTTAACATAGTCAATAAAGCAGAAATAGATGTTTTTCTGGAACTCTCTTGCTTTTTCCATGATCTAACAGATGTTGGCAATTTGACCTCTGGTTCCTCTGCCTTTTCTAAAACCAGCTTGAACATCAGGAAGTTCACGGTTCATGTACTGCTGAAGCCTGGCTTGGAGAATTTTGAGCATTACTCTAGCACGTGAGATGAGTGCAATTGTGCGGTAGTTTGAGCATATTAGCCACATTAATATGTACTAAATATGTAAGTATGAGTTTATATGAATTTTTTAAAGCCCACAAAGATATTTAACACTAACAGGGCTATAATTATGACTGATGCAAGGTTTCTGTTTGTTTGCTTTTCTTATTGGTAGTTTCTAATTTTTCTACACAGAGCAAGTATCGCTTGCACAATAACCATTCCCTTCTTTTTTCTTTTTAAAAAAGGGAAAGGCTTAGAGTCCTTCAAAGGAGTTGGGTTTCAAAGCAAGAACAAATTCCAAATCCAAAGGGCAGGTGAGGCAAGCTCAGGGCTTGAATCCAGACCAAGGTGATGTAGTCCAGTCTGGTGGGAGGGCAGGAGCCCCAGGAACACTGCAAACAGCCTGGGGGTAGGGGAGGGTGTACGTGAGCCTCCATCATTTGGGTCAAGAGTCGACTTCCTGGAGTGGTTAAGGGCTAAGCCTTAGAGTCAGAAGGACAGATTAGCATCCTGGATCTGCCTCTAACTAGCTCAGCAACCTTGTGTGTGTAAGTGAATTTTGTTCTTTCTAGTCTGCAGTTTCCACATTTATAAAATGATAAAGAATACCACCTACAGCAGAAGACTGTTCTTAAAAATCAGTAAGACCTTGTAAAGTTGAGCATCACAGAGCCTGGCATAAAGGGGGACATCCTAAAGGGAAGTAGTTATATTCCTAAGGGTGTAGTCTGGTCAGAGGGTGGGGTTCAGTATGTCCCAACGGGCCCAAGGCAGGGTGATAGTAAATAGAGAAGAAATGCAGACGAGGAACTCATAGGAGAAGCTTAGGGTACAAACCGGAGATCACCAGTTGTTGAGATCCAGCTCACAAATGTGCTCTGTTCGGCATGCTGTGTCTAATCTTTTTGAAGACTGTCAACAGTTTTATTAAAAATTGATCAGGAAGGTTCATGGCAAAGTCTGAATTGGGGGCTTCTATTGAAAACTCAGGAGATATGGCCACAATGAGCCCACAGTCAGCATGGAAACAATCAGTAGGCAATGAGAAATGGGGCAGCCACCCCTGTAGTGGGTGAGCTTCTGTGGTAAACACAGTCCCAACCGCTCCCTGGTGTCCCCTTATTATTATTCCATGCCTGTTTCAATATCTATCTGGCCCTGCAGCCCTTTGAATGTTTTTCCCTTAAGATAAATTGTGTTGATGCACTGGGTACAGTAGGTTGAATAATTACCCCACAAAGATGTCCATGTCCTAATCCCCCAAAGCCTTACATGGCAAAAGAACTTTGCAGATGTGATTAAATTAAGGCTCTTGAGATGGGGAGCTTATCCAGGTGGGATCAATATAATCACAAGAGTTTTTGTAAGGGAGGAGAGAGGGTGAGTCAGACCAGGAGATATGAAGATGGGAGCAGACATATGAATGATACTATCGCAGGCTTTGAAAATAGATGAAGGCCACACGCCCAGGAATGCGGTGGCCTCTAGAAGCTGAAAAAGGTACAGAAACAGATCCTCCCTGAGGCCCTCTAGAAGGAACACAGTCCTGCAGACCCAGTTTAGATTTCTGAACCAGAGACACTCTATGCTCTGTGATTATGAGTCCTGCATACAAAAAAAACAAACAAACAAAAAAAAAAAAACACGTCTCCTGAAGCCTAAATATTTTCAGATATCTCACTGGATGCTTATCAGGTAAAAAACTGTTTACAGTGATCTAAATCTGGAACTTAGCTCCATTTAATTTGTAAACACCAAGATTTTCTGCATGGTTTTAATAATAAACATTGATTTTTTCCCCAGAAAAGCAACTACTATATATATTAAGAGAAAATCGTACTTTTTAAAAAATTCAGAACCTGATTTTCTCACCATTTCAGAAAATCATATCACCAGGGAAAACATCACATTATTTGAGTGACTGATAGAACACACGTGATTCTGCTTTCTGTAGCTGTTGTGCTCATGGTGATTCTCTCTGACCATCTCCAGTATCTTCTGGTGTTCAGTTCAGTTCAGTTGCTCAGTTGTGTCAGACTCTTTGTGACCCCATGGACTGTAGCATGCCAGGCTTCCCTGTCCTTCACCAATTCCTGGAGTTTACTCAAACTCATTTCCATCAAGTCAGTGATGCCATCCAACCATCTCATCTTCTGTGATCCCCTGCTCCTCCTGCCTTCAATCTTTCCCAGCCTTGGGGTCTTTTCCAATGTGTCGGTTCTTCCCATCAGGTGGCCAAAGCATTGGGGTTTCAGCTTCAGCATCAGTCCTTCCAACGAATATTCAGGACTGATTTCCTTTAGGATGGAGTGGTTGGATCTCCTTGCAGTCCAAAGGACTCTCAAGAGTTTTTTCCAACACCACAGCTCAAAACCATCAATTCTTCAGTGCTCAGCTTTCTTTGTAGTCCAACTCTCACATCCATACATGACTACTGGAAAAACCATAGCTTTGACTAGACAGACCTTTGTTGGTAGTGTAGTTTATTTTAATCTTTATTTATATGTTTGGGCTTCTCTGGTGGCTCAGTGGTAAAGAACCCCCTGCAATGCAAGAGAAGCAGGTTCTATCCCTGCATGGGGAAAATCCCCTGGAGAAGGAAATGGCAACGCACTTGAGTATTCTTGCCTGGGAAATCCCATGGACCTGGCAGGCTACAATCCACAGGGTCACAAAAGAGTTGGTCATGATTTAGCAACTAAACAACAGCAAGCTTATTTATTTGCCTGTGCCAGGTCTTAGCTGTGGCATGAGAGACCTTTGATCTGCATTATGGTGTGGAGGATCTTTTACTGTGGCAGGTGGGATCTAGTTCCCTGATATAGGGATCAAACCCAGGCCCCCTGCATTGGAAGCACAATCTTAGCCACTGGACCACCAGGGAAGTCCCTTTTCCAGTGCAGTTTTATTTGAGCTTCAAAAAAGGAAATACATGTTACCTATATTACAAATAATTTTTTTTTATTTCTCCCTTATATTATAGTCCACGATAATTAAATGACCACTATATATACGTTTGAGTTTATTGTATGAATAGATCATGATGACAATGGCCCCTAACTGATCGTGCCTCCTGGGACCACTCCCCTTAGCAATGTGACTTTGCTGCTTCTACATGGAGTCCGTTTCTCACCCACTTCTGAGTTGCTTTGTGAGTTGCTGGCTTTGTGAGCTGTTTCGACCAATGGAATGTGGTGGAAGCGATATTATTGGAGTTTCGGAGCTCAGGCCTTAGGCTTTAGCCTTTGTCCTCTTAGGAGGTGGCCCTGAAACCAGCAGGCTGTGAAGCAGCTGGTCTGGCCTCCTCGAGGATGAGAGCCATGTGGAGGGGAGCTGAAAAGTCACAGCCAAGGGCCAGCAGAGAGGCCCTGGATAGGTGAGTGAGGGCAGCCTGGACTTCCTAGCACAGCCCCAACACCAGCTGAGAGCAGCCACATGAGGGAGCTGAGGTGAGACCAACAGAGGAACTGCCCAGTCAGCCCACAGATATAATAAATCATTGTTTGTTTTTTAACCTATGGGGTTTCCAGGTGGTTTATGGTCAGTAATACATCAATCAGGTAATTGATAAATAAGCAGTATTACTAAGCATTTCATTTCAAAATAGTAAGGAGAGCACCATGAAATATGATGACAAGGGGACAGGGGCCCCAACAAGGTTGATTTCCCATGAGGATTTTCCATGTTCTTAAAGTAAAACCCACACTCTTCACTGGCCTATATGATAAGGCTGCTACAGAGCAACCTTGCCATGGCAATACTGGAATATAATATAGGGGAGCAAAGGCTCCAAACGTGTCATCTCTCCCCCAACTTACATGTGATTTTTCACTTATTGGCTAACAGATTTGGATACTATTATCTAAGTTCAGAAAGTGACTATACAATATCTATCGTTGGCCCACAGATATGCTTCCACCAGCTATTTGTACAAACTAATCTTTTGGCCACCTCATGCAAAGAGTTGACTCATTGGAAAAGACTCTGATGCTGGGAGGGATTAGGGGCAGGAGGAGAAGGGGAAGACAGAGGATGAGATGGCTGGATGGCATCACTGACTCGATGGACGTGAGTCTGAGTGAACTCCGGGAGTTGGTGATGGACAGGGAGGCCTGGCGTGCTGCGATTCATGGGGTCGCAGATTTGGACACGACAGAGCGACTGAACTGAACTGAATCATTTCTAGTCATTATCTTTCACAGAGTATAGTTGTTTAACAACATATAAAGCCCCATTTATACAGAGAATGAAATGGTTGGATGGCATTGCCGACTCAATGGACATGAGTTTGAGCAAACCCCAAGAGACAGTATAGGACAGGGAAGCCTGGCGTGCTGCAGTCCATGGGGTTGCAAAGAGTCAGACACCACTGAGTGACTGAAGAACAAAACCACTGCTAGTACCCAGCCAATTTCAAAGCAAAGCTAACACTCATTGACTTTATTTACAGATGCCACTTGAGTTTTCTCTATGATCTATATATTGTCACCAGGTTTATTTAACTTTTACGCAGAGTACATCATGTGAAATGCCAGGCTGGATGAATCACAAGCTAGTATCAAGACTGCCAGGAAAAATACAAACAGTCTCAGATATGCAGATGATAACACTCTAACGGCAGAAAGTGAAGAGGAACTAAAGAGCCTCTTGATGAAGGTGAAGGAGGAGAGTGAAAAGTTGGCTTAAAACTCAACATTCAAAAAACTAAGATCATGGCATCCGGTCTCATCACTCCATCGCAAATAGATAGGGAAACAATGAAAACAATGACAGACTTTATTTTCTTGGGCTCCAAAATCACTGCAGATGGTAACTGCAGCCATGAGATTAAAAGATGCTTGCCCCTTGGAAGGAAAGCTATGACAAGCCTACACAGCATATTAAAAAGCAGAGATATCACTTTTCTGACAAAGGTCCCTCTAGTCAAAGGTATGCTTTTCCAGTAGTCATGTACAGATGTGAGAGCAGGACCATACAGAAGGATGAGCACCAAAGAACTGATGCTTCTGAATTGTGGTGCTGGAGAAGAATCTGAGAGTCCCTTGGACTGCAGGGAGATCAAACCAGTCAGTTCTTCTTCTTTTTTTTTTTACAAAACCATAACTACATAAACATTTTATAGACTTTAAACTTTTAGAATGACCTTTTGGCAAAGAATGGATGATTTCATTTTAAATGAATCAATTCTAAAGGAAATCAACACTGAATATTCATTGGAAGGACTGATGATGAAGCTCCAAAGCTTTGCCCACCTGATGCGAAGAGCTGACTCACTGGAAAAGACCCTGATGCTGGGAAAGATTGAAGGCAAAAGGAGAAGAGGGCAGCAGAGGGTGAGATGGTTAGATAGCATCATCGACTCAATGGACATGAATTTGAGCAAACTTTGGGAGACAGTGAAGGACAGGGGAGCCTGGCATGTTGCAGTGCATGGGGTCACAACAGGTGGGACATGACTTAACAACTGAACAACAAAAACAACAACAGTGTGATCTTTTTACACATGGTTGAAAACAACTATCTGGGAAAGGATTAAAGAAATCTATTTCACTTGCTAAATTCACATCATGAAATGAGCAGGGTCTTCATCTAATGCTAAGGCTGAGATAATTGATGGAAATCATAAACTTATGGTTTATCTCCCCCAACTATGTTCTTCAAAAGTTAAAAAATAGAGAAATATCTGCTTATTAAATAATCTGGATTTTATTTCTGAGCATTTGAAAGATTTAAACATCTAATGATGAGCAAACTATTTGGTTATGAAATCCATCAGCCTAACTGATAATATCTAAAACGCTGTAGAGACTTCCCAGAGGTCCATTGGCTAAGACTCTGCACTCCCAGGGCAGGGGGGCCCGGGTTCAATCAGGAAACTAGATCCCACAAGCCACAACTAAGAGTTTGCACTCCATAACTAAAAGTTTCCCCATGCCACAGTTAAGACCTGATGCAGCCAAATAAAAATAAGTACATGTTTTTAAAAATTAAAAATTTAAATGACGTATATAAAAGAATTGGGGTTATTATGAATCAAAGTCAAAATTATCAAGCTTATACACACTGTCCCAGGCAGAGTCTGTTTGCTCCCATAGGCCAGGTCCTAAACCCCTGGACCATGAAGCACAGACATCCTTACTCACGTAGACTCACACACAAGCACCAGGCAAGTGTGTAACTGGCCAAATGCTCTATGGCCTAGTCTTCTGGTGTCGCCTCTTGCTGTCTCTTTCTCACCCCGTATCTCTTTCGCTGTTTTACTCTCTCTGGTTTCCCATGAAGCGTCCTGGTGCTCACACGACAATCTAATCAAGGGCTCAGCCCCACGAGGTACCTGCCCCAGGCCTGTCAAGTGTCTCAGTCTCCTTCTTCAGAGCCAGGTCATCTTTCATATTCGAACCTGGCCTCTGCTTTTGGAAGCCGTTAGAGTGGCTGGCCGTGTGGTGCAGGGGTCAAACTCCTAGACCCAGGAAACAGGCTGCTCAGTTTGAATCTTGGCTCTGCCACTTACTTAGTTGTGCCCTTGGTTTGCTGACTAACCCTGGTGCTGCATGGCCCTCATCTGTAAGACAGCGAGAACAGCACCCACATCAGAAGACTATTGGGAGGATTAAATGAACTTCTGTGGCTAAAGTGCTTGGAACAATGTCTGGCACAAAGTACTGGCTCTCAATGTGCTGGAAATTACTGTTCTTGAATTCCAGTCTCTTTTTCAACTCTGGCTCTCTACTGACTATGGGGCTTCTTCAATTTTAGAGGATTTGCTTGTTACTCAGCTCTAGCTCCAGGGCACTGGACAGATTGGAGCAGCCTCCTCATGGTCTACCTCCCTCCAGGGGTGGCAAATCCAGACAGAGCAGGTACAATTAGTAAACAACCTCTTGCATGTAACAGCTACGTGCTCCTGTAACTTAATTACGATCTGAAAAGTAAACTCTGACTTTTGCACAATCAGTGGTGCAGTGGCAAAGAACACTCCTGCCAAAGCAGGAGACATAAGAGATATGGGTCTGATCTCCAGGTTGGGAAGATCCCCTGGAGGAATGCACGGCAAACCACTCCAGTAGTCTTGCTCAGAGAATTCCATGGACAGAGGAGCCTGCTGGGCTCCAGTCCAAAGAGTTGCAGAGTCAGACATGACTGAAGTGACTTAGCATGCTCGCATATTCATATATTCATCTCACAAATATTTAGTGAGTCCCTACCTTTCTGGGCTCCAAAATCACTGCAGATGGTGACTTCAGCCATGAAATTAAAAGATGCTTGCTCCTTGGAAGAAAAGCTATGACAAACCTAGACAGCATATTAAAAAGCAGAAACATCACTTTGCTGACAAAGGTCTGTATAGTCAAAGCTATGGTTTTTCCAGTAGTTGTGTATAGGTATGAGAATTGGACCATAAAGAAGGTTGAGTGCTGGAGAGTTGATGCTTTCAAACGGTTGTGCTGAAGAAGACTGAGAGTTCCTTGGACAGTGAGGAAACCAAATCAGTTAATCCTAAAGGAAATCAACCCTGAATATTCATTGGAAGGACAGATGCTGAAGCTGAAGCTCTAATACTTTGGCTGATGCAAAAAGCTAACTCCCCTGATGCTGGGAAAGAGTAAGGAGAGAAGAAGGGGGTGACAGAGAATGAGATGGTTGGATGGTATTATTGACTCAATGGACATGAGTTTGAGCAAACTCCAGAAGATAGTGAAGGACAGGGAAGCCTGGAATGCTTCAGTCCATGGGGATGCAAAGAGTCTGACATGACTTAGCGACTGAACAACAACTATGTTCCAGGCGCTGCTGAAACAATATCATAGAACAAAGCAGAAAATAAGGAAAGCAAGAAGAAATAACTAGAACTCAGCATTTTAAGGGCAAAACACAAATCAGCAATTACGTGTAAGCTGCTGTTTCAAGATATAATTTGAATGGCCCTAATAAACAATGAATTATGCTGTTGTGTGAGAGTCATTTGGAGGCAAGTTCAATTGTAGGTGACAGATAAGAATGCTCCGGTTATGTAATTTTGGCTGGAGGCTGGTTATCATTCAGTTTAAGCATCTATTCCCAACGACAGGATGCGAGGAAGAGCTGAATGGAGAAAATGCAAATCTGTTGTGCGTATCTGGATAAGCGGAGGGCCACTGGGGTCTGACAAATGCTGAGATGGCAACAATGTGATTTTCAAGCCTGCGAAAATAACCCACAAAAGACTAGGTGACATGGGAGTGGGGAGGGGAGGGAATTAAATTTAATTAAGAAATTCTAAAATCTTGAATCAAGAAATGAAAGAGGTAATAACAATTCACCCATCTTGCCTATTTGAGATACCAAGCTTCCAGATAAAGACTGCAGGAAGGTGGGGTAGGAAATTGACATTCAATAGTGCCATGACCTGGAGGAATATGGATAGTCAGTACTGAATTGCTGTTTCTAGACCCTTCAGCAGATCAACTTCTCAAGTTAATTAAAATAGGGATCTGATCATTGCAGTTTTTTCTGGTTCAGTCAGGGCAACTGGTCTGCACAAGCATATCAGGAGGATGAGGCAGGATCAAGGTTTCCCAGATTTGAATTCACTAGGCCTGTGTCTCACAACTAAGCATTTCTGCCAGAGCAATATAAAGAAAACCTTACAATTCTGTCTTTGTTTGGTTGAGATGTGGGAAGCCCCCTTCGACTACCCTACCCACCAAAGGCTCCAAGTATTGGTTTAATTGCATTTTGAGGAAGGAAGGGTAAGCTGAATGCTGGGCTTTTTTTAGCTGAGTAGGTCAAGCAGGCTGACATGACATGGTCACGCAGCCAGATCTGAATTGTTCAGGATCAAGGGGTCTGGAGAGGCTTGCATGGGAGGAGGTGACTGGAGAGAACAGACATGGCTTTAGAGAGAATTAAAGAAGAATTTCATAAGAGAGGCCAACAAAGCCCTCTTCCACATCCCTATGAAATTACCAGCAAAATAAACCTTCTTGAAGTCCTTGTGTAATTAGATGTTTGAGGGAAGCTGGGACCAAGTACTAAATAAGGCCTCGGGGTAGCTAAGGAATGAAAGCAAGCCCACTTAGGTAACAGGTAACGTGTATAACCCATCCTACCTGGGGAGCACCTGTAGCCCAGTAATACTAATGATCAGTCGGTTAACATTTACTGAGCTCTTCCCACATTCGTGGGACTGCTCTAAGCACTTTGTATGCACCACCTCATTTCATCAGCATGATATCCCATTGAAACTGTGCTCCACAGGGTTAACAGAAACTGGTGACTAACAAAAATTCTTGAGCTTGTCTTGAGCAGATAAGGGAACTACTTGTGAAAAGCTCCTCTGCTTAGAACCTGCTTTCACTGATCAAGCTTGCCTTAATTATTTTTGCAGATTGCATACCCTCCAAGCTTCATGTAGCCTAGATAATATATCAGAAGACTCCATCACCGCTCCCCGTAGATAACACCTCTGATGTACGAGTTGCTATAGTAACAGTGGCTTAAGCTGTTTTTCAGAAATTTGGAGTCAGTTTTTGCCCAGTTCAAGCCGACCCTAAAACTGCACCTACACAGGTGTCCAATGAATGACTTTGATGTCAGAGAGCCAAAATCTCTACCCTCAGATCAGTCTAGCACCTCTATTTTCTGAACATGTGTCCCATGAAGAAGCATATAACTCAGATATACCTGTGTAGACCAGTGACTATCTTTTGTCTTGTTCTTGTTTAGTCACTAAGTCGTGTCTGACTCTTTTGCAACCCCAAGGACATAGCCCACCAGGCTCCTCTGTCCATAGGATTCTCCAGGCAAGAATACTAGAGTAAGTTGCTATTTCCTTCTCCAGTGGATCTTCCTGACCCAGGGATCAGACCCAAATCTCCTGCTTGGCAGGTGGATTCTCTAGCACTGAGGCACCAGGGAAGCCCAGCATGGTCTTACTAAAATTAAAAATACCATTTAACAAAGTTAGTAGGCCAAAGTATCGAAAGTCTAAACTGAAGTGAGTAGTCTGTCTGGGTTAAAATTGGCTCACGATTACTGGCTATGATTTTAGGCAAAGGACTTAAACTGTTAATCCTGTTAGGGAAAATTAAGACTGACATTACGCATGGAAAGCACTTACATATTCCTAGCACATAGCAAGTGCCCAATGTTAGCATTAATATTATTATGGGATGGAAAATTTATTTGCAAAATGTCTACACTGTGTCGAATATCAAAGAAATAAAAATTCAATCTCCTTTTTCCTGCTTCCGGTCACCTGCCCCGTACCTCTGACCCTATACTCTTCACCGATAAATATCCCAAGTCCCTTGCCTTTGGGGAGGTGAATCTGAGACTTGTTCTCCCATCTCCATGCTTGCCTGCCTTGTGAAGAAACCCCTAAATAAAAAAAAAAAGAAACCTCTTCTCTGCTGTAAACATTGGCATCTTATTGTTTGCCTTGCTGTGCATCAGGCAGATGAACCTGGTTCAGTGACACCATGAGCAAGTGCTATTTTTCAGTTTACATGTAAGGATAAGATGGTGACTCGGAAAGATGAAATGACTTGCCCAAGTCTGTACAGCCAGCTAAGGTGCAGGTAAATGTCCAAACAAGTAACCCTGACTCCAGAGATGTGTTCTGAGCCACGATGCTATAAACCAAGACCCAATTTACTTGTTAATTGCATAATTAATATATAATGAGGATTCAGTTCAGTTCAGTTCAGTCACTCAGTCGTGTCTGACTCTTCGCAACCCCATGAATTGCAGCACGCCAGGCCTCCCTGTCCATCACCATCTCCTGGAGTTCACTCAGACTCACGTCCATCGAGTCCGTGATGCCATCCAGGCATCTCATCCTCTGTCGTCCCCTTCTCCTCCTGCCCTCAATCCCTCCCAGCATCAGAGTCTTTTCCAATGAGTCAGCTCTTCGCATGAGGTGGCCAAAGTACTGGAGTTTCAGCTTCAGCATCAGTCCTTCGAAAGAAATCCCAGGGTTGATCTCCTTCAGAATGGACTGGTTGGATCTCCTTGCAGTCCAAGGGACTCTCAAAAGTCTTCTCCAACACCACAGTTCAAAAGCATTAATTCTTTGGCACTCAGCCGTCTTCATAGTCCAGCTCTCACATCCATACATGACCACAGGAAAAGCCATAGCCTTGACTAGACGGACCTTAGTCAGCAAAGTAATGTCTCTGCTTTTGGATATACTGTCTAGGTTGGTCATAACTTTTCTTCCAAGGAGTAAATGTCTTTTAATTTCATGGCAGCAATCACCATCTACAGTGATTTTGGAGCCCAACAAAATAAAGTCTGACACTGTTTCCACTGTTGCCCCATCTATTTCCCATGAAGTGATGGGACCAGATGCCATGATCTTCGTTTTCTGAATGTTAAGCTTTAAGTCAACTTTTTCACTCTCCTCTTTCACTTTCATCAAGAGGCTTTTTAGCTCCTCTTCACTTTCTGCCATAAGGGTGGTATCATCTGCATATCTGAGATTATTGATATTTCTCCCGGCAATCTTGATTCCAGCTTGTGTTTCTTCCAGTCCAGCATTTCTCATGATGTACTCTGCATAGAAGTTAAATAAGCAGGGTGACAATATACAGCCTTGACGTACTCCTTTTCCTATTTGGAACAAGTCTGTTGTTCCATGTCCAGTTCTAACTGCTGCTTCCTGCCCTGCATACAGATTTCTCAAGAGGCAGGTCAGGTGGTCTGGTATTCCCATCTCTTTCAGAATTTTCCACAGTTGATTGTGATCCACACAGTCAAAGGCTTTGACATGGTCAATAAAGCAGAAATAGATGTTTTTCTGGAACTCTCTTGCTTTTTCCATGATCCAGCGGATGTTGGCAATTTGATCTCTGGTTCCTCTGCCTTTTCTAAAACCAGCTTGAACATCAGGGAGTTCATGGTTCACGTATTGCTAAAGCCTGGCTTGGAGAATTTTGAGCATTACTTTACTAGCATGTGAGATGAGTGCAATTGTGTGGTAGTTTGAGCATTCTTTGGCATTGCCTTTCTTTGGAATTGGAATGAAAACTGACCTTTTCCAGTCCTGTGCCCACTACTGAGTGTTCCAGATTTGCTGGCATATTGAGTGCAACACTTTCACAGCATCATCTTTCAGGATTTGAAATAGCTCAACTGGAATTCCAGCACCTCCACTAGCTTTGTTCCTAGTGATGCTTTCCAAGGCCCACTTGACCTCACATTCCAGGATGTCTGGCTCTAGATTAGTGATCACACCATGATGATTATCTGGGTCGTGAAGATCTTTTTTGTACAGTTCTTCCGTGTATTCTTGCCACCTCTTCTTAATATCTTCTGCTTCTGTTAGGTCCAGACCATTTCTGTCCTTTATCGAGCCCATCTTTGCATGAAATGTTCCCTTGGTATCTCTAATTTTCTTGAAGAGATCTCTAGTCTTTCCCATTCTGTTCTTTTCCTCTATTTCTTTGCACTGAATGCTGAAGAAGACTTTCTTATCTCTTCTTGCTATTCTTTGGAACTCTGCATTCAGATGTTTATATCTTTCCTTTTCTCCTTTGCTTTTCGCCTCTCTTCTTTTCACAGCTATTTGTAAGGCCTCCCCAGACAGCCATTTTGCTTTTTTGCATTTCTTTTCAATGGGATGGCCTTGATCCCTGTCTCCTGTACAACGTCACAAACCTCCTTCCATAGTTCATCAGGCACTCTATCTATCAGATCTAGGCCCTTAAATCTATTTCTCACTTCCACTGTATAATCATAAGGGATTTGATTTAGGTCATACCTGAATGGTCTAACGGTTTTCCCTACTTTCTTCAATTTGAGTCTGAATTTGGCAATAAGGAGTTCATGATCTGAGCCACAGTCAGCTCCCGGTCTTGTTTTTGTTGTCTGTATAGAGCTTCTCCATCTTTGGCTGCAAAGAATGTAATCAATCTGCCACCCACTGCTTTCTTATATTGACTAAACTCACAAAGTGGATGAAAGTCTTCTTCTTTCACTCCCACTTCATGGTGTCCCCGCCACGGATGTGCCCAAGAGAACAGCCTTCCTAGGTAGAAGAGAGCTGAGTTTTGGTCAAGGACATAGTAGTGGAGGTGCTCCCCTGATGTCCAACCATGCACTCATTTATTGAGGGCCGACTACATGTTCACCAGGGGCTACGGTTCTGGGTAGAATATACGAGGCACTAAATAGAGACAGAAAAATAAATCAGAGTATCTGTCCTCAAGGAACTTAAAATGCTGGGGAAACAGACATTTAAAAAATGAAGTGCATTTATGGATCAAGAATGTCTTAATTAAGGATGTCTTAATTTTACACAAGAAGAGAAATAGATGAACTCCTCTGAAATCTGAGGGCTGGGTTCAATTGCTTCCAGTTTTGGAAGAGTAGGCCTGAAAGAGAAGCCATAGTACTGAGTTTGGAAAAATAAGCAGAACTTAAATATGCAGAGAATAAGAACTCAAGGATTTTTTCCTAAAAAAAAAGAAGAAGGAGGAACATATTCACAGAAGTGTGGGACTGACAGGGACCTCCAGGTGGTTCTACCTGCTGGAATGGAGGGTATCATCCAGGAAGGAGAACAGAGAGTGATGAGGCTAGAAGGAAAGAGGGGAAAACTGTGGAGGGTCCTGAAAGACAGGCTGAGGGGTCTTGGCCTCCTTATGTGGATCCATGGTTCTCAAATGGTGTACCATGGCCCAGCAGTGTGCCCTAAACTCTTCCTTCACAGGTATGCTGCCTGGTTTCAGATC
Source organism: Ovis aries (assembly GCF_016772045.2). Classification (NCBI taxonomy): domain Eukaryota; kingdom Metazoa; phylum Chordata; class Mammalia; order Artiodactyla; family Bovidae; genus Ovis; species Ovis aries. Next base: position 17,809,716 of record NC_056077.1, on the reverse strand, counting down.
AATGCCTCATAATTCTTCTCCTATCAAAGACACAACTGTCATGGTGAGGCCTGTCAGAAGGAATGTTATGCTGAATGGATCAAGTTGTAGTGAATTAAGCTAAGGAATAAAGACAAGGAGGGGCAGTGCTAAAGCAAAATTGAGTGTTTGCTAGAGCATGTGAAAATGGTCTCTCTTCAGCATATAAAATCATCAGGACAGTATATCTCCTATTCTCACAGAGATCCCATGCTGAACGGCAACCAAGCAGATGATAATATCAACTGTGAATGCTTTAAAGACATCTGTCCAGCAGATTGGGGTTTGCATTGTAGTTATGGCCAATATTTTAAAACATCGTTTTGAATCATTTGATCTGGATCTGAATCCTAGCTCTGCTATTCACCCTTGATCACCTTTCTGAATCTCTCCATTCCTCTGTTTTCTCATCTGGAAATATGCAGATGATACGAATTGGAGGAACCTCAAAGGACTGTTGAGAGAAGTAAATGAGGTCATTGATGATTAAGCCCTTAGCAGAGTTCCCAGTGGAGAAGGCAATGGCACCCCACTCCAGTACTCTTGCCTGGAAAATCCCACGGGCTGTAGCCTCTGCAGCCCATGGGGTCACAGAGTCGGACACGACTGAAGTGACTTAGCAGCAGCAGCAGAGTTCCCAGCATAGAGCAAGCACTTGATCAACGTTAATTGTTGTTGTTTTATTCTCTGTATGCAGGCCGTCCAAAATTCTAGTCCTGTGCAGCAAACACACACACCCAATGTATCCTGTCAACTGCAGCAAAGAGTATTCACTGCAGAAAAGAGTATTCACTTTGGGGTATTCACGTGGCGGGGGAGGCGCCAGAATTGGAACTTGATTCATACAGATAGCTAGCTAGCTACAGGGTGATAATGACTGGTCACCGAGGACTCGCTGTGCGCCAGGGGGAGCACGGCAAGAAGCAAGTACATTCATGGCATTTGGCATGAAGTGGAGTAGGGAGAGGCCCAAGCTGGGAAGGTCAATCCAGAGCCAGATAAGAGGGAAGGAGAGCTATAATGTGGGCTTGTCCTAACAGAAGCAGGCAACTCAAGAAACCTGGCAGATGCCAAATGCCCAGGAGAAGGGCAGGCAGGGAGGCCAAGCAAAGCAGAAAACCTCCCCATAGCCAGGCGGCCAGACAGATGGCAGTGCGTGTGTGCACAGCTAGATATCCTGGCTGGAGCTGGGTAAGTGACCAAAACACAGGCTTTCTCTCCCAAAGGGATTGTTTTGAAAACAACCACCTGATGGTATAATGAGCTACCATCTGATAACAGTGAATTATTATCTAGAAATAAACAAAACAACTGACCTCAAAACACTTTTCTTTCTTTGCTTGGTGAAGCAGGCTAGCCATTCCGGGCAGCAGAACTGGAAAGATGAACATTTCCAAAAACTCTTTGGGGGAACCTAAAAAAAAACAAAACATTCCCATCCCAAATCCCAAATGGCCCAAGTTAATCTGGGAGGAACATTTGCTTCTGAACCAAAAAAAGGTACTCTCCATTAAACAACATGACCATAAATGTTGCATTTGACTCCAGACTGCTGAGTTGGGCTCTATTACTGAAGAAACTTAAAATATCCCCCTGAGTCTGGTGGGGCTGTAGACTGGGTCCCACTCCGGGTCGAGGTCACAGGCATAGCCAGGGGCCCAGCTCAGCTGGAGGGAAATACACAAGGGGAGTGTGGTGGGAACTGAGGCCACAAGGGAACAGGGCGGGGTACGAGGTTCGGATCCTCAGGGCACGGTGATGGTGGTTGCCAAGGCCCAAAGTACACCGGCTGAGGGAACAGAACAAGCCAGCGGGAGAGGGCCTGGCACCAGTGGGGAGGAGGAATGGGAACTCAGGGAGGAGGATGAGGACACCTACGTCTCTGGCTTCTGCACGCCAAGCAAGACAGCATGATATTTTCTTTCACTCTGTACATTTTCCCCCTTTGTATTTAACTTAGAACCTAGGTATGCTTGTTATTGATCATCTTTACTATTAATACATTTCAACCTTAAAGATACATCAGTGGAATAAAGGACACTTTAATTAAAACAAGAACACATTCTTTCTTATTACATGATCTCCCTGAGTTCTATCTGTCCACCCGGTCCCCACCCCATGATTTCGCAAAGTTAGAAAACATAGACCTGAGATCTCACTTCCTTACGTACATGTTTTTGGGTCAACTGTTTCCCGTTTCGCTTGAGAACAGGATGCTTGTGAGGCCACGGTTAAACGAGGAACTGGATAAAGGTGTTCTGCGTTGAAGCCATGGAAAACCATTTCCTCCAATGGCAACTCCTGGAGTGGTGGTGCGAGAGAGAATCAATTCATATTGCTTAAATAATTGTATTTTCCTTTATAATCTAACAAAGAATAAAATTCTGTGTCAGACTTTAGAGGGGGCATACTGAGCACTAATCTTTCTCTCTCGTCTCTCTCAAGACACCTATAAATAACAATCAAGAAATAAACCCCTAACAAAGAACACAAAGGCAGAAACATCACTTTGCTGACAAAGGTCCATCTAGTCAAAGCTATGGTTTTTCCAGTAGTCACGTATGGATGTGAGAGCTGGACCATAAAGAAGGCTGAGTGCCGAAGAACTGATGCTTTCAAATCGTGGTGCTGGAGAAGTCTCCTGAGAGTCCCTTGGACTGCAAGATCAAACCAGTCAATCCTAAAAGAAATCAATCTAAATCTTCATTGGAAGAACTGATGCTGAAGCTGAAGCTCCAATACTTTGGCCACCTGATGCTAAGAATTGACTCATAGGGAAAGACCTTGATGCTGGGAAAGACTGAAGGCTGGAGGAGAAAGGGGTGACAGAGAATGAGATGGTTGGATGGCATCACTGACCCAATGGACATGAGTTTGATCAAATTCTGGAAGACGGTGAAGAACAGAGGAGCCTGGTGTGGTGCAGTCCATGGGGTCGCCAAGAGTCAGATGTGACTTAGCAACTAAACAACAAGAAAGAAGAGAAGGGCTATCAGTGGGTGAGAGATCTTCAAACATTTCCAAAAGAAGCAGGATAAAGCCTGTTGTCACATAATGGAGAGGAGTGGCAGCTCAGAATCCACAGGAGGAAACTGCCCTCAGAAGGCAAGAGTCCATGTTCCCACCAGAATGCTCAGTGGCTTCAGTGCTCCAAAATTCAACTCCACAGAGTGTGGAGATGAGCAAGGAAACAATATACAGGTGAGGTTACGTGAAAATCCGGCTGGGGTTCCCTTGGCCTGCCCCTCTGTCACCCCCCCTGCCCCCATCAGCATACATAACGCTACATTCACAGCAGCCCATTCTATCTTGCTCTCCCTCCTTTCCAATGAATCTTTTGTCAACAATTTAAACAAACAGCCTGGGAAAGAGTACAACTATTCAGGGTGCCAGGTCGGCTGTCAAAAGATTAAAAAACCCCACAAACCTCAACAGTTGATTTGGAGGCTCCCAGCTCAGTCCCCAAATAGGGACTCCCTGCCTGCCAACCCTGAAGAAAAGTCCTCCAGAAGACAATCACCCACCATGAGCTCCCAGCCAGTGTTTCTATTCATAGAAGTGACCCATCCAGAAAACAAACCTACAGGTATGGCAGGAAAAACAAGAAAAAGAAAACCCCGCCTCTTTGTAGAAAAATCCAAGGCCTGCATTTTAAATTTTGAATAAAAAAATCAGAACTTTCTACATAGGTGAGGAACATCAAGAGCATAAAAGACAAAGATCAAGATCTGTAAAGAATAATTGACCCTGAAGAGGCACAAATATTTCAGGGAAGAGAACTGCAATTAGTATTTGCAGAGAAACTTGAAAAAGCACTGCATCCATAAGGCAAGAACAGGATGCTAGGAAAAAGGAAAAATCACAGGCCTCGCAAGTTCTTAGACACAGAATCTCTAACAGGGGCAGCTATAGTGAGATACTGGAAGTCTGCTGCTGCTGCTAAGTCACTTCAGTTGTGTCCGACTTTGTGCGACCCCATAGATGGCAGCTCACAGGCTCCCCTGTCCCTGGGATTCTCCAGGCAAGAACACTGGAGTGGGTTGCCATTTCCTTCTCCAGTGCATGAAAGTGAAAAGTGAAAGTGAAGTCGCTCAGTTGTGTCCGACCCTTAGTGACCCCATGGACAGCAGCCTACTAGGCTCCTCCGTCCATGAGATTTTCCAAGAGACTAGGTTTTGGACCCATTCCAGTGACACTGCTCATCCCTCATAGCCTTACCTTTTTATTTTAAACTCCATTAAGACCTATTTTATTCCCAAGAATATTGCCTTAAGTAAGTGTTAGTCCCTCAGTCGTGCCCGACTCTTTGTGACCCCATGGACTGCAGCCCACGAAGCTCCTCTGTCCATGAGACTTTCCAGGAAAGGATACTGGAGTGGGTTGCCATTTCCTTCTCCAGGAGATCTTCCTAACCCAGAGATCGAACCCAGGTTTCCTGCACTGTAGGCAGATTCTTTACCAACTGAGCTACAAGGGAAGCATCAATATTGCCTTAGGGCCTCCCTTTCTGATGCTTTGTCCTTGGCCCTCTCTTTTCCTTAGTACAATTTTAGCCCACCCAGCTATGCAAAAAGAAATCTGCTCCATCTGCGAAACTGTCCCCAACATGGAAGCGACACTGAATTCACTGGAAATGTCTTCCTCACCTAGGATTTCATTTGAGCCCTACAAAGGCCCTGTGAGTCAGTCAAGGATGACCTGCTCCATTTAATGGATGCAGAAACTGAGACTCAGAGTGGTTGTGTGATGCCCTTTAAGCAGCAGAGGTGGGACTGGCCACTTCTGGTTCTGGTTCCAGGGCCTTTCCTTTCCCCACTTCCCGATTCATGACACTGTCTGATGCTCACCAGTTGTCAATGCTGTTCTCCAGTTAGAACCTTTCAGTTAGGTTGGGGCCCGGGTGATACTCACAGTAACCACAGCATCTTGTTTGACTTTATATCCTTCAGGAAAGGGAGGAAGCTCAGCTTCATACTCTGTGGGGAGTGGAGGAAAAAAAAAAAAAAGACCCTCAATTCCACAGTTCATTAAAGCTTGATGTAATTCCGTTTCCTCCGAATAAAATATTCTTAAATTTTATTTTGGCTAGCGGTTTACAAAAGTGAAAAAACAACAAACAGGGTGTTCATTTAAATGGTGAAGGATGATTCTTCTCTTGCATGAAAGAGTCTAGGCTATATGTAAGTTTGAGACTCTTCCTAAGCAGGCAGATTTAGATTTTGCCCCCCAAATTATGCTAATGACAAGGGATAAGAGAGGAAGAAAATGAAGAGATGGCTCAGGGAAGACACCAACAGCATACAGGAAGGAGAGGGGAGAAAAGGAAGAAGAGAATGTTGTGTATAGGAGGGCAGAATAAAAGAGACAGAGGCAAGATGAGCCATCTCAGGCATTTCTGGGGATGGGCGTGAAGTTAAGATTGCCAGATTGGGGCACACAGCTAGAAAAGCAATCCCATAAACCCTTGCTAGTCAAAGCACTGCCCACAGACCAGCAGCATCGGCATTCCTGGGGAGTTAAAAACACAGCTAAGGGGCTTCTCTGATGGCTCAGTGGTAAAGAATCTGCCTGCCAGGGCAGGAGACAGAGGTTCAATCCGTGATCTGGGAGGATTCCACACACCTTGAGGCAACTAAGCCCATGTGCCACAGTTATTAAGTTTGTGCCCTAGAGTCTGCAACTGCAACTGGGGAGTAGCCCCTGCTCACTGCAAGCAGAGAAAGCCCTCGGGTAACAATGGAGACCCAGCACAGACAAAAATAAATAAATAAAAATTATATATATAAATATTATATAAATTATATAAATATTATATAAATTATATGTATGCATTCTATATGTGTATATTATAGTATATAAATATTATATGTATAAAATTATATAAATACTATATATGTATACATATATATATATAATGAAACTAAAGTTGGAGAGGTCCTACTGTAAGCTCCATTAAGTTTCCATCTTTGCTATACATTAGAATCACCTGGCAGCTCTTTGAAAATGTCAATGTCTTGGCCCAACCCCAGAAATTTTTTTTCCAATAGGTCTGACGCAAGAATCAGATCAGTATTTTCAAAGTCGTCAGCTGATTGTAACATGCAGTGAGATGGAGAATGATTGCCGGGTTTCAAGACTGATCACAGTTAACCTGCTGCGGAGCTCAGTGAAAAGAACATTCCGCACAAGTTCTACGACAGCTATTGCAGAAACAGAAAATGCCCATGGCTGTATTAGTTCTGCCCCTAAGGGAAAGACTGGTAAAATATTTCCAGAAAGGAGAGTGTTTCAAAGGCAATCGCATAGTTGCTTTGTAGTGATGAGGGTAAACAAAATTTCTGGGTAAAATGGAACTGATGCAGTTGTACTGAAGGCAAATTTTATTCCATCATCTAGTTCCTTATCTGGAGAAGGCAATGGCATCCCACTCCAGTACTCTTGCCTGGAAATTCCCATGGATGGAGGAGCCTGGTGGGCTGCAGTCCATGGGGTCGCAAAGAGTCAGATACGACTGAGAGACTTCACTTTCACTTTTCACTTTCATGCATTGGAGAAGGAAATGGCAACCCACTCCAATGTTCTTGCCTGGAGAATCCCAGGGACAGAGGAGCCTGGTGGGCTGCCGTCTATGGGGTCGCACAGAGTTGGACATGACTGAAGCGACTTAGCAGCAGCAGTTCCTTATCAAGTAGCACAGAAATTCTCAACTTTTTTTTTAACTCTTAGGTATCAGATTGGGAACAAGTACGTCAGGATGCAGGTTATAAGCAATTTAATAGGTTTCTAGTGCTGTGTAACAAACTACCACAAACTTAGCAACTTTAAATAATGCAGATTTATTATCTCACACTTCCCGAGGGTCAGGGTTTCATCAGGTTGAAATCAAGGTGTGAGCCATGACTGTGATCTCATCTGACAGCTGGAGTCCTCTTCCAAGTTCACTGACGGTTGGTGGGATTCATTTTCTTGTGTATATAGGTCTGAAGTCCCCGTTTTCTTTTCGGTTGTTATGAAAACTGCTCTCAACTTCTAGAGGCTTGCTACCCTCAGATCCTTGCCACAATAGCTCACTCATGGTTATTTGCTTCTTCAAAGCAAACAGGAGTCTCTTCTGCTTGAATCTGACTTCTTTTAAGGACTTACCTGATTAAGCCAGGTCCGCCTACAATAATCTCCCCAATTTAGAGTCAACTGAGGGAATTCCCAGGTGGTTCAGGGGTGAGGGCTCTGAGCTTCTAGTGCCAGGGCTCTGGGTTCAATCCCTGGCCAGGGAAACTAAGATTCCATGAGCTGCATGGTGCAGCCAAAAACAAAACTACAGATTCAGTTTAGAAAAAAAAAGATAACGTCAATAGATTATACACTTGAATTCGATCTCGAAAATCCTTTGACACCAATCCCTGGCTTAGTATCTGACTGGACAGCTGAGAGGTATGAGCATTAGGGGCAGGAATCTTGAGAATTCTGCCCACCATGGTAGCTCTAGTTCTACCACGTTAGTTTTTCCTCTCGAGCAAAAAAATGTAAATTCACTGTTGTCCTCCAACACGTTGAGAATCACCAATGTGGTATAAAACCTGTTTGTTTGGATTTAAGATACATATACATTTACAGGCTTCCTGGTAGCTCGGCTCGTAAAGAATTTGCCTGCAATGCGGGAGACCTGGGTTCAATCCTTGGGTGGGGAAGATCCCCTGGAGGAGGGCATGGCAAACCAGTCCAGTATCCTTGCCTGGAGAATCCCCATGGACAGAGGAGCCTGGCTGGCTTCAATCCGTGGGGTCACAAAGAGACCCCATGGCTGAGTGACAAAGCACAGCATAGCATACATTTATAGCGTTGATTACAAAAGCAATACATGCTTGTCAGAAAAATTCCAAATAACACAGAGATGTCTTATCACACCTAATCCCATTACAGCTCATAACTATTGTTGGAATTGGCATAGATTCATCCAAGTCTTTTTCAATGCATTTACTAACCTTTGTACATATTTCACAAATACATTCACTTTAGATCTCCTGCTGCTGCTGCTGCTGCTAAGTAGCTTCAGTCGTGTCCGACTCTGTGCAACCCCATAGACGGCAGCCCACTAGGCTCCCCCGTCCCTAGGATTCTCCAGGCAAGAACATTGGAGTGGGTTGCCATTTCCTTCTCCAATGCATGAAAGTGAAAAGTGAAAGTGAAGTCGCTCAGTCGTGTCCGACTCTGCGACCCCATGGACTGCAGCCTACGAGGCTCCTCCATCCGTGGGGTTTTCCAGGCAAGAGTGCTGGAGTGGGGTGCCATAGATCTCCTAGACTAGGTCAAATTATCCAAGCATAGAACCTGATAAACACTGTGTCCTTATTCTGCAAAGCTCATATCAAGTCTTATTCTTATTTGAAATTTATAAAAATTATTGAATATCTCTTCTAATAGACTGGTTTTCTTTGGGGGTGGGGTGGGGAGGTACCTGGTCTCTTTGTGCTCACCATCATATTCCCAAGAATATGAAGCTGAATGAATATACTTTGTTTTTTTAAAAAAAGAAAAACTGTTGGCCACTCTGCATAGCATGTGGGATCTTAGTTCCCCTACCAGGCATCAAACACATGCCCCTGCATTAGAAGTGCCAAGTTTTAACCACTGGACTACCAGGGAATTCTGAAACTGAATGAATGACACAATCAATGAATGCATGAACAAAACAAGTATTACAGCAAGTTACTTCTGACTCTTTGTCAGTTCGCTGTATTTATGAGAGCCCACTGTGTGCCAGGATCCATTCTATGTCCTGAATCGTGGAATTCTTTCAGTGTTGCTACTATACCATGTGCCTCATTTATTCAACCAGTGTACTTAGTAGGCTTTTAGATTACTTCCAATTTTTCATTATTACAATGCCACTGTAAGCATCTTTATACATTACACCATTGATCAGAAAGGAGGTGCTTTTGTAGGATTAACTCTTAGATGTGAAATTGTTCTTTCAAATGAAAAAATGATTTAAATTTTGGGCCAAATTGCCCTCCAAAAGGTTTACAATAATCCATACTCCTAAACCCGTCTGTTCTTCTCAGGTATAATCTATCTAACACATATTTAAAATTGTATTTTACTTTTATCTATAATTCTTTAATCATTACTTATCTGCCATATTTTTCCCAAGGAGAAATTTGATGGAAAATTACAAACATTTTCATCATACAACCACAAAAGATATAGTTATGATTCTGCATATGATTCTGCAGAAGTATGGGAAAATAATTAGCTTCAGGACAATCTGATGTGTTTTTTATTTCAAGCCTCTGTAATGTTTAAGAGAATTTGGCATATTTGAGAATTCAACACTGCTATCACCTTGTGATTTCAATGAAAACATAAATTGATTAAAGACTGATGCTTTTTACATTGAAAGCTTTATGAATCTGATTAACTTTGTAAAGGGAACTGAAGAAAAATTTGCTGGTTTGGCATTAGAAATTCTTAAGAAAATCAGGTGTATTCTGTATCAATGTTGACAATCTTTTAGTTACTTAAGCTTGTAAACTGGACTCCAGGTCTCTCCCACTTTTCGAAAGTTTGCTTTATGCACTGCACTCTGACAAAAGACCTACCTGTGTTCACTAACCAAAATTAGTCCAAAGAGCATTGCTGTTTTTATCAGAAAAGATGAAAACTGAAAAAGGACATTCAGTTTGTTGTGCAGTGAACTGTTGTAGAGGAAGTGTGTACCCCAAGCAGTGGAGTTCAGTTCAGTTCAGTTCAGTCGCTCAGTCGTGTCTGACTCCACAACCCCATGAACCACAGCACACCAGGCCTCCCTGTCCATCACCAACTCCCGGAGTTTACCTAAACTCATGTCCATTTAGTCGGTGATGCCATGCTCCTTCCCTGGGACTACACTGAACTCAGCATCAAGCCGCCATAGCTTTGAATTCTCTGTGAACACTGTGCTTTTTCTCGATTTATTTTATGCATCCTTTAGCAAGATGTGACCTAAGGTATAACTACTTCTTCACTTCATGCTGTTTTGGCTTCTGAAAGGTTGTATAGGAACTCTCTACTTTTGGATAGCAGGAGGAACCTGAAATTGGTTAGGAGAATTTGATGCTCCATATTTGTTAAACAAATAGTAATCCAAGAACAAGTAAAAGTAGATGTTCATTTTATACAACGAACGGCAACATTATGCAAGAGACAGAGCAGAAACAGCCTGTAACTCTGTTGGTGGAACAAAACCTTTGCGCTCAAATTGGAACCTGCTCCCCACCCTGCCATGCTACAGGGACGTGACATAATGAAACGTCTGTATTGCTCAGGCCACTATTGGTGGGGCTTTCTGTGATTTGCAGCTGAACATGTTTCTAACTGAAACAGCCTTAAAATGCAATGTTCCCCAACAGTGGCCTACTGGAAACGGATGAACCAGGAAGGTGGAGGCTGGAAGTGAATCCAGTGAACACTTGGCTAGCATACACTGTGGTGAGGGGCTGTGCAAGGTGCTGGAGGGACAGATGAAAAGGGCAGATGAGCTTAGTAAGAGCCAGCGGTTACGAGGTGTGAAAGCAATGTTGTAGAGGGCTACACTCAAGAAGCACCAGGAAGAGACTTCAAAATCAGTGTGAAGAATAATAGAAGGGTTTCCAGAAGAGAGGTCACTTGGGCTTGAGTCTTAAAAGATAAAGATAGAAGAAAGCAGAGATTGTCCAGTGAGAGGCAAAGCTTGCGCAAAGGCTCAGAGGAATGGAACAGCCTGGTGTGTTGGAAGGCATGGTTTCTTATGGCTAAAGGTACACAGCACAGGACAGTGGTACTGGGGCTTAGTCACTTGCCAAGAGAGCTTATTTAAAATGCAGAGCTTAGGGACTCCACCCCCAAGGAATAGGGGTGTCATCACACCAAATGAATTTGCACGTTAGCAAGTGTCTGGGAGATTGTGACGTAGGTGCCCCAGGTCTACACTTTGAACCACGCTGGCGTGTGGCTTAAGGGCTTAAACTTGAGTGTCGCACATATCTGAGTTGCAGTCTGATTCTACCACTTATTCGGGGGCAAGTTTAAGCTCTCTATGCCTCAATTTCCTGATCTGTTTAAACCACCAAGTTGCTATGAGGTTTAGACAAGAGGAAAATCAAGCACCTAGCACAGTGCCTGGCACATAAAGGGCAGCTCTGTAAATGTTAACCGTTAGGATGATTTGGATAAATGGTAGGTGATGAACCTAAAAAAAGAGAGACAGAGACCAAATTATTGGTTTTTGATTTTATTTATTATTGGCTGGGTCTTTGTTGCTTTGAGGGCTTTTCTCTCGTTGCAGTGAGCAGGGGCTACCCTCTGGTTGCGGGGCACTGGCTTCTCATTGTGGTGGCTTCTCTTGTTGTGGAGCTCGGGCTCTTGGGCCCACGTGCTTCAGCAGTTGCGGCATGTGGGCTCTGTAGTTGTGGCTTCCAGGCTCTAGAGCACAGGCTCAATAGTTGTGGCTCATGGGCTTAGTTGCTCCACAGCATGTGGGATCTCCCCACATGTTCGATCAGGGATGGAACCCGTGCTTCCCGCCCTGGCTGGTGGATTCTTTACCACTGAGCCACCAGGGAAGTCTGAGACCAAATTACTAAAGGGCTTAGATGTTAAGCTAAAAAGCTTATATTCACCATGAAAGCTATGAAAATCATTCTAGGTCATTGGATGATGTGATCAGATTTTGAGAGAGCTTCTTGTGGAAAGATAGTCTGGAAGGAAGCCCTTCCCAATTAGAAAGCTACAGTAGTGATCTAAACAGGCAGTGGTAAGGGCCATGAGAACCAGGGGGTGGGGAGTTGGGGCTCACAGGAGATAGACGGATGTGGAGCCAGTAGGATCTATAGGGATTAGAGAATCAATGCGGGGATCATGAAAAGTGAAAGGGACATATATAAGATGAACTGCTGATTTCTGAACTGGCGGTCTATGATGGAAAATAACTGTTGGTGTCTTGAACAGTGCCTGGGGTCAATGCCTGGTCCAACATGGGTAGATATGATGACTGACGTATGAGAATGATTTCATCAGAGCAGCGAAATGGGAGCTCATGAGTTTATAGAGGAATGGGAACGACAGCAGTGTTGAAATCAAGCAAGACACTATGGTCCTAGCCCATCATATCCTCCACTTTCCTTCTGTTTGTGGACAAATTTTAGCCAAAGAGTAATCAGAGAAGGGAGAAAATGCAGAAACAGAGGAAAGCAGTCCAACAAAACTAAATAAAAATGGTTTAGTCATTAAGCATAGTCAGGGACCTTTAGTTCCATCTCAAGAAGGACTATAGATAATATTCTGAGCCATATCCTGTAAGCTGTCTTACAAGTACTGAAATACCCAGCAGGTAGGGGAAGAAGTTAACTGCATGATGACCAGACTGCAGCCATAACATGAGCTGCCACAATTCCAAAAACTGACCTCAAGGAAATGGGAACCAACCGACCCTGGAACTGAAGATTAACTGTACTCTAAACAGTCAAGATGATCCTGGCCTGACCACCGACAACCAATTTCAAGATGACTGTCACAGGTGATTGTGCTATTTCTGCATGTAGCCCTCTCCCTCAGCCTACTGGTTGGGAAGGGGTGGGGGACAGAGGCAGGGAGTTGGCCTTTGGACAGGAGTCTGCCTCCCCCACCACCCCACCCCTGCCCATAGGTTGCCAGCATCCAAAATGAAGCATACTTTCCTTTCCACCAAACTTGCCTCTTTATTGGCTTTTGAGTGATGAGAAGCCAGACCCCACTTCTGGTTGCAGTGCAAACAAGAGTTCTTTTTGGAGCTGAGAGGGCATGAGGGAGAAAGAGCTAGAAGACAACAGGGGTCAAGGGAGAGGCTTTCCCCAAGCTAACTGACTACAGGATGCTTGGAGGGAAAAGCCAGCAGCGAAGTTAAAGATGTAGGAGAGATGAATGATAGAGCAGGATCCGAGGACACCAAGAGGAAGGTACCAAAGCACAGATGCAGGGCTGAACTGTGTGGGTTCAGTGTGAGATAAATACTGTGCGAGATAAATACTTCTTCCGTGTATGCAGACACAAATCTGTCTGCTAGTATTTGCAAGTTGGAGGATTCTCTCCCTACTCCTGATCACCTGCCTAGTCTCAGTGAATGCCTCCTCCATCTGTCAAATGGTTTCACCAAGTCAGAGGAGTGGAGGAAAAACTTGGGACCAGCACACGTAGGCAACGTGAGAAGGCGCTGATGGAAGCTGCCTGATAAGCACTGCTGACAAGCCATCTGCTGCCATTTTTCTCCAGCTGCTCAGCTGCTGTGCTGGGGGAACAAGCACTGACTCAGAACTGATCCATGTTGTTGCAGGTGACATGAAGGGACCTGGTTTCACAACAGCATTGAGAGCTGAGGCCAGCGACTAGCTTTGGAGTGATGAACCTACAGCAATAATGAGGATGCCAATGGCAATGATAATAACAGCAATATCAGAATAGAAGACTGTAAGCTTCAAATACCGCACAATTGCACTCATCTCACACGCTAGTAAAGTAATGCTCAAAATTCTGCAAGCCAGGCTTCAGCAGTACGTGAACCGTGAACTTCCAGATGTTCAAGCTAGTTTTAGAAAAGGCAGAGGAACCAGAGATCAAATTACCAACATCCGCTGGATCATGGAAAAAGCAAGAGAGTTCCAGAAAAACATCTATTTCTGCTTTATTGACTATGTCAAAGCCTTTGACTGTGTGGATCACAATGAACTGTGGAAAATTCTGAAAGAGACAGGAATACCAGACCAGCTGACCTGCCTCTTGAGAAACCTATATGCAGGTCAGGAAGCAGCAGTTAGAACTGGACATGGAACAACAGACTGGTTCCAAATAGGAAAAGGAGTCCGTCAAGGCTGTATATTGTCACCCTGCTTATTTAACTTCTATGCAGAGTACATCATGAGAAATGCTGGACTGGAAGAAGCACAAGCTGGAATCAAGATTTCTGGGAGAAATATCAACAACCTCAGATACACAGATGACACCACCCTTATGGCAGAAAGTAAAGAGGAACTCAAAAGCCTCTTGATGAGAGTGAAAAAGTTGGCTTCAAGCTCAACATTCAGAAAACGAAGATCATGGCATCTGGTCCCATCACTTCATGGGAAATAGATGGGGAAACAGTGGAAACAGTGTCAGACTTTATTTTTGGGGGCTCCAAAATCACTGCAGATGGTGATTGTAGCCATGAAATTAAAAGACGCTTACTCCTTGGAAGGAAATTTATAACCAACCTAGACAGCATATAGAAAAGCAGAGATATTACTTTTGCCAACAAAGGTCCATCTAGTCAAGGCTATGGTTTTTCCAGTGGTCATGTATGCATGTGAGAATTGGACTGTGAAGAAAGCTGAGTGCCGAAGAATTGATGCTTTTGAACTGTGGTGCTGGAGAAGACTCTTGAGAGTCCCGTGGGCTGCAAGGAGATCCAACCAGTCCACTCTGAAGGAGATCAGTTCTGGGTGTTTATTGGAAGGACTGATGCTAAAGCTGAAACTCCAATACTTTGGCCACCTCATGCAAAGAGCTGACTCACTGGAAAAGACCCTGATGCTGGGAGGGATTGGGGCAGGAGGAGAAGGGGACGACAGAGGATGAGATGGCTGGATGGCATCACCGACTTGATGGACATGTGTTTGAGTGAACTCTGGGAGTTGGTGATGGACAGGGAGGCCTGGCATGCTGTGATTCATGGAGTCACAAACAGTCGGACACGACTGAGCAACTGAACTGAACTGAACTGAAGTTCCAAATAATTTGACTCAGTCTTGGCTAAAACCATAGTTATAAATCATTAAGTCATAAGCAATCACAAGATTTAATTAGAAGCCTTAGCAGGAAAGACGTTTATTGATACTAATACAGGTGCTTTTGAAAATAAAAAGCCCTGGATTATCTGTCACTGGAAAGAAGAGAAAACTGAAGAATATTCACAAGTAAGTCATCGTACAGACACACACATGCGCAGGACTAGCCAGATAAAATAAAGGTCTTAACACCTATTCTCATTTTCTTGAAATTGAGTTTCTGACAGGTCTGTTAGCTGTGATGATTTGCTTTTCAAATGGAGATATCCTAACAAAATATAATACTTAACCTCAAACACACGATCATTACCAAGCCTGCTTTTCATGTTTGCTGCGAGAAACTGAATTTACTATGTTTGTTATAGAAAATTACATTTGTTAGAATGTTTCTTTTAAGAAACTGGATCTATCATCCACGTTATAACAATCATTTCAGGGCCTGTGTATATAAACTCACCATCTTTGACCTCATTAACTTATATTTGTAACTCTACCACTTTCTAAGTGACATCAAATTAGCTGCTTTTGAGAGCAACAAAACACTTCTGTCTTTACCTTCTTGCTACAGGCCTGTGTGACAAAAATAAATCCCATGATTCTAAAACAAATGCAAAGCATGCTTCTTTGTCAACATCAGAACATTTATTGAGCACTTTGTAAATGTCAGGCACTGTGCCAAGCACCTTTGCGTATGTCGTCTTAAGCCATCCTCACAACAGCCCTGTGAGGTAGGTACAAGGATTATCCCCTCTTTGAGTTGTTGAGCAGCTTCCCCAACAAAACGCCACTAGTCAATTGCATTGTGAAGAGCTGTTTGCCCTGGAGAAGGGCACACTCCTGGGAAAAGACAGCCGCAATAACAACCTTCTATTGACATTTGAGTGTTTTCTGTGATTAGCGACTGGGATCATAGCACCAGGAGAGTAACGACCAAGAGGTAGACGTTAAAAGGAAAACATCCAAGATGAAAAAGATTTTTCTAGGTATAATGCAATATGGGAGAAGGAATTCAAGCATTGGGTAGGAGTTGAAATAGATTGGACATCTATTTCATTTATTTCTATGGTCAAATAGATATCACCTCTGAGTCCATTATTCTCTTCTTTCTTTGAATTTTCCACTTCTCTCAACTCATCACTCTCTCCCGCTACCTAGTCCAATACACCAGCACATTCAGTCTTTTCTCCATTCAACATGTATTGACCTGCACTGTCCAATATAGTGGTCACTAGCACATGCAGCTATGTGAGCTTATCAGAACTTATTAGAAGCAAAACAAAAAATTCAGTTCCAAGGCTGCACTAATCACATTTCAAGTGCTCAGTACCCATCTGTGAAAGTTCTAGGACAGTACTCTTTCAGACAGTTGAGGCAGTGATGGTAGCCGCAAGAATGAAAAATCTGAGTTCCTGACCTTGAGGAGTACACAACCTTAGAATTTATTAAGAGTAATACACACTGAGCCCTTGTTGTCAAATGGGCACCCTGCTAAGCCCTTTCGGAAGTGACCCTTTAGCTGCATCCTCCTAACACCATGAAAGAAATGCCGTTATTACACTTATTTTACTGACAGGATGAGATGCAAGTACACCTTGTTTTATTGTGCTTCACTTCATTGCACTTAGAAGCTATAGAGTTTTTCTTATTTTACAAGTTGAAGATTTGTGGCAATCCCACCTACATCATGCAAGTCATTTCTCAACAGTATTTGCTCACTTTGTGTCTGTATCACATTTTGGGAATTCTCACAGTATTTCTAACTTTTTCTTTATTTTGTATTTGTCATGGTGACATGTGCTCTTTGACATTAGTACTGCAAAAAGACCATAACTCATGGAATGCTCAGATGATGGTTGACAGTGTTTTTCTTTTTTTAGCAATAAAGTATTTTTATTTTTGGCCACCCTGGCTTGTGGGATTTTAGTTTCCCTACCAGGATTGAACCTGGGCCCTCTGCGGTGAAAGCTCGGAGTCCTAACCACTGGACCACCAGGGAATTCCCCAGCAATACAGTATTTTAAATTAAGGCATATACACAGTTTGTTTTAGACACAATGCTATCATGCACTTAATAGACTACAGGATTGTGTAAACAAACTTTTATGGGTACCAGGAAGCCAAAAAATTCCTGTGAGTCTATTTATTGCTGTGGTCTGGAATCCAGTAACTCAGAAGTATGCCAGGTACACTTAACTTGTCCAAGGTGTGTGAAGAGTAATATGGGGCAGCAAGACCAAGGGAACATTGCAGGTCAAGAAAGGAAGGTGAGCTAAATGCCATTTGGGGATTTTAAGGAAGGTCAGAAGTAGATAGGGCTTCCCTCTTAACTCAGTTGGTAAAGAATCTGACTGCAATGCAGGAGATCTGGGTTCGATTCCTGGGTCGGGAAAACCCCCTAGAGGAGGAAAAGGCAATACACTCCAGTATTCTTGCCTGGAAAACCCTATGGACAGAGGAGCCTGGTGGGCTACAGCCCATGGGGTTGCGCAAGTAGGACACTTAGCGACTAAACCACCACCTCCACAGAAGCAGAGAAGGATTCAAGCCAAATCTGTCTAGATCATGGTTGCTCAACACGTGGGCCACAGACTCTCTACATCAGAATTACCTGGGGTGTTCCTTAAAAGTGCAAACCCCCTACACCCCATTAGGAGCCCTGTGGGTGGGGCCTGGGAATCTATGTTTTAAACAAGCTTCCTGTCTCCATCTCAGTGCTTCTTTCCTGCTCACTAAAGGAGGTTTCATTCTTTCTGGAGTTTTTTCTCTACTCTTCTCCAGTAGCATATTGGGCACCTATCGACCTGGGGAGTTCATCTTTCAGTGTCATATCTTTTTGCCTTTTCATACTGTTCATGAGGTTCTCAAGGCAAGAATACTAAAGTGGTTTGCCATGCCCTTCTCCAGTGGACCACATTTTGCCAGAACTCTCCACCATGACCTGTCTGTCTTGGGTGGCCCTACACAGCATGGCTCATAGTTTCATTGAGTTAGACAAGGCTGTGGTCCATGTGATCAGTTTTCTGTGATTGTGGGCTTCATCCTGCCTTCCTTCTGAGGGATAAGGATATGAGGCTTATGGAAGCTTCCTGATGGGAGAGATTGACTGTGGGGGAAACTGGGTCTTGTACTTATTGGTGGGGGGGCCATGTTCAGTAAATCTTTAATCCAATTTTCTGTTGCTGGGTGGGGCTGTGTTCCTTCCCTGTTGTTTGATCAGACTATGGTGGAGGTAACGAATAATGGCAACCTCCTTTGTTGCTGTAAAGAACAATATTGCATAAAAACCTGGAAAGCTAGGTCCATGAATCAAGATAAATTGGAAGTGGTCAAACGGAAGATGGCAAGAGTGAACAGTGAACAATGACATTCTAGGAATCAGTGAACTGAAATGGACTGAAATGGATGAATTTAACTCAGATGACCATTATATCTATTACTGTGAGCAAAAATCCCTTAGAAGAAATGAAGTAGCATTCATAGCTAACAAAAGAGTTTAAAATGCAATTCTTGGGTGCAATCTCAAAAACGACAGAATGATCTCTGTTCGTTTTCATGGCAAGCTTTCAATATCACAGTAATCGAAGTTTACGCCCCAAACAGTAATGCTGAAGAAGCTGAAACTGAACGGTTCTATGAAGACTTACAAGGCCTTTTAAAACGGACACCCCCAAAAAGATGTCCTTTTCATTCCAGGAGACTGGAATGCAAAAGTAGGAAGTCAAGAGATACCTGGATTAATAGGCAAATTTGGCCTTGGAGTACAAAATGAAGTAGGGCAAAGGCTAACAGAGTTTTGCCAATAGAACACACAGGTCATAGCAAACACCCTCTTCCAACAACACAAGAGACAACTCTATATATGGACATCACCAGATGGTCAATACTGAAATTAGATTGATTCTATTATTTGCAGCCAAAGATGGAGAAGCTCTACACAGTCAGCAAAAACAAGACTGGGAGCTGACTTGTGGCTCAGATCATGAACTTCTTATTGCCAAATTCAGACTTAAATTGAAGAAAGTAGGAAAAACCACTAGACCATTCAGGTATGACCTAAATCAAATCCCTTACAATTTATACAGTGGACGTGACAAATAGATTCAAGGGATTAGATCTGATAGACAGTGTGCCTTAAGAACTATGGAGCTATGGAGGGAGGTTCGTGACATTGTATAGGAGGCAGGGATTAAGATCATCCCCAAGAAAAAGAAATGGAAAAAGGCAAAATGGTTGTCTGACCAGGACTTACAAATAGCTGAGAAAAGAAGAGAAGTAAAAGGCAAAGGAGAAAATGAAAGATATACCCATTTGAATGCAGAGTTCCAAAGAGTAGCAAGGAGAGATAAGAAAGCCTTCCTCAGCGATCAGTGCAAAGGAATAGAGGAAAATAATAGAATGGGAAAGACTAGAGATCTCTTCAAGAAAATTAGAGATACCAAGGGAACATTTCATGCAAAGATGGGCTCAATAAAGGACAGAAATGGTATGGCCCTAACAGAAGCAGAAGATATTAAGAAGAGGTGGCAAGAATACACAGAAGAACTAGACAAAAAATATCTTCACAACCCAGATAATCATGGTGTGATCACTCACCTAGAGCCAGACATCCTGGAATGTGAAGTCAAGTGGGCCTAAGGAAGCATCACTACAAACACAGCTAGTGGAGGTGATGGAATTCCAGTTGAGTTATTTCAAATCCTAAAAGATAATGCTGTGAAAGTGCTGCACTCAATATGCCAGCAAATGTGGAAAACTCAGCAGTGGCCACAGGACCGGAAAAACTCAGTTTTCATTCCAATCCCAAAGAAAGGCAATGTCAAAGAACGTTCAAACTACCACACAATTGCACTCATCTCACATGCTAGCAAAGTAATGCTCAAAATTCTCCAAGCTGGACTTCAAGAGTACATAACTGTGAATTTCCAGATGTTCAAGCTGGTTTTAGAAAAGGCAGAGGAACCAGAGATCAAATTGCCAACATCTGCTGGATCATCCAAAAAGCAAGACAATTCCAGAAAAACATCTACTTCTGCTTTACTGACTACACCAAAGCCTTTGACTGTGTGGATCACAACAAACTGTAGGAAATTCTGAAACAGATGGGAATACCAGACCACCTGACCTGCCTCTGAGAAATGTGTATGCCGGTCAAGAACCAATAGTTAGAACTGGACATGGAAAAACAGGCTGGTTCTAAATTGGAAAAGGAGTATGTCAAGGCTGTATACTGTCACCCTGCTTATTTAACTTATTTAACTTATTTAACTTATATGCAGAGTACATCATGCAAAATGCTGGCTGGATGAAGCACAAGCTGGAATCAAAACTGCCGAGAGAAATATCAATAATCTCAAATACACAGATGACACCACCCTTAGGGCAGAAAGAGAACTAAAGAGCCTCTTGATGAAAGTGAAAGAGGAGTGAAAAAGTTGGCTTAAAACAACATTCAGAAAACTAAGATCCTGGCACCTGGTCCCATCACTTCATGGCAAATAAACAGGGAAACAGTGGAAACAGTGAGAGACTTTATTTTCTTGGACTTCAAAATCACTGCAGATAGTGACTGCAGCCATGAAATTAAGATGCTTGCTCCTTGGAAGAAAAGCTATGACCAACCTAGAGAGCCTATTAAAAAGCAGAGACAATACTTTGCCAACAAAGGTCCATCTAGTCAAAGCTGTGGTTTTTCCAGTAATCATGTATGTATGTGAGAGTTGGACTATAAAGAAAGCTGAGCACTGAAGAACTGATGCTTTTGAACTGTGGTGTTGGAGAAGACTCTTGAGAGTCCCTTGGACTGCAAGGAGATCAAACCTGTCAATCCTAAAGGAAATCAGTCCTGAATGTTCATTTGAAAGACTGATGCTGAAGCTCAAGCTCCAGTACTTTGCCACCTGATGAGAAGAACTGACTCACTGGAAAAGACCCTGATGCTGGGAATGATTGAAGGCAGGAGAAGAAGGGGACGACAGAGGATGAGATGGTTGGATGGCATCACCGACTGGATGGACATGTGCTTCAGAAAGCTCCAGGAGTTGGTGATGGACAGGGAAACCTGGCGTGCTGCAGTCCGCGGGTCGCCATGAGTCGGACACGACTGAGCGACTGAACTGAAAGGAGTTTTCAGCATCACTGGTTCAGGCCAAGGTCCCGTTTGTTCCCCCTTCTTTCCCTTGCCTTCGACCTGACTATGGATTTAGGCTGGAGGCTGCGCTGCGTAACCTCGGACAAGCCTCTCAAGAGTCTCAGTTTCCCCGTACGTAACACGGGGAGCCCGGCGGGCCCGCGGCGAGGCTCCCTGGAGGCCTCGCACGTCAGCCGCCTGGCGCACAGTAGGCACCCAGCAAGCGCGAGCCCCGCCGGGCCGCCAGAGTCCCGTCCCTCTCGGCCGGCCCGGGCTGCCTACCCTCGCAGATCTGCTCCCACAGGTTCTTGCTAGGTAGCTCCGAAACCTGCACCGGCGAGACGGGCAGATCGAGGGACTCAGGAGACACTACGGGCACCTGCGTCCTGGCAGTAATGGACGACTCGTTGGAGACTGTCCCTTCCAAGCGCTGGGCGGTGCGGCCCACAGGTCCGGGCGCCGCCATGGCCGCGGTCATGGCCGCCGTTTCCACGGCAACCGAGCGCCCAGAAAGGCCGCGACCCGGAAGAAGCCGTCTCTTGCGGGGACGGGCCGGCGAGTCGACATTGACTTCCGGGTCACGGCGGCGCGGGCTCTCACGTGGAGGCGGGGAACTTTGGCCTTTGGGTGAGTTCGGAGAGCGCGTCGTACGCGGGACGGAACCAGGACTGCAGACTGAGTCTGGGGATTTGCGTGGCGAGCCGAGGGACCAGACGAGGATGGCTTGCACCCTCAGATCCACGTCCCCCTCGTCGCCGGTCTGAGGCGCCATCCTCAGGAAGTTCTCCCGCCTTGGAGCGGACCTGGCACCCGGCGTAATCCCTCCCTCTTTGCGGAAACCTTGGTGCGGTCGGGCGTTTGAGGCGGCAGTCTGCCTTCGCGGCTCCCTTGCTTCCTCTTAGTGAGCCTGCGGTGTGAGTTGGGTTTTGGAGCACAGGCTCCGAAGTTCTGCGGGCTGGGTTCGAATCCTTGTTTTACCCCTTGCTGGCTTTGGGACCCAGGGCAAGTAAATTAAAGTCTCCAAGTCTCAGTTTGCACGTCTCTGAGATGGGTTATTTACACCGATCCTCATGAGGCTACTGCTAGAATTTAAAAGCGCTTTTGGAGAAAGCATTTTGCGTTCTTAGGCGACGCTGTAAGGTTTATTTCCTCTTCCCTTCTTGAAGGAATGAATACACTTGGGATGTCGGGTTTGAAGGAAAGGGTCTTCTTCACTGCCGAAGAGGACAGTGCTGCAGTGTTTTAAACGATGGAGATAGGAAGAGAAAGGGATTAAGCTGGCGACAAACTCCCTTTGACTTCTTCGTTGTTACAGATCTCTAGACCACTCCTCCACTTGAGGCGCCCTTGGCTCCACCCTCTCCGGTTTGGCACCTTCTCCCTCTCCTTTGCAGGCCCCTCTTCCTCTGCCCACCCATTTAAACGTTAGAATTCTCTGAGGTTCTGTCTCAGGCTCGTTCTGTTCAAAGCTTACATACCATCCATATATTTCTAAATTTATGTCACCCATATCAGTCCAGTCACCTCTGAGCCTCAGACCCATACAGCCAGCTGTCCACCAACATCTCCCCATGGATACCTCAAGGTGTCTGGCGTCGCAGAGAGTCAGACACGACTGAGCGACTGAACTGAACTATTCCAACCAGACTGTTGCCTTCAGTCACCTCTCCGCAGTCACCTTACACTTCAGTTTTTTTGTCTTAGGGCTTAGCATTTCCATCCTGTGCTTGCCCAAGCTGGAAACCTCTTCAGAAAGTTTGCTGACAACTGGTAGGCCAGATTTGATGACCTGTCTTACTCTGACCTTACCACTGTGCTTGCTTTTATCACATGTATCACTGTTAACACAACTCTTTCCCATCCACACCTGCTTGCTTCTTGATGGCAGGGAAGTCTTTTGTTCATTTCTGTGTCTCTAGCATCCCTTCCTTCATTCAGTGAGCATTTATTGAGCACCCACCCTGCTAGGTACAAAGCTGGGCCCTGGGAACACAGCAGAAAGCCAGACAGCCAGGAGGAAGCGTGCGGTTGATCCCTCAGATCTCCAGGTGCTATAGGAGCCAACTATGAGTGAACTTGAGCTACAGCTCAGACCTGGCCTGGCTCTTTGAAACAGCTTAGAGTGAGGCATGTCCAGCCTCTGGGCTCTGAGGCTGAGGAAAACTGCTGGATGAAGCAGCTCCTGGCCTTTGCTGCCCACTGTCCAAAGCTCCTGTGAGGAGCCATTTGTTTCTGGATTCCCTGAGTGTCTCCATGTCATCTAGTCCAGGAAGCAGGACCTGGGCTGGTGACTGGAGTGAGAGACTAGTCCAACTGGAAGCTGAAATGTATTTGATGGCCCACCCAGCACCTTCTCATAGGCGCCTCGGTGACAGCCTCCCTCCAAAAATAAAAAGCTGATCATTCAAGGTCATTAAATGTTGCCAATTTGTTTGAAAAATTAAAAACATTGAAACAGGCTTATAGACTGGATGTGGCTCCCACCACCACCTGTGAGCCTATGATCTCATCTGGTTCATTGCCTCTTATGGATGGGGAAACTGAGGCCCAGAGAAGCCTTGCTAGGTGGCAAGACTATATGGAATCACCATTTGAACATTCTCAGCCCCAACCGGGCTCCTCACCATACCTCGCTTTTGCTCTCATTCTTAGGAAGGTAATTAGAAGAGAGTTACCCTAGGTATAGGCTGGGGCAGTTAATTTCCAGATGTAAAGCAACAGAGCTCTTCAGATGAAGCAAGGGTTAATTATATCACAGTTATTATCTCTGCTGAGAATCAGCAAGAAGAGTTAACCTAAGATTTCTGTCCCCTTCACCCAGTAAAAAAGACACCAGGGGCAATGCCTGGCCTGTGGCTTGAGTGCAGGTGTTTCAGTGGCTGGCACAGGGTACATTTCTGTGGGATGAATGATTAGGCTTAAGAGGCTTGAGGAAGGGGGTTCGGAAAGCAGTCAACAATCTACCAAGCACTTTCCATGGATTATTTCTTCTTTCCAACAGCTCTCTGAGAAAGGACAGATTATCTCCCCCCATTTTCAGATGGGGAAGTTAAGGCCCAGGGAGGATAGGTGATTGACTTAAGATGAGGGAGCAACGTGGATTTATTTGAACCTGAGGCTGTCAAGATTTAAACGGGGTTTCCTAGGTGGCCCTAGTGGTAAAGAACCTGCCTGCCAATGCAGGGGATGTAAGAGACTCAGGTTCGATCCCTGGGTTGGGAAGATCCCCTGGAGAAGTGCATGGCAACCCACCCCAGTATTCTTGCCTGGAGAATCCCATAGACAGAGTAGCCTGGTGGGCTACCGTCCATGGGGTCACAGAGTTGGACATGACTGAAGCCACTAAGCACGCACTGTTTCTTCCATCATATTTCCCTTTGCTCCCCAGGAATCGTGCCCATTTTCCCAGCCCCTAACCTTTCAGACCATCCACTCCAAGAAGAATGACTCTTGGTCATACCTAGTGGAGTTGTACTCAAGGCCACTTCGTGTGGGATTAATTAGTACCATTTCTTTTTTTCAGGAATGATCACTAAGGCTCACAAAGGAGAGGTGGGCCTTGGGCTCCCAGAGAAAAAGAAGAAGAAGAAAAAGAAAGTGGTTAAAGAACCAGAGACTCAATACTCAGTTTTAAACAGTGACAACTATTTCGCAGAGGTTTGTCCAAGAGCCACACCACCCTTGAAGGATGTGATCCAAGAGCAGGCACCCAGAATGCCTCTTGTGAAGAAAAAGAAGAAAAAGAAGGGTCACAGCACCATCTGTGAGGAACACCTTGAACCTGAGATCACATTACGTGCTGGACGGACTGAGCGGTCACGCAGCCCCAGGACGCAGGCACTTGGTCTGTCTGAGTCCCTCAGTGCAGAGAAGAAGAAGAGGAAGTCCATGTCCCCTGGGTCAAGGGTGAAGACCTCTCCAGACCCCAGACAGGACGAGGAAGTGACCAGAGTTGGCAAGAAGCTCAAAAAACACAAGAAGGAGAAAAAGGCCAAGGAAGCTACAGCCTTGTCAGGCAGGGACCCTTGGTTCTGCGAGTCTGGGAATGCATTGTATACTCACTCAGCTGGGAAGGATGGCGTCCAGGAGCAGGCAGCCTCGGGACAGAAGCAGAAGCAAGGGAGTCCCAGGGAGCACAGCGTGAAGATGAAGAAAAAGAAGAAGAACAAAATCCACTGGGAGGGAGATCCCCCTCTGGGGCGCCCTGAGTGCTCCTGGTCCCTGGAGAGCAGCCCTACGAAAGGAAGTAAAAAGAAGCCAGTCAGAGTTGAAGCTCCAGAATACATCCCCATAGGAGATGGCCCCAGGGCCTCTGTGAAGAAGAAAGTGAAGTCCAAGAAAAGGGGGGAGCAGGCAGACGCTGAGGAGCCAGCTCTGAAGAGGAAGAAGAAGAAGAAGAGGCAGGAGAGCGAAGTAGCAGAGGAGCCTTGGGAAGAGGTAGGCTTTCCTTCAGAAGCCAGCTGCTTGGGGAGAATAAGGGTGAAAGTTCGGAGTGTGTTTGTGTGTGTAATCAGTCAGAAAAGGGGGATTTACTGACACAGATAACTGGAAAGTTTGATAGCTGTCTAGCTTCAGGTATGG
This sequence comes from Ovis aries, assembly GCF_016772045.2. NCBI lineage: Eukaryota > Metazoa > Chordata > Mammalia > Artiodactyla > Bovidae > Ovis > Ovis aries. The sequence goes on along the minus strand of NC_056077.1, from coordinate 17,784,177 downwards.
CTGGATCTGGGCGCTAGTGTAATATCCCCAGTAGTACAGGTATATATCCCTTGCTATCGAAACTTTACCCAAGTTTTCACTATTCTGCACTCAGGGTCTGGATTAATAGGATTAAGGTTTTGAGTTGTTAATGGGACTTAATTACTATTAATAATTATTAATAATTATTTTTAATTATTAAAATTTATTAATAGGAATAAGTTTTCAGATAAATTCCTCTTTCTAAGCTCTTACCACTTGCTATCTAAAGCTCAGGACCCAAATAGTTCTTGAGATAATATGATGTCCAGAGCTATCTGAGCTCAAGATACACAGTTTAGGGATCAAATTAAATTTGGATCACAGAAGATGCCTATGTGGCTTTTCCTCGCTCTGGCCTTTGTATCTTTCAATGCTGGTTTTAGTCTCAGGCTCCTCCCCACCCCAACCCCGAAGTGAGATGGTCCCAGCATCTCCAGACTTTCATCATAGTAGTTAAGCCACCCGCAAAGGGAGAAGGGCAGCCTCTCTAAAACGATTACAGGAAGCGTCCTGGCACTGCTCTCCCAGCTCTCCATTGGGTCACACAAACCAGAAGCCCTGGTCTGAAGCCAATGAGTGGGCAGGGGCTGACAGCATCCATCCCACTGGCACCCTACTGTCCAAAGCTGGGGGGAGGTGGGAGTCCTGTTACCAGGAGGAGGGGAAGGGATGGCCGCCTGCTGGAGATGGCAGAGATGTGCTGTCCATCCAGACCAGCTTCTGGGATGGGGGCGGGGAGGAAGGGGGTGGGCTGAGCACGGGGACCCGGAGGCAATGTGAGCGAACAGAGTCCTCCAGGGCTCAGTACATGGGACTCAGGCTGCCAGACAGAGCACACCCGAAGCACGAAAGTGGCAGTTGTCACTGCTGAAGACCTCGGGGAAAGTGGCCATCCTGAATCTCACTGTCGCAGGGTCCTGCAAGGGGCTGCACAAGGCAAGGACACCGTGTGGGAGCTGAGACCTGTGAGGGGCCGGGGCCGTCTGTGGCCGGGGAGCAGCAGGTGCGGAGACCTGGGAGGAGCAAAGGGGCGGGGGTGGCAGGGGCTGGGCCGGCAGGGGCCTGGCTGAGACTGTAGCCACTGCAGGGGTCTAGATTTCCTCGTAAATAAGATGGGAGCCCATGGAGGGTTTGGGAGGATGGGGTGGTGTAGTCCAGATGTGGTGGTTTTATTATTTTTTAATTGAGATAGAACTGACATAGGGCATTCTGTAAGTTCAGGATGTCCCCAAGCTGCTGTGTGGAGTGGACTGGTGTTGGGGGTGGGGAAGCAGCGGTGGAGCCTGTCCTAGTGGTTCAGGCAGGAGAGAAGGTACTGACTGGAACTCGGAGTTGGGGGGCGTGGGGCATGGTATGGAAGGGAACTGGGGGGGATTTAGGTTCGCTGCAGGGCTGCCAGCCCCCGCCTCTGCCTCCCCTGGCCCCTGCCCGCCCTTCCTGGCCGTTTGGTGTCACCTGGGAAGTGAGGTGTCGTCTGGCAGGGAAGGTCATGCTCTCGGCCTGAGTCAGGAGATCTGGGTTAGTGTGAGCCCTGTCCCTGAGCTGTGTGGTGACCTCGTGATGGTCCCTTTACTGCTCTGAGCCTTAGTTTCTTCATCTGGCAGATAGGTCAGTGCCACAGTTCTGAGGCCAGAATTGGGGAGCGTGGTGGAAGAGAAGGGCTTCGCAGGTAGCTGAGCAGTCAGGAATCCACCTGCCAATGCAGGAGACGTGGGTTTGATCCCTGGGTTGGGAAGATCCTCTGGAGTACGAAAGTAGGAAATGGCAACCCACTGTAGTCTTCTTGTCTGGAAAATTCCATGGACAGGGGAGCCTGGTGGGCTACAGCCTCTAGGGTCGCAAAGAGTCTGCTTCAACTTAGCACCAGTGGAAGAGAGGGGAAGGCAGTTGTTGTGGGGGAGGTGGGGGGGGGATGGCGTGGGAGAGGGGTGGCGCTTCAACCTTGCGTCTTTTCTGGACTCGCACAATCTCACCTGCTGGGCTGCTCCAGTGGAGGCCATGGTCCACTTGAGCCTTACTTCCTCTGCCTTCTCTGCAGGAGCCCGACGCGGACTTGGAGGTGGTGTTGGAAAAGAAGGGCAACATGGACGAGGCACATATAGATAAGGTATGGCTGGTGCTCATCATCCCCCACCTCCCCCAGCCCCCCAGAAACAGGCTCACCTCCTAACTGGCCACAGGAGCCTGGTCCCGGAGGCGCTGGGGGCTTCTAACCGGCCACAGGAGCCTGGTCCCGGAGGCGTCGGGGGCTTCTAATCGGCCAAAGGAGCCTGGTCCTGGGGGCGTCAGGGGCTCCTAACCGGCCACAGGAGCCTGGTCCTGGAGGTGTCGGGGGCTTCTAACCAGCCACAGGAGCCTGGTCCCGGAGGCGTCGGGAGCTCCTAACCGGCCACAGGAGCCTGGTCCTGGAGGTGTCGGGGGCTTCTAACCAGCCACAGGAGCCTGGTCCTGGGGGTGTTGGGCGCTCCTAATCGGCCACAAGAGCCTGGTCCCAGAGGCATTGGGGGCTCCTAACTGGCCACAGGAGCCTGGTCCCGGAGGCGTTGGGGGCTCCTAACCAACCAAAGGAGCCTGGTCCCGGAGGTGTCAGGGGCTCCGCAGGCCCCCAGGCCGGCCTCTGCCCCACCTCCAGGGGCAGGGAGCCTGTGGCCGCCCTCAATGCTGGGAGAGCCCTTGACTGCCACGGCCTTGGCTGAGGAGCATCTGGTCCTTCAGCATCCCAGGCTGAGGTTGTCCTACTCCTGACTGCCGCAGGGGGAGGAGAGGACATGTCCCCAGAACCCGCAGGCTGGGCAGGGGAGACAAGCTCTGCCTGGCCCATGTGCCACCTCCTTGGCTCCTTGCAGCAGCGTTGTTTTTCTTTTCTAACTTTATTTAAATATAATTGACATACAATAATTACACATATTTAAGGTGTACAGTTTGATGAGTTTTAATGTATGTATCCATCTAGGAAACCAGCTAAGCAATTAAGATAAAGAACATACCCACCATTTCCAGAAGTTTCCTTGTGCCCCTTTGTAATCCATCCCGCCCTTCCCCATCCCCGGGTAACTGCTTCTACTCTGTCACTGTGAATTAGTTTATATTTTCTAGAATATGTGTATAATTGGGATTATACAGCAGTGCTCCTTTATAAACAGGCTTCTTTCACTTAACATAATCACTTTGAGATTTAGCTATATTGTTGCATGTATCAATAATTTATTCGTTGTTATTGGCTGTCCAGTATTCCTAGTACTATTTGTTTTGATGTTAAAAACATTTTCAATTGTCAACTGAATTGCCTAGATTGCCTTTGGAAAAAATAGTTGACTCTGTGCGTGTCTGATGTGTGGTGTAGGTCTATTTAGAGGCTCTCCATTGAGTTTCACTGATCTGTATGTCTGTCTTTACACTAGTACCTCATTGTCTAGATTACTGTAACCATATAATAAGTCTTCAGTCGGGTAGTGTAAGTCTCTAGCATCATTCTTTTTTAAGTTACTTTGGCTCTTTCACGGCCTTTGTGATTCTATATAAATTTTAAAATTAACTTGTTGATTGCTACCAAAAAATACTGCTGGGGTTTTGATTAGGATTGCCTTGAATCTCTAGACCAATTTGGGGAGAATTAACATCTTAATAGTATGAAGCCCTCTGATCCATAAGCATGGCATCTTTGTCCATTTGTTTAGGTCTTCTTTAATTTCTCTCAGTAATGTTTTCTAGTTTTCAGTGTACAGGTCCTACACATCTTTGTCAAGTTTTCCTTAATTATTTTATATTTTTGGTGCTGTTGTAAATAGTATTTTAGTTCAGGTTTTCATTGTTGCGTGTATTGCTAGTCTGTAGGAATATAATAACTGTTGTACAGAAGCTTTAGGATGGATTGTTTTATTGTGGACCGGCTTCTGCTATTGTCATGCCCAGAACTTATGTGGCAGCCGGCCTTTTGGAATTGGGATATTTTGTGATCCTGGACCCCAAAGCTTATCAGAACAGCATAGTAAATAACTACATAAATGTGGCCTTGGGCCATTGCTGACGAGGTGACCTTGGCAGTCACCAGCCCCATGACCCCGTGTAGGGGGCTGTGATGACCTGACGAGGCCGCACTGGAGAGGCACTCAGCAAGGGCCTGCCCAAAATCTGTGCTTAGTAAGTGGGAGCCATTCACCTGTCTGTGTCCTCAGGCCGCGTCAGGGAGGGACTGCTGGACAGAAGCCGCAGGGTATGATGTGGGCACAGCCCGGGGGTGGCCCCACTGCTCCAGGAGAGAGAAATGGAGGAGTGCTTGCAAGCCAGCCATGTACGAGCATGGGGGGCCTACCAGACGTTTCATGGAGAATTCCCTACCTGATGCCTTTAGGGCCCTTCTCCCTGGAGGAGGAGCAGAGAGAATCACTAGGATGCTGCTGCCAGAGCCCAATCCAAGGCTTGGCACAGAGTGCGGGTCTCTCAGAACCGGGAGCTCCCCAGCCTCCTGCAGGGCATAGTCTCTGGGGGCGAGGAGGCCCAGCCTCCTGCAGGGCATAGTCATTTGGCAGGAGGGGAGGGGGGTGGGGAGGGCTGGGCTGCAGGGGCTGGTGAGACCTCCCAGAGAAGACAGGTGAGCGCTGACTCGTCTAGGCCCAGCCCCTGCCCGACTCTTCTCCCAGGTGTCCCAGCCACTCACATGCCACTTGTCCCTGCAAGGCTCACCAGCCACCTCTCTGCTTCCTATGAATTTGTGCCTGTTAAGTACTTCACAGTTTCTAAGAAAACTGTTTTGGGTGACAGATGGCCTCGATGTAAGTGAAGCTTTCTGCTTCACCTCTCTGTCTATTTTTTCTGTAAAAAGTTCCTTATGTCAAAAAAAAAAAAAAAAGGTGGGAGAAGCAACCTGAAATCCCACCACCTAATAATAATCGCTGTTAACCCTTTGTTGTTACATTCTTCCAGACTTTTCCTTTGTAACAGTATACCTGTGATTTCAAAGCAGCATGCAGTCATAGGCTGTATACTGTTCTTTTCACTTTTATCACTTAGCAGGTGAGCTGCTTTCCACTTCGCTGAGTGCACATCCACTGAAGTTCCACATGGTTCCTCGCTGGCAGCTTGACTCCCCTGTGGGAATCTGCCATCACTTTCTCTTTCATCCCCACAGCTGCCACTCGACTTTGTTTTATGTAGTTTTGAACTACATAAACAGTCACCTCGTTTCAGCCTGTGGCAGATGAGAAGAGAGGAGGAAAGGCCACAAACTAGGGGCAGCTGAATTACAACTGAACCCTTGGGGGGAAGGGTCAGGCCCTCGAAGCTTCTGTATCCAACTTCAGCGTCATTAGTGCGCTGACTGTGGCCTTGAGCCACTCTGCTCACAGTGTGTGAGGTCCCTGCTGTGCCGGGGGCTGATAGTCTTACGTTCCGAACCAGTTCATTGTGAGCGGGGGACTTTCTCACACCAGCCAGTAAGTCCCTGACATACTCAGCGTCCTGCAGTTCAGCTCAGCCTGCTGCTCTCTGCCTGGAGATACTGTCAGATCCCTCAGCTGAAAGGCTCTGTCCCACCAGACTACTCCCCACCCCCACCCCCCACATTCAGATGTCAGTCTTAAGCCAGGTTGTCAGCTGTGCCTCAGACCAACCAGCTACATATCAAGAGGTTCCAAAGACTTCCTCCTTGGGTTCAATTAATGTGCCAGAGCAACTCACAGAACTCACAGAGGCACTTTACTCGATAGATCACTGGTTTATTCTAAAGGTATATAATTCAGGGGCAGCCAGAAGAATGAGATTCACAGGGCAGCGGGGCTTGGACTTGCCATGCCCTCCTGGAGAGCTCCAGTCTCACCAAATATCCAGGGTTCACCAACCTGGAAGCTCTCCAAAACCCTGGCCTTTTGGGTTTTATGGAGACCTCATTACTGATACAGTTAATTAAATCATTGGCCATTTGGTGGTTGAGCTCAATCTCCACCTCCTGGCCTCTCCCCAGAGGTCAGGGGGGTGGGCCTAAAGGTTTCAACCCTTTAATCTGGCGGTTGGTTCTCCAGGCAACCAGCCCCCATCCTCAGGTGCCTCCCAGAGTCACCTAATTAACATAACAACTTGAATTGTTCTTCTCAAGAGATTCGTAGGGTTTTTGGAACTCTGTGCCAGGAATGGGGTGAGTCTATATATGTATATTTCTTGTTGTATATTTCTTACTATAGATTACAGTATGACGGTTCTCTGTCTCCCAGTTATCCTCTGAGGTAGAGGTATTCGTCTGTTTGCGGATAAATAGACCATGATACAGAAAGATTAATTGACTTACCCAAACTACACAACTAGTTACAGGCGGTGCTAGGATTCAAACTTGCCAATCCCTGTCTCAGCATTCTGTGTTCTTTCTAGAAGATGCTGTCAGCAAGAGAATTAACTACAATATCCTTTGCACAGCCAGGGCTGTGGGCCGTATATTTTGGGAAAATTTCAACCCCAAATGGCTCTTACAAACATAAGAAGGTTCTAATGCTAAAGGTAGATAAGCGTCTTGTAGTCTAGAAAGATTCATCTTTTTTCTTTTTTTCTGTCACATCTTGTGGCTTCTGGGATCTTAGTTCCTCCATCAGGGATTGAACCCAGGCTCCAGCAGTGGAAGTGCTGAGCCCTGACCACTGGACCACCGGGGGGACTCCCTGGAAGATTCATCCTTAAGGAATGGAAAACAAGGATGAATGAGGCCTGCACAGCTTAGGCCAAGGAATTGCTCCTTCAGGTGCTTAGAGAATATTTTTGACAAATGCCTCCTGCAGTCTGTAGCAGAACAAAGCTGCCTGAGATACCACCAGATCCCTCAGGTGAAGATCCCTTCAGTCTCTCCCTGACTCCCACCGCATCTCTGTCCTGGCTTTGAAGCTCAGAGGAAACTGTCTGTCTCATTGCCCTCTTCGCGTTCCTTTCCCTTGCTCAGGTGAGGCGAAAAGCCTTGCAAGAAGAGATTGATCGTGAGTCGGGTAAAACGGAAGCTTCTGACACCAAGAAGTGGACAGTAAGTTTGCCACTGGGCTCCTTGAGGAGTGCTCCAGCGTCCCACCCACCCCTTTCACCTTGTGGAGCGGAGGGACAGGAGGCCGAGTCCATCTGGCCCAGAGGCAGCCCCAGCCCGCCAGCTGGCTCCCTTCTCCACAGAGCTCGTCCTGAGCTCATTTCCTTCCTTTTGGGAGAGGTGCTTGCCTACCTCCTGGAGAACTGGCTGCTTGAGATAAGCTGCCTGGACCTTTGTCTCCTCTTCTGGACGGGCGGGATGTCCTGGGCACCAGTCTCTTGGGGCACATGATGACGAGCCCTTCCCAGCAGTGGGCGGTGTCCTCAGAAGGCTGCTGGCACAGGGGAAGGGGGCAGAGGTGGGGGTGTGTGTGGCAGGCCTCTGGTCCAGTTGGAGTAGGAAGTTTCCAAACCAGGGCCGAGGAGATGGGACAGGAGCATGGGGCACGTGATCTGGCTGAAGTGGGGATGGGAGGGTGTGGTGGGCACTGCTGGGGTATGTGTGTGGGAAAGCGGGGAGCTGGGGTAGAACTCAGTCTGCAGGCCCGAGGCCTAGGAGTGGGCAGAGGGAAGAGAACTTGTTAATAGGCGTGGATCTGGGGGAAGAGGATCCAGATGCCGGGAAGGTGTGTCTGCTTGTGCTGTTTGAAGCTTTCATAGCGGAACACAGAAAAGAACAGTTGATTTGAATCTAAAGACCCGCGATCCTTTCTGAGCTCAGCCACTTTCTATAGCTATGAGACTTGAGCGAGTAACTTCCCTCCTGTGAACTTCAGTCTCCGCACCTGTAAACCGGGACTGGTGCTCTGGCCCAGTGGAGTATGGAATGCAGCTTGTCACGTGTCGTTCCTCTAGGGCCTCCTTTCTCTCCATCCGCTTGAGCTGGGCAGAGCTGATAAGATTCTGTGATTGAGTGAGGAAGGCCAGAAGCTGGCCGGCGCCACCCAGAGCCACAGCCCAGCAGCTTTACTAGCAGACCCGACCACAGGGGGCTGCCCTGGGGCTATACTGGCGGACCCGACCACGGGGGCTGCTTGGAGGCTGGAGTCTTCCAAAAATGCTTTAGTGGCACTGCCCCAGGGCCCAGGACCCCTTGACTGCTGAGGCACACAGTGGGCATGTGAGACCAGGTCCCCTCCAGGAGCTGGCTCCCAGGACTGGTCAGCCCCTGCTCAGACCAAGCGCAAGGTTGTCAGATGTGGCCTCATTCTAGAAATTGAAGGCCTGGGAAGCTATCTTTGGTCCTGTATTGGGGCCACTGTGAAGCTGGGGGAACTTGTCACCAGTTCACTTAGGGCAGCTGTAGTAATGACTGGTTCCTATTATTCTCCCAAAGCCGACCTAGAATTAAGAGCTCCGCTAGTGTTTGGCTTACAAGGGGAAAGTTCCTGGGTGGCACGGAGGTCAGCAGTCCTGGTGGGGTGGGTGGGTAGGAGGTGGGGTAGAACAGCCATCTCTTAAGAATTTAAAACCAACCAGGAATCCTGCTCTGGGTTGTTGGTATCAAGTCTGATCTGAGCCTCAGTGAGCCCTGTCGGGGGTGGGGGGGAGTGTTACACTCCCACTTTACAGATGAGGACATTAAGGACATTCAGAGAGGTTAAGTAACTTGACCATGGTAACACAGGTAGTGTTTGATCCTGAGTCTTCAGAGTCAGTCTTCATGGGGAGCTGGGTTTCTTGGGAAGGGAGCCTTCTGTTGGGCCACTTCTCTGAGGGGCTCTTTTGCATTTTCTCGAACATGGGTGATTAGTGCATGGGTGGTAGAGTACTCTGGACAGGAATTGGAACCCCAGGTTCCTGGGCTGACTCTGCCTCCCGACTCCTGTGACCCTTTACCTCTCCAGGCCTCCATGCCTTTCCTGCTAGAAAACGCAGTGCTTCTGCGAAGATAAATGCATTTCAGACTCCTGCTTGCGCTCTCCACCTCCACCTTAGGCTGACAGATGAATAGCCAGCTGGTGAGGCGTGTTGTACTGACTGCCATGAACTGGGGGAGGAGGAGTTAAGCAGACGGGCAGCTCGGTGTGAAAGGTGGCTCTGGTGAGGGCCAGACCCAAGACGCAGTTCCAGCAGGATTACTGAGTAGCCTGAGTCCCCTCCAGCTGCAGACCTCCATTTCCTCATCAGAGGAATGGGAACCCACAGCACTCCTCCCAGGGCTCGGCTGGAATTAAGAAGTAATTCCAGTGAGCCTTTGATCATCTGGAGCCTCCCTGGCTGGGGGCTGGGGAAAGACCAGGGCTTTGGAAGCCAGGAGAATAACCACCTGTTTTCTCTTACCACAGGGAACCCAGTTTGGCCAGTGGGATACTGCTGATTTTGAAAATGAGGAAAAGAAACTAAAATTTCTCAAACTCATGGGTGGCTTTAAGAATGTGTCCCCTTCCTTCAGTCGCCCCTCTGCCACGGTGGCCAGGCCCAACATGGCTCTCAGCAAGAAGGCGGCCGACACTCTGCAGCAGAAGCTGCAGCAGGACTACGACCGGGCCCTGAGCTGGAAGCACAGCCGCGGGGCCGGCCTCGGCTTCTCCACCGCCCCGGCCAGAGTCTTTTATATTGACAGGAACGCATCCAAGTCAATCAAGTTTGAAGATTAAACTCTGCTGTCTTGTGCCCCACAACACCCAACGTTGCTTTTATTGTTCTATCAGGCAGATGAAAGCCATAGGACAGTTGTCTTGAATCGAACTCCTGCGAAGATTAAGGACAACTGTGTTGATGCTTGGACAGACTGGGGTGAGGGCAGTTCCCTTCAAGACCCAGGAGAACGTGTTGAGTGGCTACTGTTTTCTGTGTGACGCTTCCATTCCTGTTGAAGACAGTATAACTAGCAGTAGCTCACACTTACCGAGTGCTTCCTGTGTGCCAGGCACTTACATGTCTCCCCTGCATTCATGTATTTAATCGTCAGGATTCGGAAACAGGTGCTATTATTATCCTCATCTTAGGACATGGGGTTCTGGGATGAGGAAACTGGGGATTAGGGATAAAGTAATAATATTGCCTCGGGTCACTCAACAAGTGCCAAGAGTTCTTTTGTGCCCCAAGGCCTGTCAACTATTCACTACACTGAATGTCCCCTCTAGGGAGTTTCACCCAAAATATTCATTGGGATTAAAATGTCTTTTGATTGAAGAAACAGAGGCATATTACATGTCTACATCTCAAACAGGAAGTGGGATTAATGTAAACAGGCAAGAGCAAGCTTGTTCCCCTCCCCCTTGTTGGAGTAGCCACAAGCAGAGAGCATTCCCACCAAACAGATGTGGCTGAGCTGCCTCTGCCACTGGGAAACTGTTTCTAAACCCATCATGCCTTCTGCAGTCTGTGTTCCTTCCATCCCCAGGGCTGTGCTGGGATTTAATCTTTCTGCTTTAACTGGATTCTGAGCAAGGCATTTAAGAGAGCAATTGGCTAATCCTCCACATGCACGAATGGCACGTTCATTCCCAGGGACGTGTTTATTGGATTCTTTCCAACCACAAGGAAGAGAATCCTAAGTGACTTCCATAGAGGAGGTCGAATGTCAGGAGGCACAGAGATGGTGACAGGGCGCTGCCTCATCAGCCTGGGAACAGTGTTTCCAAAGCATTGATGCTGCAGCCAGCCTCACAAACTCCCGGTACCGCCCTCCCGAGTGACATGTGACTACCTTCTCTCCATTCACCTAACATTTTGCTTCCCAGAATATAAGTTCTGCATGGGCCTTTTTCACACCACTTGGCTTGAACTCCCCCGCCAGACATGCTATCTCAGGCAGGCCTGGGCGGCCAGGAAATTCAGTCTCACATGGAAGGGGGAGTCCTGTGTAGGGAGTTGATTCAGCTTCCCATGAAGGAAACAAACGCTTCCTCTCTGCTCTACCATCCTACCCTGGCTTCAGCTTGTTGGAAAGATGGCTGTAGCAATTCCATGCAGCAAATCAAGACACTGGACTATTCCAGAGGGAGAAGAGAAAGCTTCTTGTGGTTCAAGGAAACTTCCAGAAGCCATTTTGTCATAACTTGTTGCCCAGCATTGGGTGCCCAGCGTTGCCCGTCCATTCTTGAGCCAGCCTGGCATGTAGAGGGAAATTCTCAGGCCAGTCAGGGAGATAGGTTCAGATGCTGGCAAGGTGAGTGTGGGTCCATTACTGGCCCAGCGGGCAGAGTGGAGGCCAGTCTGCCTGGGCCCTGGCCAGCAACCATTGGCCAGGTCTAGAGTCCCACATACCTGTGATAGCCGTGATTCTGGTGGCCCTCCACGGATTCAGTCTTGAGATACATAACAGAAGAGGCCTACACGGTAAGGTTCTGCATTGAGTTAGCTCTTCAGGGCATGTCCTCTTCCGACGGGTGGTCTTGATTCACCCTATAGGAACTTGGCCCAGTGTGAAAGGACCAACCACGTCTCTGATCCCTGTGTCTTGCTGAGAGCTCACATCAGTTTGGGCCTGCAAGGCTGTCAGGAAGGACCGTGCTCACCCATGTACTGTGTGATTCTGGAGAGTGGATGAGCAGTTGTCCCCCACCTGTCCCCATCATGGTCCTTCTCGTTAGGGGTGTGATGGTCAGGCCATTCCCCTCTCGCCGTCCAGTGTGTAGTCTCTCTGTGATAGGATTTGACTTTCTAGCACACTGGCTGAAGAGTTCCACTTGGCTTGGGAAGGTTTATTAGTCTGTTCCTGAAGCAGGGTCTAAGCAGAGAAGGTTGGACAGCCAAGACGGCAGGATGCCAGGTGTCCTCAGATTGAACTTAGCCTTGTCTCGGCTGCTCTCGTAGGTGCAGACCATGCTGCTCTAGCGACGGCTCCAGCTCTGAGGTTAACTGGACCTCTCTGTCCTTTTGTAAACTGAACACTGTCTTGAGTCACCCCTCTCCACTTTGCCCCATGTCCTGGGTCCTCCTCAAGCTTTCTGCAAGGTGTTTTTTTGGTGTGATTTTCCATGTTCATTTGTTGATTCTGTGTAGCACACAGCCTCTCTCCACTGGAACAAAGCAGTTTTTGGATTTTTACTCAGAATCTGGGAGAGGTGGGTGGGGGTGTCTGGTATGTAAGCACAGCCAAGGTTTTAGTTGAATATATAACCACCCTGTTCTCAAGCACGTTGGCCTTTTCTCCCTTGGGGATTTCTCACAGACTGACCCTCCTCCTATGTATGGCAAGGGCCTTCCCTCCTTACAATTGCCTTTATCCAGCTGTTCCCCAAACCTCAGGATTCTTAACCACTTTATTCCTTGAGGTGGTTTCCTGCTGTTTCCCACTAAATTCCTCCCTGAGGCCACCCTTCTGCATCTAGATTGGCCCATCAAAAGTATTTGCCGGATTAGAGTTCTTCCCTTAAAAATTGTGTGTTTAGCTCTACAAACAGAACTGTTCAGGTTCTATGCATCCCCCCCCCCCCCCCCCCCCCCGCCCATCCCAGTCCTCATTGGAACCTGTTAATATGTTGTGATAAAACAGGAGTTGAAGGTAGCAGATGGAATTAAGGTTGCTAATCAGTAGTATGATTTGACTGGGTCTACCCAGATAATCCAGGATTAAAAGTATCAATAGAAGACAGAGACAGAAGACTCAAGAGATTTGTAAGAGACACTCAACAAGCTGTCACTAGTTTGAAGACAAAGGAACCCCATGCCAAGGCATGTGGGCGGCCTCTAGAAGCTGGGAAAGGCAAGAAAACCGATTCTCCCTATAGACTCCGGAAGAATGCAGCCCGGCCAACACCTTCATTTTGAAGGAAAGACCACTGGACTTCAGACCAGTAGAGCTGTAAGGTGATAAAACTGTGACATTTTAAACCCCTAAGTGTGGCAGTTTAAAGCAGCAATAAATTAATACAGGTCTCATGCAGGTTTTCATTTTTACCTTATTTCCTAAAAATTTTTTCTTCTGGTTCCATCATTCTTCACTATCGTAGACCTCACGCCATGTAGGCTGCAGTCTTCAGAGACTGGCTAATTTAGTTAACAGGCTGGGGAGCCCACATGAGAACACTGAAAATCTCAGCTTTCACCTGGGCCAGGGTGACGCGTGAATCAGAAGCTGCTTTGGTGTAACGTATCCCTGACCTAATGTGAAAGTCCAAGTTCAGGTTAATGGAAGAGCAATAGAAATTCAGGCTTGACTCGGGCTTGGGCACTGATGCCATCTGGTGTATATAGACTCAAAATAGAAGAAATGACTTAAAAGTGCATAATTTGAATTTGCCAATTGATTTTTCATTTGAACAGTATCATATGGTAAAAGTGGTATAGGAAACGATTTTAATGGAATAATCTTGTGTAATAAAGGCCACTTGGGAATATTTGAGCAATGCCACCATGCTTTCTCAATGTATTTTGTTCAGTACACTCTGCTTCAGTGGAGGCCATTTTCTCAGCAGAATTCTTGGGGTGGGGGTGGGGTGGGGTTCACTGTTAAGCTGGCAGAAAATCCACAGCATATTCTTGGTCCCAAATTATTCAGTTAAAACATGAGTTTATATAAATCATAAAAAATTATGTTAGCTACTTCCACTGTGCAAACTGTAATCAGGCTTTTCACAGAGTAGACGTGAAATGTAGTCTGCTCAGTGGATACCTTCCAAAAATATAATGGTTTCGGGCCACTTTTTATCCACAACTTGGATGCATTTTCCTGCACAAAGGGTTCTAGGCTGTGAGTCACCACTATGACCAATATTCATGATCTTACTGATTCAAAATAAAATGTCAGTGGAAGCTCATTATTGGTAACACAAGAATCAAACTCCACCAAACTAGTAAAAAAGCAGGCTGAATCATATGCTGTTTAGGGTTACGGCTGCGAAAAAACCAGGCAGTATGTTTTGACACATACTGAGGATGTTTAGACACATTCTCTTCCGGATGAGTGAGAGTCAGTGGTAATTAAATGAAAAATCATGAACATAAATATTCCTTCAAGGAGGTTTATTCAGTTACAGTATATTTTCTATCAAAGCCCCAGAGAATCTCGAATCTGACTTGTTTTCTCCTTTAATCTATCAGCATATTTAAAATCCAATCAAGAGCCGGTTTTGACATAAAGCAAATCAGGGAAAGGGCACAGCAGCTCTTTCAAAGTGAACTGCTTTTCAAGGTTCTTTTTTCAATTAACTTTCAATTAAACCTTCCTGAAAAGAGAGGTGTTACTTGCATTCCTCTGTTTTTCTCTATAAAGGCCCATCTGAAGGCCAGTTGTGCAAAGAAACAGACGCCGTGCTCAGTGAGCAGGAATAGATTCAAATACTCTTGACAGCTCCCACTTCTTCACTTCACTGGCACAACAGCAGAGAAACCCATCTGTATGTGCATAAAAATGAAAACAAAAAGTACAAAACAGGTCTTTCTGGACTGGCATCAGAGACCCTGGAGTCAGGTCCTCGTCTGCAGAGGGAGCCTGAGGGCCAGCTCAGTCAGATGCCCCATGTCCGGCTGCTTGCTCTGCTTCTTGATGTATTCCAGAGTTTTCACCTAGGAGGAAAGAGAAAGGCTCATCTCCTTTGTGGTTCATGATTCTCAAGGCTCTTGACAAATCAGCCATACTGTGAACTTAGGCTTTTTTTCATAGAGAGGAGGAGAAGCAGCAGTTTTTAAATAAGACTCCTTTGATTACAACTTGCTCTTAAAATCACCAAGAATTACTGATGTTTTCATATGTGCAGCTTTTATTTACAAGGAATTAATACTGCCCAGTGGTCCCTTGGTTCCAGGATCCCCAGCTGATACCAAACCAAGGGTACACAATCCTTTATAGAAACTGGTATAGTATTTGCATGTAACCTTCATACACCCTCCTGTATATTGAAATCATCTCCAGATTACGTGTAATACCTACTATAATGTAAACACTATGTCAGTAGTTGCAGATACATGACAAATTCAGGTTTTGGAAACTTTCTGGAGCTGTTCTCCCCCTGAATATTTCTGAGCCGTGGTTGGTTAAATCTGAGGGTGCTGAACCTGTAGGTATGGAGAGCTGTTTGTCCTTTGTAGGGCCTGGCACCTTTCTAGAAGGGGAGATGGGGGCTGTTTGCTGTCCAGGCCCTGAGGCTGCGCTGAGACCGCCTGTGCCTGGCCAGCGGGCTTGCATCACTCGCCGAGACAGCCAAGCCCGCTGGGCCTGTTGAGGGCCGCCCTGCCCCACCCCGCACCTCACCATGGTCCTGGTGTCCACACAGCCGTGCCTCTGTGCCAGGTGCCACAGGTTGACGGACAGCTGGTTGAGCCTGTTGTTGCGCAGGTCCCCGTGGGCCAAGATGCTGTTAAAGAAGGAAAGGCCCAAAGAGCTCTGGCGCTTTAAGGCCTGAAATAGAAAAAAGAGGTTACTGCCTGGCACTGGGCTCAGATTCATCCCAGTGTTGATGCTGCCTGGGGTGTGAAGGCCAGCTCTGCCATGGATCTTCTGGAGGGCGAGCTGCTTCACCTCCCAGCTTCATCTGTAGGATATTAAGGTAATACCAGCTCAGAGGGTAAATGAGACTAAAACGAGATGCTGTGTGTGAAGCCCACTTGGGCATTACTCATGGAGTGGAAGCAGAAGGCAGGGATGTTCTCAGGAGACTCAGTGCTCAGTAAGAGGAATGACATAGGCCAGCAGAGACCGGCCTTCTTGCTTTAATGCCGGTGCAGGAGGTAGAATATGTCTCTCACAGGTGTTTCCTCAAGCCACCCAAAGTTTCATTATTCCTGCCCTTTGGCTGCCAGGAATAAAGACAAAAGACCTCAGCTCCCCATGAACAATGCTCCCTGATACCCAGCTCTTATAAGAATAGGCAGCAATACTAGAGTGGGTTGCCATTCCCTTCTCTCCTGGATCTTCCCAACCCAGGGATCAAACCTGGGTCTCTCGCATTGCAGGCAGATTCTTTACTTTCTCAGCCACCAGGGAAGCTCATAAGAACCACTGGATATGCTTAAGACCAGATCTTTCCCTTCTTGCTCAATGATCTGATGTGAGAGGTACTCAAACAAGGAAAGTCTAACCAAAATGTCAGAGTAGACCACGCCTGAACCCCAGCTTTAAGTAGTAAAGGAAAAAGGGAAACTAAATCTCCAAAATGCAGCAGGCCCAGGACATAGGATGTCAGCTCCCAAAGGTAAACAGAGGCACTGGGAAGGCCCAAGTCAGCAGGTGGGCCTGAGTGGGGACCAGGTCAGAACACAGGTCTGTGTGGGGCCTGGAGAGCTGACACCCAGGCCTTTGCTGGGTGCTCTTGGCTGGCACTGCAAACATCAGTGCTGCCAGGAGCCTTGAGGGCCTGCTTTGCACAATGTAGGGTATAGGGCCCTACACTGTGCCAGGTATGAGCTCTGTGCTTCGCACAACTTATTTCATCTTCACAACAACTCTTTGTAGGTAGGAAGGATTCTAGAGCTGTCCTCCAGGATCTCACCCCCTGGCTATTCAAACAGCAATCTAGGTGCTACTGTGAAAAGACTTTGCAGGTGTAATTAAGGTTATGGACCTTAGGGAGATAATCCTGGATAATCTGGGTGGGCCCAATCTAATCATTAGAGCCCTAAAAAGCAGAAAAATTTCTCAGGCTGAAGTCAGAGACAAGTCAGCAGCAGAGGAAAGGTGCTGCAGAAAGGGAGACTAAAGAGATTCGAAGCTTGAGAAGGACATGACCCACCACTGCTGGCTTTTAGGATGAACTGACGCAGCCAACTCAAATGAGCCGAGTAGATTCTTCCCGGTGCCTCCTGGTTAGAGCCCAGCCAGTCAACACCTTGATTTTGGCCTTGTGAAACCAGGAGCACAGAAACTGGCCCAGCCAACGCTGACTTCTGACCTCCCAAACTGTGAGATAATAAACGAGGGTTTTAAGTTTGGGGTGACTCAAAGCCATAACAGGAAACCACTACATTCCCATTGTGCTGATGAGGCCAGAAAGCTTCAGGAACTTGTTCAAGGGTCGCAGCTAGCAAATGCAGAGTGAGGCTCTGAGCTCCAGGTGTCCAGTTCTGAGCCTGTGCAATTCACAACCGCCCCAGATCATACGATGTTCCCACAGACCCAGGGCTAGCATCACATTATGGATCCAAAGAGCTTCCCAGGTGGTGCAGTGGTAAAGAATCCACCTGTCAATGCAGGAGATAACAACAGATGCAGGTTTGATCCCTGGGACAGGAAGAAGGAGCCCCTGAAGAAGGGAATGGCAACCCACTCCAGTATTCTTGCCTGGAAAATTCCATGGACAGAGGAGCCTGGTGGGCTACAGTCCATAGGGTTGCAAAGAGTCGACAGGACTGCACACAGCACAGATCAGGGATCAAACTCTGAAGAGGCCAAGAGATTTGCCCAGTGCAGCTACAGATTTATCCAGGGAAGTGGGAATGGTCTGAGATGGTTTAGAACAATACATATTTTTCCTGCTTTCTTCTAACAACCTATTAACTGTCCATCCTTCCATGTGTGGAGCCTACAGAGCAGCAGACTTTGTGTTAACTGCTGAGCCAACTTAGTCTTCCCCTCCTGCTGCCTTCTCCCAGGTGAGAATTTCAAATCTAGTGGAGGAAAAAGAGCAAGACAGTAAAACTGCCAAGGAGCAGCTAAGAATGCAGTTGGGTGAGGATGTCTGTGTGACAGTGAAGAGACTCAGGCCCCCCAACATTGAGCCTGCCTTGGCAACAGTCTGGACCAGGTGACCATCACAGAAGCAGCTGAGCCAACTGAGACACTGCCATCAAGGGGTGGGGTCGTGCTGCGGGGTCCCAAGCCTGCAGGTGTGGAGGGAAGGCGGCAACCACCTGGCCAGCAGACCACTAACTGGCTGGCCACTGCCTACTTTGGGCTCCTTTGTTTAATCAGACAATGAGCTTGCCCCAGCCGGGAACCGGGCAGAGTTCTTTCAGTGGGTTCCAGCCTATCCTGCTCTCCCTTTAAACTGGAGATGCCTGGAAACGAGGGCCCTAATTTCTACTCAGATCCAGAGGACCAACCTCATAGAAAGCTCTCAAATAAGACTCTTCTGAGAGGTGCCTTTTAACTACAGAGCAGAGTTTTAAAAAGTCAAACAAGGAAAACAGTATCTCACTGGCTTTTTCTCTGTTCTGTATCTTCTCAAGCATTTTACCCTAAAAGCCCAGTTTGCATGTTTTAAATGCACCGCCCATTAACTATGAAATCATTAGAGAAGAGCCTGGGAATGAGCAGACAGGCCGGCCGACGTGCAGAGACCCAGGAACCTGTGAACACAAGACAGAACCAAACCCAGGCCTCAAGCCCCTCCTGTCTCCACAGAGCTTTTCAGTAGAAAGGGGCTGCTTTTGATTCCTTGCCTAGGGGAACTGTCACTTCCAGGAAGTTTTAAGGGTCTGGCGTGGTTCCCAGCTTCACCACACCCAAACAAACAGCTTCGTGAAGCTCGTGACTAGAGCAGCGCTGGCTCCTTCACGTGCGGGTAGAGGCAGTTTGGAGGCAGGGCGGACACCAGTCAGTGCTGAGAGGTGAGACACTCAGCTCGGGCGCCAGCGCAGGGCTTTCTCAGCACCGAGCTTGGCTCCCCCGCAGCGGAGAGAGTTCAGAAGCCTCCACCCCGCAGGGCCGCCTGTGCCGAATCTCACAGCACATTGTTAAAATGAAGGATGACATGTTCCGTCCTAGCTTGGTCCGCCCATGCTTTTCCTAATAAATGTGCATATATGGACAGACACTTTCAGTGAGCATCCCTGGTATCCATATGAGTTGAAATGTCCTTTGGAAACATTCCAGCCCTGCTATTGCTTCAGAAGTATTTCAGCTGTTATCACCGTCAACGCCTCCTCCCCCAAGAGAAAAAGAGACAAAGGTTAAAACAGTTCCAGGTTATATGGTTCTAGGCTTATTTTTATTGTGAGCCTGGAGGTCCTACACTATGGTCATTTATGCTGTCGGCAGTCACCTCTGATTAGACCCAGCCTGTGGCATCAGAGTGAAGAAAGGCATTTTCAATTAAATACACAGCCCTGCTCTGGCAGGAAGCAAGAGCCAGAGCCCATGTTTGCAGGGATCGAGACGGTGCTAAGGATCCTTCAGAGCAGGGGAGCAGAAGGGAGTGGTCAGTGCAAACTGAAGGTGAAGAACTCCCCTTTCTTCTGCAGGGTGGTAAGGGCTCTCTCTGACCACCAAGTGGAGAGACCAAGTTGACACCCATTCAAAAAAAGGCCTTTCAGTTCGAGGAGGGGAGTTACCTCTTCTAACTGGGGTTCTAATGCTGCCCTTCATGCATGAACTTCCCCAGAGTTCTGCAGCCCTGCACCCCGTGGGTCCCAGGCCAGTGGGACCCACCTACAACCCTCCCATCCCTATAGAGGGCACTAGGAGGCACTTAGGGGCCCCGGGGTGGCAGTGGTTCTGGGTTTTCCATCTGCCCTCTGGACTGCTAACGTTAAGGCTGGCCCTTCATGCTGTGCCCCTGACCTTGGCAGTGGCCACTGGGGAATGGAGTCCGGAAAATGTTTCACTCTTTCTCAGACCTGCTTGAATACCCCAGAGAGAATAAGAACCCAGGACATATATGTGCGTTGTGTGTGTGCACTCACATCTACAGAACATCCTTGTGGCTTTGTGTTGGGGTGGGGAAGGGCGGTAAGGGCAATGGTGGCATGCTATAAGTCCTAGAAGTGAATAAGAATTAAACTAAAAATCCAGTTTGATCTTCTTGTCTTCAAAGGATTTGGTGGATGGGGGTATAGAAGCAAATCAGAGGAGAGTGAGACTCCAAGTTGGGAAAGAGGGAGCTGGGGAAGCGTGTGGAAGGAAGGGGAGGGCTGGGAACCAGGCAGTCTGAAGACTGTCCTGGGTCTGGGAGGGAACGGAAGCAGGGTGAGGGTGAGTGGAGTGAGAGGAAACAGGGTCTTCTAGCGGGGGATCAGGAACAGGGCTCAGGTTGTTTCTTGCTAGATGGGAGTTTTAAAAACTGAAATGCTCAGAGATGCAAGCAGACAGCCTGAAGTAACAAAGAACAAGCTTTGGGGCAGGAAGGGGGTATGGCAGGGGAACACAGAAGCAGAAAGTCTGGCAACAAGTGTCCCAGGGAAGGACACAGAGAAAGGTCAGGCACTGGCTTTGACCTGAAGTGAAGTCAAAGTGTGTTAGTCACTCAGTTGTGGGTCTGACTCTTTGTGACCCCAGGTTCCTCTGTCTGTGGAATTCTCCAGGCAAGAATACAGGGGTGGGTTGCCATTCCCTTCAGGGGATCTTCTCAACCCAGGGATTGAACCCAGGTCTCCTGCATTGCAGGCAGATTTTTTACCATCTGAGCTACCCTGCCAACCTCGCCACCTTGACTACACAACAGGAATCAGTCTTAATGTCTGAACAACCATCCCCACCAAGCCTAACACAGAGCTTCTGGGATCCATCTGTCACCCACATGTTTGAGCTGAAGCTGCATAAATGGAATACTGGGAAAGGGTACCAGGTAGTTATTAGACTAGTATAATTTGGAAATTATTTTGAAATCAATCAACCATCTATCTATATGGAAAATATGCAAAAAACCACTCTGAAAAGGCAACATCTGGTAAAAGAACATATTCAGGGATCAGAGCATGGGTTCTAGAAGACTGCCTGGACCACACTGCACAGCTGCCACTCTAGGATTCAGTTTCTCTAAAGTATAACGGGATAACAGCTGTCCCCACTCACTGGACCATCATGAGAATCAGCTGAAACAATGCACACAAAGCTCCCCACACTACACTTTTGCGTAAGAGACGTTGGAATGGGAACCCCCTGGTGTCCAATGGTTAGGACAACACGCTTTTGCTGTCAAGGGCCTGGGTTCAGTCCCTGGCTAGGGGACTAGCAAGCCGCAACGTGCAGCCAAGGCAAAGGAAAGCAAAACCGAAAGGCAAGGAAAGCACAGCCTGCTGCCGTGGCGGGGTGACACCATATGCCACTTTCCACTTTCACAAGGGGAAAGGCCTTACTGAGGAGGGCAGTGCAATGGCTAAGGCTTCAGGCTTGGGGCTTGGGCCAGGAACCTTGTTCTGTCACAACCAGAGGAACCCGGGGGCTCTGGAAATCTCTCTGAGCCTCCGTTTTCTTTCCTATCCAAGGAGAATAAACACAGCACCCACATCATAGGCCTGTTGAGGGCATCAAAAGAGCTAAGGTGTGCAAGTGCAGGCTATTATTCACTCAACATGCTCAGACTGGGCGCCTGCTGCATGCCAGGTTGCAGGGGAGGATGCTGAGGTGAGGGACAGAGGGATCCCAGGACCCCGTCTCCAGCACAGGCAGGTCTCTAAGACCCCAGTCTCCCGGGCCTGGCCATATATAGCTTACATTCTGGTGGGGGCAGCGGGTGACTAACAAGTGAACACACACACACTATGTTTCAGAGCACACCCAAGCGTCACAGGGACACATGCAGAGATTCAGAGGGATGCAGGAGGGCGTGGCTGCTTGAGACAGGGGTCAGGGAAGGCCACTCTGAGGAGGTACTTGAGTTGTGACTAGAATGGTGAGTGGGGCAGCCAGGGGAACCCTGGGTGGGGAGGCGCAGTGCAGGCAGAGAAAACGGCGGCAACAAAGGCCCCGGGGCCCTCGATGAACAGTCTTCACACAAGCACATTACTCTCAGGACGAAACAGTGTCCAAGTACCCTGGGAACTTGTGGTTTGGGGGCAAGTGGCAGGGGTGGGGGGCTGCAGCGGGCACCTACCTCATCCTTGGCCAGGGTTTTCAGATGCTCCAGGATCTGAGCCATCACCGTCTCGCATAGTTTGTTGTTCTCAGCCAGAAACTTGGAGTCTCCCCCATAGAGGCTGTCATTGGAGTCGACTGATGGAAGAAACAAGAGCTGTGAGACATTCCCAAGGCCAGGGAGAGGCAGCCGCGTGGCACCGGTATCAGCACATGGCAGGAACGCAAGGCAGGGCAAATGGAAATGGCCAGGATCTCCTGCTGACTTGGGCCCTTGGGAATCACAGAGAAAATACCTAGCCTTCCGGATGACTGAGCCAGACAGCAGGAGCATGGACATCTGTCTGTCCCCTCTGGCCTGGCACAGAGGGGACAGCAAGCATCACAGTGACCATCAGAATGGTTGTCAATACTGAGCACCGTGGGCCAGGCACTGGGCTCAGGACTTCACAGGCATTACTACAGGGTCCTCATAACTAGCACAGGCAAGAGATAATGGATGGGGACATGGAATCTCAGCCCACCCCAGCCAGGATACCAAAGGGGGAGGCTCCTTTCAAGCTAAGCACCGCCCCCAGCCCCTTGTCCTGTCATTCCTCCTCAAAACTCCCACAGACAGCATGGAAGCTTCTCTGATGTCTTCCTGCAAACCTGAATCTTCTCACCAAAGTCCCCTCTCTCCTTGGGCACCTCCCATCACAGCTGCTGTCTGTATAAAGACCAGACGCAAGAACAGCCTAAGTCTGACCTCCCTCTCCCTCTTTCCTGTTGACCTTTATAAGGAGAGAGACTCTACAGGGTGCTGTTTTGTACTTTTTTTTCTTTTCCATTTAATGATTCTTGGAGCTATTTTCGTATAAGCATAAATAGATGTCACAACCAACTGGAAAATTCTTAAAGAGACGGGAATACCAGTCCCATCACGGTCAAGGTCACCAGCTGTGGACAGGACAGGGTCTGCACAGAACTGTTCCCTGGACCGCTGACAACAGGCCACAGAACCAGGGGATCACATTCAATAGGTGCTTGCCATGAAGACAAGAAAAGTCAAGGAACAATGTGCAGGGATGGCTTCTGAACTTTTAGAAAAGTGACCCCATTAGGGTCGCTTACAGGAAAACTGGCGAATACATTAATTGTCAATATATCGTATATACATCTAAATGGCCAATAATTTTATGGAAAAAAGTTTGATTTCACTAGAAATCAAAGAACAGAAAACTAACACCACAGAAGGACTTAAAAAAAAATCACCTATCAGATTAACAAAGGTGAAAAAGAATACTTGGCTTTGATGTAGGCCTGGGGAAGCTACTGGTGGGAGTATCATAGTTTGGAAATCAGTAAGAAAAGCCTTAAGAAATGTCTAGTGCTACTTCACGTCTATTAGGATCGCTATTATTTAAAAACAACAGCAACTACAAAAAGGAAAATACAAAGTGTTGATGAAGGTGTGGAGAAACTAGAAGCCTCGTACACCGCTGGTGGGGATGTAAAATGGTACAGCTGCTGTGGAAAAGCTCAGTGGTTCCTCAGAAAGTTAAAGAGAACTGCCCAGGATCCAGAAATTCCAATGTTAGATATGCTCAAAGAAACTGAAAGCAGAGACTCAATCAGACACTTGTACATGAATGTTCATACCAGCCTTATTCACAAGAGCCAAAAGGTGGAAACAACCCCAGTATCCACTGATGGATGAATGGGTAGGCAAAATGTGGTTTATCTGTACAATGGAATATTATCCAATCCTAAAGGAATGAAATTCTAATACATATTACAACATGGGTAAACTCTGAAAGCATTATGGGAAGGGACATGTACCAGACACAAAAGGACATCTACTGTATGACTCCACTCCTATGAAGTACCCAGAAGAGGCAAATTCATGAAGACAGGAAATAGAACAGAGGCCACCAGAGGCCGGGCGAGGAGGAGGCGGGCAGTTATTGTTCACTGGATACAGAGTTGTTTGGAGGGATGAAAAAACTCTGGAAATGGATAATGAAACTCTGGAAATGGATAATAGTGATGGTTGCACAACACTGCAAATATGCTTAATAAAATGGAACTGTCCACCTAAAAATAGCTAAAATGGTAAAATTTATGTTATATCTATTTTACTCCCCCAAAAAAAGGTCTTAGAAGAAGGCCAGATCTTTGGCTTGGGAAAATCCACTCTAAGAAAATCATCCCACAGGTGCACAAAGATGCATGTATGTGACAGTCATTGTCACATTATAGAGAACAATGCTCATTATATGTTTAATGTATGTTCATCATAAATGTGTATAAAGGTGAGAAGAGAAGCAGTGGAAATGCATACCAAGAGTTTTGACTCAATGCTCTGTGGCATTAGCATTAAATATTATGAAGACAATAAAAGTCTATGATCTATAGTTAACTACCATGTACTACACTGCACTATACTACAGCTACTACTAAAGATATTTATAATATACTATCAACAAAGTGACGAAACAGTATACATAGTGGAGCCCCATATATATCACACATGGACATATAAAGCTATGTATCTCCTCATTTATAGCTTCTAAGAACCAACTTTTTCAATTAAAGACAATTACATTTTAATTATTTTATATATTTCCTGTAAACTGTCTTGAATTTTTGGGGGAATGAGACAGGTACACAGTAATTAACTAATTGGTAAAGTAACTTCAGAGATGCTTCATGTACATTTCTGGTTGCTACTTCAAGAATAATTAACTCCTTTTATCCCAGGTTCTTACTTGAATGTCAAGGCTGTGGAACGGGGGGATAACAGGAGCCTGAACAGCGGCCTCTCTCGCCAGCATCACTTGACGCCACTGTGCCCTTCTGTGACGCTCTAGCTCTCTCCACACTCTCACACGCACACAGACATATATGCCATTTTTTGGGCTGACTCGTTTGTAAGCAGGCTATAGACATATTGCCTGCAAACAAGGACAACAGTTGGTCTTTTTCTCCCTGCTTCTCTGTCCGCATGAAACCTCCACTCCAGTTCTGAACTGCCCGTTGCTGGGGACTGTCCTGGGGTGCTCTCCTAGGCGGCTGCTGGCGCTGTAGCTGTTACCATAACACAGGCTGGTAGTGAACTGCCGTGGGCTGCAGGCAACCAACCGCCCTAGGATTTCTGAGTCAGCTCTGGCTGCTGTGTCTCAGCGGTCCATGATGTGGAAGATGGCAGTCATTCTTGTAAGAAGAGAAAGAATTTGATTCAGCCATTCACCACCATCAGATTTTGCGGGATGGCAAGACCGCAGCTGGTGAAGGAATTTCTCACACCTGCTGCTGAGGACTAGGATAGTTCCTGGCATAAACTCCCCGTCTTCACTCCAAGCTGGAACCTACTCTCATTCAGATTAGCCCAGCAGCAGCGGAGAAGACAGAAGGCCTAGGACCACCTGTGGCCAACCACCCAAGCTGCAGGCACCCTGCCCAGAGGGGCCAGAGGCGTGCTTGGAGCAGGCCGCTCACACACACAGAGCACGGGCTGGGTGAGAACCCGCTCCGCGCCAGGTTCCGGGAGCTGGAGACCTGGTGGCTGGGGGGGTGGGCCGACCCGGCCCTGCCCTCACAGAGCACACAGCCCCTAACGAGACGCAGACGAGCAAACGGACAATCGCCACCACATGCACTGCAGGGCCGGAGACAGCAACCCTGGGGGCTCCAGGTCCTAAAATCCAGGCTTGGGATGGAATTACAGAATCAGTGAGATCTAGGCTGAACCCTGAAGGGAGAAAATTCACCGAGAAAGTGAAAAATAGGGTCAGGAGTGCTGAGTGCCACACCTGAACTCGGACCCGCTCTGCATTCCGGCCAAGTAGCTCCTGACTCTCCACTTCCCCCTTCTCTCCGTCCCTTTGTTTCTGTTCTAACACTTGGAGAGTCCAGACAGGGTGCTCGCAATGGGGAGAAATGAAATCCCTGGCAAATGGCCACTAAAAATAGCCCAGGATCTCTGCATCTGTCTGGCCTTGGGGTCACGACCCCGAATGCTTCAAGGGCTGGCAGGCGACGTGGAGGAGTGAAAGGGCTGTGATGACCTCCCACGGGCCCCTGGGTTGTACTCTTCCAACCAGATGTCTATCTGCACGTTAAACATCAGTGTCAGGAGTGTCCTGCCTTTCCACAGCAAGCACGCTCTCTCGTTCGCTCGCATGAAAGCACTGGAGTTATGGCTCCAGGTAATTTCAGAACATTCTCTTCTTATTCATCTGGAAAGAAAACAGCCTAGGCATACTTTATACGCAAAAGAAAAAAAAAAAATCTGACCCTAGTTTTTCAAAAGTTCGAACGTTTGTTAACACTGTCTAAAAAGGCTGCCTCCAATACAAGAGACAGGAAAATGGGGCCCCCATCTTGTGGGCCTCATACACTTCCCCAGGACTCTCTCTCCTACTAAGACAACTGTCAGGTCACAACTGTGCGTCCAGGGTGAACAGAGCTGGCCAAGAAGGCAGCAGAGAAAACCCACCCTTCTCTTTTCATCTCTAAAAGCTAGAAAACTAGATTCCTCCTGTGCTGGCGCTCCAGCTCCTACAGTCTGCCCTGCTGTGTTCTGCAGAGATAGGATTCCGGGAATCCGCCGAAGGAAGCAAAAAGCGAGGAGAGGGCTTGCTCCTCTGACAGGGCCCAGGATTCCCAGACCTACTTCCATGGCAGCGTTTGGGCTTCGAAAGTTTCTCTACTGTTTTGAGTCCTCCACGAACCCTTCACAAGAGAGAAAATAACAGTGCCAAGAAACACAGGAAAAGCTCAACCTCATTAGCTGTGCTGCTGCTGCTGTTGCTAAGTAGCGTCAGTCATGTCCGACTCTGTGCGACCCCATAGACGGCAGCCCACCAGGCTCCTCTGTCCCTGGGATTCTCCAGGCAAGAACACTGGAGTGGGCTGCCGTTGCCTTCTCCGCATTAGCCGTGAGAGAAATGCAAATTACACTCAGCAGAAGAGCCAAAACGAACTAGACGGACCACATCAAGCAAACAACCAGAAACCTCATTTATGCCTGGTGAGAGTGTAAACTGGTGTAAATATTTTGGAAAACTGTGAGATGGTACCAACCAGAACACAAGGAAATCCCACAAGCCAGCAATTTCACCCCAGGCATATACCCAACAGACACGAAACCTGAGAGTTACATATTCAGGAATGTTCACAGCAGCACTCCTCCTAACAGCCTGTAACTCCATCCACAGGGGAAGGAATAACTTCTGGTATATTCATACAGTGGAATACTACACGGCAAAGCAAAAGGATAAGCAATAGCTACACACAACACAGAAGACTCTCACAGACATAACACTGAGTGAAAGAAGCCAGACACTCACTTAGAATGCTTGCTAAATGAGTCCATTTATGGAAAAGAAAAAACTAACAAACTAATTTGTAATATTAGTCAGGAGAGCAGTATACCTGTAGAGAGGCAAGTGGTGGTGCTGACTGGACAGGGGCATACAGGGAACTTCTGGAGAGCTAGTAATGTTTGATATCTTGATCTGAGTAGTGGTTACCAAGTGGTACTCATTACGTGATAATTCACAGCTTTATGGTTTACTGTATGAGTATACAACCATTGCTGTTGTTTAGTTGCTAAGTTGGGTCTGACTCTTTGCAACCCCATGAACTGTAGTCCACCAGGCTCTACTGTCAATGGGATTTCTCAGGAACGAACACTGCAGTGGGTTGCCATTTCCTTCTCCAGGGGATCTTCCTGACCCAGGGGTCAAACCCATGTCTCCTACACAGGCAGGCAGACTGCCACTGAGGCACCAGGGAAGCCCCCGTGTACAACCATATACTTTAATTAAAACACTGTTATTCTGTAATCAAGGAGGCAGCATAACGTATGTGCCACAGTGAATTCCACTCACAGCACCAACTGGCCCTGAGCTCCGGAAACCACGTGGCTGGTAAAATCCTGTTGTCTTTTGGAGTCTCCCCTTGCTCAAGTGTAAAATGGGGACACCATGCTCATTCTCCTCACAGCGCTGCCAAGATCAGAGGAGAAAGAGGCCCACCAAGTCTGGGGCCGTACCTGGCATGCAGTAGGAGCTCTGACCATGGAAACTATCAACTCCAACGTTCACCAGCCTCCCCAAGGTATATCCCTACAAAACCTCAGCCCCTAAATCCCAGCCAGAGGAACCCCCTGAGAGCTATGACAGGAGGCCACCCTCAGCACTCCAAATCCATTCCCTAAAATTTCCAAGGGCTTAAACCCTAAAGCATACAGGTATTGGCCAAAGCACTTTTAACAATAGGGCCATTTTTTTGGAAACCAAAAATAGGAACTGAGGCTCTGACAAGTAGGGAGATGCTGAGGCTCAATGGGTGGCAGTCTGGAATTGGGACTGTCCCATGTTATCTCCTGGGCATGAAGAGGCTGCCCCCAAACCTGCAGCAGCAAGCTCAAAACGGCTGGTTGCAGATGGGGGTACAAGGCCATCTCCTTTCTCCAAGCAACTGCTCTAAGACCAGGACCCATGTGAGACTGGAAAGGAATAGGCCCAGGGTGAAGGTCACACATATGCATATGTAACCACCGTTCTAGAAATTCTGTGGCACACGCAAGGCATCACTGATCCGAAAGAGTACTTCTCCAAACTCATCTACGTGTCAAAATGATCTTGGATGCTCATGAAAGATACAAATTCTCGGGTCTCTTCCTGGGCAATCTAATTTAGAAGAGATAGATGGGACCCAGGAATCTGTGTTTTTTAAGAGTTGCTCCAGGTAATTCTTACATCGGACAAATTTATCAAGGCCCGGAACTAGAAGTTCATGGTGGGTAAACACAAAAGAAAATGAAAACTGCGCACTTGCCACTCAGGAGTTCAAACACGGTGCAGTCTGGCGGGGGGACTTGGCTACCTTTGTCTACGTGGTAGAGATAGGTCTCCTGGCTCATGGCAGACAGCAGGTGCAGGACGCAGGTGTAGATGCGGATTTTCTCATCGCTGTTCTCCTCCCAGGTATAGTCCTGGATCACGTTGAGCAGCTCTCGAACAAGAAACAGGACTCCGTGTTCAGGATGGTCCTAGTGGAGGACCAAAACAAAAGAATAAATAATCCTAAATGTGAAGCAGAAGGGAAAAAAAAAAATCAAGACAGAAACCCAGGTCCCTCCCTTTAGCAGCTACAGAAAAATCGAAGTGCCAGCTGTGGTTAAACAATAGAGAGAAAAGCGGCAAACTGCTGTTAACTTTACTAATCAGCACACTAGTCTGGGGAGACAAGGTTTGAGAGCCTAGGGTCTGAGAAAAGAAAGCAAAGTTACCTGTCAGTTTAATGGCCTGTTTCCAAAATTACAACCTTGCTCTTATGTGCGTAACAGTAAAAAGCCCTGTTTCTCCAACTACAAAAGCTAGATTGCAGGGCTCGCAGCAGATGGCACAGTAGAAGCCACCTACCTCGGGTAAACCCCCAAATGATCACTGTTACCACCAAAGGCACCGACTTTAAATACAGCCTTGCTCTTTAGGGCGTTCAGCAACATTAGCAGCTAAATTGAGGATCCTCTCTTGAGAGATCACGCTTGTGCTCAGTTTAACTCTCTGTGACCCCATGCACTGCAGCCCCCCAGGCTACTCTGTCCACAGGATTTTCCGGGCAAGGTATTGGAGTGGGTTGCCACTTCCTCCTCCTGGGAATCTCCCCGACCCAGGGGAGACGTCTGGTTCCTTTGACAGCTGCCGTACCTCACCTTACACGTTAGCTCCTCCTGTGATAGTCAATCCAGAGCCCCTAGCACCTTCTCCTAGTCTCTGTGTCAAGTCAACCATCTCATATTTTCAGAGCAGTTCTCCGCATCTGATTTTACCTACTCTTTTAGTGAACAATATCTCTTGATCTTTTTTGCATCCTGGCCTAAAAACCTCTAGGAGGGCAGGTATTTTATCTTCTGTGTTTGCCGATAATACAGTTCTAGGACGGCCCAGGGAACACACTGTGAATGGTGCCCTTATTCCTGTCTTTGCTTGCTGGGACAGTGCTGGGCACACAGCAGGCACTTGGTAGGTAAATGATGCTGAAAGGATAACATTTTTCGAGCACCTTCCATGTACTAGGTACTGAGGTGGCTACAAAAACAGTAGCTAACTTTTATGGTAGCTATCATGGCTACCATAGCTTTTCTCTGTTTCAGAAAGATACTTTTATGACCACTACCCCCCACCCCGACCCCATTTCAGATGGGAAATGAGCCACGCTGCTGGGACAGGGGAACCAGGATTTGAGCCCTGGGAGTCTTGCTCCAGAGGGGACATTCCTAAGTGCTAGTACTCTATATAATGCCTCTCTACAGATGACTTAGGCATGAGCTAGAGCAGGCTAGTTGGGGAAAGGCATGCACGTAGTCAGCTCTTTTAAATTCAGGCTCGGGGTAGAAGCGTGATAACTGAGGTGGGTGGGAGTTCATGGCTTCGTAATCCAAAGTGTGGATCCACAGCCGAAATACTTCCAGTGGGTAAGAATGAGGGTGGAGGGGTGTGAGATGATCTGTACAGCTGATAACATCTACAGGAATTGCTGTTACGGTATCGGCACGAAAGAAGACACACGATGCTCCAACATCTGAATGCCTCAAACGATACACAGTGAAATTGCCCACGCTGTAGTCCGCCTTCCATTGCCAGAGTCAGGCTCAGCTGGCAGCTTACTACTGTCTTTCTTTGCTAGCAGCTGTTTCTAACTAGGCTATTTTGTTCCGCTATGTGGATGCTCAAAATATATTTATTTCAGGATCTGCCCTGGAAAGAGACAACAATGTGAATGGTCCAGTGGTTTTCAATACAAACTGCCGTAACTATCGTGAGAGAGCATTCGACACACCTTCAAAAAGGTGGAAGAAGGGGTAACGGAGACGTGAAGGTTTGTAGGAAGCTGTTCCCACGAGCTTTAACCTGAAGAGACGAAGAGATTATTTCCAGCCTTCTCTACAAGGAAAACATTTTCCACACAATAGCCATGCTTCAGTGGTTGTAACATTTTCAAAAGAAATTGTACCAGTGCCAAGCAACTGAAGCAAGGCAAACAGATTTTAAAAAGAACTTAAGAAAAGATCCTGGATTCAGTATACAATCCGAGCGGGAAAAGGTTTTCCCGAGGTCTCTGCCAAGGCTGCCTCCCCAGCAGCAAGCAAACACCCAGGAGGTGGCTCCCAAGGGGCACCTGGGAGGGACGCAGCCCTCTCTCTCTCTCAGCTGGAGGAAAGGGGGCCTGGCTCTCACCATTCGCAGTGTCCCTCTGGGTCCTTGGTCTGCGGGAATCCTTCTATTAAACATCACTGTTCGGGAGAAAGCATACCCTGGAAACAACTAACTTCCCAGGAGAGCTGAGAGGCAGCAAAGACGGTGCCGAGCACACACATCCTGGCTTTGAATTCTATCTTGGCCGCTCACTGGCTGGTGACCCTGGGCGAGTCACTTGACCTCTCTGTGCCAGGGCCTGCTTCTGTGAGAGGAGGATAATCACAGGGTTGTTTGGAGTGAATACTGGTGAACTGCTGGCTGGCTCTCTCTCTGTTAAATAATATTCAAGTCCTTTACAAAAGGAGTCAGAACACAGAGGGGCTGGGAGCAAGTGCAGCAAAGAGAGGTGGAGCATTGGTGGGGTGGGGGCGGGGGGCCACAGAGCAGCTGGAGGGCAGGAGACAGATCACCGTGGAGACGAGAGGCTGTGGGTGAGTCTGGGGTCTGTGGCGCTCCCTGGCCTCACTGTTGCCACCCTGCCCGCCCTGCCAGCTCATGCCCCTCCAGCCTCTCCTCACCGCGGCTCTCTTCCAGTCCCTCCAGTGCTGCTGGGTGCCCCCGCCCACCTCAAGGCCTTACCCATGCTGTTCCCTCCACCCCGAATGTCACCCTACCCCCGCCCTTACAGAACTACCAGTCTTCCTCTGAGCTCAGCTCAAATCACACATTCTCAGGGCACTTCTCTGACCCACTTCCCTTCAAAATTTGAGTCTTTCAGAAGTGCCTATAATTCTTTATGACACTTTATACAACCGGAGTTAAGTATTGATTTGCTTGGAGTGTCTCCTTGCATGGAAGCACACATTTCTGCTCACTCCTCCATTCCCAGATCAACAAATATTTGCAGGGTAGACGCAATGAATGAAGCTTTGCATCTGGATACCATGTTATGCTGACGGCTGGACCTTTTCACTAAGATAAGAAGGAGAGAAGACATTTCCCTGCTGTGTCCTGGTGATCAGTGCCAGAAAACTGAGGGGGAACATTTCCATTGCCTACAAATTTCAACTGAATCAAAATTAGGCATCCGCAGTGGTTCACACCAAACTTGCTCAATTCATTCTAGTTTCCTTGACCTACCAAAAGTTGTTCAAAGAAATATGTTAGTTCAAGATTATGGAGAAAACTGTTCTGCAGTCCACCAAGAGGCTGACCACTGCTAACACCAGAGCAGAATGATTCAGAATGCTCCAAAAGTGGGGCTGCTTGCTAAGGAGAGAGGGCTGTCCTGGGGGAATGTTCACCTCTGTATTCGTAAGTATGAATAAAGTGGACCAGTTGTTTTATTTGGTCTAAAATGGCATCCTTTTTTTTTTTTTTTTTCTCAACAAATAAAATGAGTCAAAGCTTTTCAAACCCATTCTTTAAAAAAGTCTTGTGCTCTGGAGTGGGAATGCAAAATGGTGTAGCCACTACAGAAAGCAGTACGCAGGTACCTCAAAGAATTACAAGCGGAACTGTGATGTAATCCAGCAGTTCCCTCCTCTGGGTACTTCGTCAACATTTGAAATCCCTAATATCTCAAAGAGATACTAATGCTCTCATGTTCACTGTAGCATCATCACAACAGCCGAGATGTAGAAACCAACAAGATGTCCATTGATAGATAAACGGATAAAGAAAACGTGGCATACACATACAACGGACTGTTATCCAGCTGTATGAAAAAGAAGGACATGCCATCATATACGACAACATGGATGAACCTTGAGGATATTATGGTGAGCTAAACAGGCCAGAAAGACAAATACACCATGATTCCACTTATATAAGGCATCTAGAATAGTCCTTTCAAAGAGTGGAATTCAAGGGCTGGAGGGGTAGGAAAACAGGGAGTCACTAATCAATGAGTTTAAAGGTTCAGTTAAGGAAGATGAATAAGCTGTAGGGATCTGCTGTACAGTGTTGGGCCTTGAGTCAACAAAGTTACATCATACACTTAAAAATGTGTTAAGAGGGCAGACATGGTAAGTGTCCTTACAATTAAAGAATTAAATTTTAAAAGTAAAATAACAAAAGTTACGACAAGAAAGGTAACAATGTGAACCAGGTAAAAAGGGATACAGGAGTCGTCTCCTGCTGAACCTACTGACCACAGTGGGGTTCGCACTCGGCCCATCCTCCAGCCTCTGAGCCGGGTGAGCACTCAGCCTTGGCTCTTTAGACTTAACATCTCATGGCACCTGGACAGCCAGCCAGTAGTTACTATGCTGTGTCCCATAAGAGGGATGTAGGGTTGTAAAGCCCCAACTATTTTGAGCAATAAAGCCTCCTGCAAATGTTTCAGGCAGTACAGGCTCTCGGGTAGCACAGACTTCCCAGCTCTGCTTCTTACCAGCGGTGCAACCCCAGGCAAGGCTCCCAGGTCCTGCCTTGCAGAATCCTAGAGACTGGATATTGACAAAGGGAGCTAGCATGGCACAAGGCACCCAGTAAGTCCAAAACTGTGCCTAGAACCATCTTAACATCTTGAGAAATCCTGGCAAAAGCCAGAGCACTATCAGGAACAATGAAGTCTGACAGGGGTAGGGTTACCTGAATGCCTCAGGGAACAGGTAAGCAACAGAAATGGATTTAATGGACCCAGAGGTGCCCAGGGCCCTGGAGAGAGTACACGTGCCCCTCTAGGACAGGCAGCTGCTCTCCAGCTGAGGACAACTGGCCAGGCGGGGAATGCGGGCCTCATAGGGCTGGACCTGATTTTTTCTCAAGGAACTAGAAATCTGGGTTTCTCTGTGATCTACAAATTTTAAATGGGGGTAATTCGTTCCAAATGTTTTCCATCATGATGCAGCCAACAAGTGTGTCTCCAGGCTAGATTCCACCCACTGGTCATCAGCTTGTGATCCCAGGGACCAAGCTTCTGGCTCATGAAAGACTTTCACAGCGATCTTTTCAGTTGACCCTCACAGCGGCTCTGCTAGGTGTATATCTGGATGATATTTTAAAAAGGTGACAACGGAGACTCTGAAAGTTACAAAACTTTCTCAAGACCACAAGGCTGTCGAGTCATTGGGTCAGGACTAACACAAGTTTCTGACTCCAAGCACAAGGCTCCAGTGATTTTTTAACAGAGAAAACCCCATATGCAGAAGGAAAAGGTAACCCAATTAATCAATAAATTATGACACTGATCCACTTCCTCATCAGAAATCCTGATTTTATCACCTGACAAATAACTAGAATAGCAAAAAACCAGAGAGAGTGATTATAAATTACTAAGAAGGATACCAGAACACACTGAAGTTGACCATCAAGCCTGCCTCCCGAACATCCCAGGTTCTCTTCAAAGAATTTGGGATTTGAACTTGGAAAGTTGGGAGCAACTCAGCTTTTGTTTTCTCAACTTCACTGAGATGATTCACACACCCAACAATTCACTCACTTAAAATGCATAATTTGTTGGTTGTTCGTATATTCACAGAGTTCATATATTCACAATCATCATCACAATTTTAGAACATTTTCATCACCCCAAAGTAACCCCATACCTGTGGGAGCTAAATGTTTCATGGCCTGAGACCAGAGGGACATTTCTTAAAGTGTGGTCCTAGGACCACCTATAATTGACTCAAGGGAGCTTTCAAAAATTCTGATTCCAGAGCCAATCTTACCTAGGGAGTGAGACTTTCAGTACAGAAGTGGGGACGGGACAGAGCAAGACTATATTTTAAAAAGCATCCGTGGCTCCTGCGCACATCTGGCTTCACCATGAGCCAACCCATTTTGTGCCTGGACTTTTTATGACCTGGTGAAGCCTACACACAACTCAGAGTTCTATTTCTAAAGCAGAAAATAAAATACATAAGACCACAAAGGAAATCAATTATGCTAAAATACAGTTGTCAAAATATTTTTTCAACGTATCTGTTATACTGTAATCTATTACTTCTTGGTGAATACATTTAAATAATAGAACTAGCCAATGGGCCTAATAACTATTGCATTTGTGAAGGAAGGAAACATGTAGATAGTCTTGTGAAATGTCTCTCACACCTGAAATGTGACATAAACATACTGCTGATTATTTTGGTGACAAAGTCCCAGTTACTACAAATGGTACTGTGGTTCATTGCCTGGGATTTGTAATGAAGTGAAAAGCTAAATTTCACTGAGGTTTGTAAAAAGAAAGTTTTTTTTTTTTTCTCTCTCTCATCTGAATTCGTGGTTGCTCTGCCAGATCCCCATGGGTTAGGTGCACCCCAAGTTAAGAACCCCAACTAGGGTGAGGGCCCTAATGCTGGATCCTGGGAGTGGCCCTGATTCCTTCCAGCCCAAACCTGACTATTCATCCCCTATATTCCACAAGAAACCCCAGCATCTTCCAACAACAGCCCTTTGACTTTCACTATCTTGTTGTGTATTCTGGTATTTGCCATCAAAATAACATCACCATTACCTCTTCAAGTGCTTACTATATACTAAGGCACTGATGGAGAAGGGAGATGGCAACCCACTCTAGCATTCTTGCCTGGAGAATCCCCATGGATAGAGGAGCCTGGCCGGCTGCAGTCCATGGAGTCACAAAGAGTTGGACATGACGGAGTGACTAAGCACAGCACAAGTCACTGTTCTAACCACCTACGTATATTTGCTCACTTAATCCTCACCACAACCTAGACATGTAGATACTATTATTGTGCCCATTTTGTAAATGAGGAAACTGTACCCTGGTGATGTTACACAGTCACCTGAAACCACAGAACTGGAAGGAAAGGAAGGGATTTCACCCTAGGTGTTTTGGTCCAGTGGCTTGAGCCCTGAACAAGTAGTACCTCCTTCGTCATACAGAGAGCCTTGACTATATACCCTGGACACAGATGAATATAAATGCATTGAGAAATTCAAATATCTGACTACAAAACCAACAAAGATATAGATAGAACATCCCTGCACTTCTAGGGCAAAGAATGTATATAAAACAGGTCAAAGACAGACATCACCTACAGGTCTTCTGGGGAAACGTACCGGAACTATTAATAATGTAGAAAAGAAATTGCAGAGAAATTCCAGAAGGAATGATTCTGAGGGCCGCATCTTTCCATCAATATTAATCATCTTGGGAACTTCTGGAACGAGGCTTATGGCGGCTTTGAAAAAGGCATCAGCTGTAAGACAGAAGAGAAGTCCACATATGAGAACGTCGAAAAATTCAGGGTCTGCTTTCTTCTTCACGTGGCCCAGAAGCCAAGCCTGAGAGAGGCATGTGGAAGTCAGGCCACACCGAGGGCCCAAGACAGCTGGCGGGTCCTCGAAGAGGGTTTCTGCACCGTGACTGACTCAGTGGAACATTTGGGTGAGAGGTGCTGCTGCTGCCTCCCAGCTCTTCTCTTCTCCTCCTTCCTTCTTGGAGCAATTTGGCTCCAAGAACCTCAGTCAAATTGGCTTTAGATAGTAAGTGAAAAAAGCGCACAGCAAATTATCACAGAGAGTACAGAAATCAGTTGTTGGGATAGAAGGCTTCATCTGAACTGGCTCGGTCAACCCTCCTGTCCAGCCCAGGAGGAAAGTGCTGTCCGAGGGCCCACTCCACAGCTGCGGAAAGAGACGTGCCTGGTCCTATGACAGAGGCAGTGCGTGCAGGAGGGTCCAGCCGCAGTGGTGGAGCCCAGGTCAAGTTCTGGTTTGTCTGAATCTACTCTAATGCACGCTGTATTTGTTAAGGAAATAACAATGGAAATGTCTGAAGCAAAGTGTGTGTGCGCGTGTGCACAAGCGCATATAGCTTTAAAGACTTCTGATTAGGTGACAGTTTCAGGGAATCATCTGGAAAATGAAGG
This sequence comes from Ovis aries, assembly GCF_016772045.2. Taxonomy (NCBI): domain Eukaryota; kingdom Metazoa; phylum Chordata; class Mammalia; order Artiodactyla; family Bovidae; genus Ovis; species Ovis aries. Next base: position 17,747,509 of record NC_056077.1, on the reverse strand, counting down.
CCTTTTAAGAAATATGTAATAGTCTATAGACCAGGAAGACCTCCAAGGGTGAGACAAGGAAGAGGAGGGGAGAAGAGAGAAGGAGGGATGAAGAGGAAGCTGGGTGCTGAGAAAGAGGGCTCGACAGGAGGACACAGACAGGGAGGAAGGGGGTGAAGGGGGAGGATTGGAGGTGAGGGGGGGGCGGTGAGATGGAGAGGGAGAGAGAGAGTTCCTTCTCAAACTGCCAAAGTATTAACCATGAGAAAGAGCCTCAGGGTCAAACCAGACAGAACACTGACCCGACAAATGAAATTTTAAACTACCCGACGAGATCAAACATTTGCATGGTCCAAATACACTTCCACTCTGAAACGGCCTGCAGTGATGCAGAGAGAACAGCTCTCTGGCCGGCAGCACCCCAAGTTCAAACTGGAGCCCCGCCAGCGCAGCAGAGGGGCAGATGCAACAACAGACGCCCAGGCTGGCCGGGGACAGAGGCCGGCCCTTAATGAGAAGAGTCTGCATCTGAAGCTGGAGAGTGGGGTTTTGCCTTCTCTTCCTTCTTCCAAACAGGGGGAATAAAAATCACAATATGGAAAGACACCAGGTTTACTACCTGAAGTTCCCTCTGCTCCAGAAGCTTGCCTCCCAGGCTGCTTCTGGGACAAGCAGTGGCACCCTAGCATGTTCACTGATACAGAGGGGTCAAGAGTTGACGACATGCAGTGTGGTGGTGAGCCCAACGTGATCACACTCATTAACACCGATCCTCTGGGAACCTGCTCTGTGCTCTGCTCTAAGCTAGACACAGAGTAGCTGATCTCATCCTAATATAGGGGTTCTGGTAGATAAACCTCCAGAAAGAGTCAGAAGCAGCAGGATCTTCTGTCTTGGCCTCCAGACGGTAGTAAGTGGCACTATTCATAGAAACCAGGGGAACTCCTAGGCCGTGTCTTAAGGCAACTTACATTCTCAGTCCTCAAGCAGGCTTATGGGGAAGGTACAATGATTTCCACGCCCAGATGACAAACCAAGCTCAAAAAGTGAGTGCCCAGGTGAAAGTAGCCCATGGATGGTAAAAGACTGAGCTCAGCAGAATTTAAAGGCCATCACTAGCACTAGAACTGAGCGACACAATCAGATTTGTGTTTTTTAACAGAAACGCAAGTCTGCAAATGATAGCTGTCATAAAGAGTTTATTACATCCAGAACACAAAAAGAAATTCTACAACAATGAGAAAACAAGTTACCTGACTGAAGGTTACCCTGAATAGACATTTTTTCCAAAGAAAATACACGAATGGTCATCAAGCATATGAAAAGACGTTCAAATCATTCATCACGAGAAGTGCAAATCAAAAACAGTGAAATATCATCTCACACCCATGAGCATACCCACTATGACAAAAAACAGGAACAAAAGCCAGGAAATACCAAGTGCTGGCAAAGAAACTGAAGTCTCTTATGTACTGCTGGTGGGAATCTAAACTGGTGCAGCTGCTGTGGAAAATAGTCTGGTGGTTCCTCAAAAGGGTAAACATAGAATTACCATCTACTAGCACTGCAATGGCACCCCACTCCAGCACTCTCGCCTGGGAAATCCCATGGACGGAGGAGCCTGGTGGGCTGCAGTGCATGGGGTCGCTAGAGTCGGACACACACGACTGAGCCACTTCCCTTTCACTTTTCACTTTCATGCATTGGAGAAGGAAATGGCAACCCACTCCAGTGTTCTTGCCTGGAGAATCCCAGGGACGGGGGAGCCTGGTGGGCTGCCGTCTACGGGGTCACACAGAGTCGGACACGACTGAAGTGACTTAACAGCAACAGCAATGCCACTTCTAGGGGTCTACCCCAAAGAAATGAAAGCAGGGACTCAAACAGATATTTATACATGAATGGTCAGAGCAGCAATATTGACAAGAGCCAAAAGGTAGAAACAACCCAATGAACACATAAACAAAACATAGTACATGTGTGCGCGTGCTAAGTCACTTCAGTCACGTCCGACTCTTCGCAACCTACATATGTACTGTATGTAGCTTGCCAGGCTCCTCTGTCCATGGGATTCTCCAGGCAAGAACACTGGAGTGGGTTGCCAAGTCCTCCTCCAGGGGATCTTTCCAATTCAGGTATAGAACTCGAGTCTCTTAATGTTTCCTGCATTGGCTGGCACGTTCTTTACCACTAGTGCCACGTGGGAAGCCCAACAAAACATGGTACATATACACAAAGGGGTATTACAAGGCCTTAAAAAGGAAGGAAATTCTTACATGTGCTAGAAATATGGACAAAGTTTGAAAATGTTCCAAATTGGGAAAGGAGTATGTCAAAGCTGTGTACTGTCACCCTCCTTATTTAACTTATATGCAGAGTACATCATGAGAAATGCTGGGCTGGATGAAGCACAAGCTGGAATCAAGATTGCTGGGAGAAATGTCAAAAACCTCAGATATGCAGATGACACCAACCTTATGGAAGAAAGTGTAGAGGAGCTAAAGAACCTCTTGATGAAAGTTAAAGAGGAGAGTGAAACAGCTGGCTTAAAACTCAACATTCAGAAAACTAAGATCATGGCATCCGGTCCCATCGCTTCGTAGCAAATAGATGGGGAATCAATGGAAACAGTGACAGACTTTATGTTTTTGGGCTCCAAAATCACTGCAGATGGTGATTGCAGCCATGAAATTAAAAAGACACTTGCTCCTTGGAAGGAAAGATATGACAAACCTAGACAGCATATTAAAAAGCAGAGACATTACTTTGTCAACAAAGGTCCATCTAGTCAAGGCTATGATTTTTCCAATAGTCATGTATGGATGTGAGAGTTGGACCATAAAGAAAGCTGAGTGCCAAAGAATTGATGCTTTTGAACTATGGTGTTGGAGAAGACTCTTGAGAGTCCTTTGGGCAGCAAGGAGATCAAACCAGTCAATCCTAAAAAAATCAGTCCTGAATATTCATTGGAAGGGCTGATGCTGAAGCTGAAGCTCCAATACTCTGGCCACCTGATACGAAGAACCGACTCATTGGAAAAAACCCTGATGCTGGGAAAGATTGAGGGCAGGAGGAGAAGGGGACGACAGAGGATGAGATGGTTGGATGGCATTACCGACTCAATGGACATGACTTTGAGTAAGCTCCAGGAGATGGTGAAGGATAGGCGTGCTGCAGTCCATGGGGTCACCAAGAGTAGGACGCAACTGAGTGACTGAACTGAACTGAAATGGTCAGACGAAAGGAGAAACAGTATCTGATTTCACTTGTGTGAAGTATTCAGAGTGGTCAAATTCAGAGAGATGAAGAATGGGAAGGAGGGAACAGAGTTACCACTTTACGGGTACAGAGTTTCATGCTCTTTGGGATGATGAAATAGTTCTGGAAATGGAGAGTGGTGATGGTTGCACAGGGTTGTGAATGTACTTAAAGCCACTGAATTGTACACTCAAAAATGGTTACAATGGTAAATTTCATGTCATGTAAACTTAACTACAACACAAAAACTAAAAAAAAAGAGCTGAGCCTGCCCTTGACACTACCCCCCGGAGAGCACAGGCAGGCCTGGACTCCACCACATCTGGCATTTTCCTCCTGGCTCCACAGGCACCACTTTCCGACGAGGACATTAAGTCCATTAGAAAACAAGGTGAAGAGCTTCTCTTGGCAGGAACTAAAATTCTGCTCAGAACAACCTGAAAGATTGTTTATTCTATTTATATGCTTGTTACCAAGTGGCCCTGAGAAAAGTGTCCATTATTATGACTCATTAAGGAGGGAGCCACTACATGCTGAGTGCTCTGCTCCTCACAGTCGCCCCACTGAAGCCCCATCCAGAGGAGGGAGCTAAAAGAAATAGTTACTTAAGGGCTGAGGCAGGAAGTGCTCCAAAGCAGATGTCTAACCTCAGAAGACTTGCCCCATATATAAAGCCTTGTCTAGGAGACGTCTTAATTTTGTCTTGGTAATTAGAAGTCAAATGCTGCTGCTGCTGCTAAGTCACTTCAGTCGTGTCCGACTCCGTGCGACCCCATAGACGGCAGCCCACCAGGCTCCGCCATCCCTGGGATTCTCCAGGCAAGAACACTGGAGTGGGTTGCCATTTCCTTCTCCAATGCATGAAAGTGAAACGTGAAAGTGAAATTGCTCAGTCGTGTCTGACCCTCAGCAACCCCATGCACTGCAGCCTACCAGGCTCCTCCGTCCATGGGATTTTCCAGGCAAGAGTACTGGAGTGGGGTGCCATTCAGGTGTGTATGAAAACAGTTTTTTTCTCATAGTTCAGAATAATCATAATATAATATTTAAAAAACTGAAGTTTGTTGATAACATGATGTAAATTTCATGTATACAACATTATATCTCTATTTCTATATAACCTACAGCACATAGTAACACTTGACTCATTGTGGCTATTAAAAGTCAGAGAAGACAATTACACATAAAATGGGTTAAAAAAAATTTTTAAGGACCTCTAGGAAAAGGAGAAATCAGATTCCAATTCATAAAGAGTATTACCCTTGTTCCACTCGGGGAAGAAAAAGCATGTACTGGGTTGGCCAAAAGGTTCATTTGGGTTTTTCCATAAGATCTTCCAGAAAAACTTGAACAAACTTTTTGGCCAACCCAATATATGCACTGGCTCCCCCATGCTATGCCTTCCTCCATCTGAATCTTCTGAGGTCTCAAGGGATACCTAGATTTGTTTTCCATATTTCATCTTCAAAAAAAAAAAAAAATTAAAACAAAGGAAAAAACAGACCCAGGCCTGGCTGATGTCACTCCTGAGTTCATTCTGCTTGAGATCCTTTCTCTTGAGGTGCCGACTGCTCTGCAGACAGGCATTCTGCTGCTGTTCTCTGCACAGTAATCGGCATGTCCTTCAAGTGCTGTGGGGCACTGGGGGAGGAGAAACACAGCCACTGTCCCTGCAGTCACAGGAAGAGGGACCGCGCTACTCTCAGAGACGGTGTTTTCCAAACCTGCTTGATCGTAAGAATCATCAAGGTCCTTGTAAAAAAAAAAAAAAATGCAGCTCCCAGGGCCCCAAACATCCATCTGCAAACTGAGGGGAATGGAACATGGTAAAGCCATTTTGCACAACAATCTGGCGGCTCCTCCAGTTCTACATGGATGCTGCATATATACGGACACACACGCTACCATGTGAATGACTCTTGAAAACCATTACGCTAAATGGATGGAGCTAGTCATAAAAGATCTGCATTGTATGACTCTATATGAAATGACTGGAAGGAGCAAATCCATCAAAACAAAAAGAAGACTGGTGGTCGGCAGAGTGGGGAATGACTGCTTAATGGATTTGGGGTTTTCTTTTGGGGAGATGGAGATATTCTGGAATTAATGACCATGATCACAAAATTCCAAATATACTAAAAACCACTGAACTGTACACCTTAAGAGGATGAATTTTATGCTACATGAATCAATTCTCAAAAAAGCTATTATTTAAAATACATATATGGGTTCCCAGGCTCCACCTTAAATGGAGGCTATTAAACCAGACTATCCAAGACAGAGACTCAGAAATCTAACTTAAAAAAAAAAATTTCTCTTTCAATAACTAAAAGAGTCATGCAATTCTCCTCTCACTCCTGTCTTTGGCCATCCAGCTTCCCTTCCCAGAGGCAAAGAGTATTATCTGCTGCTTGGGTATGCTTCCAAGCACACAGGAACAAATACGTTTCCTCCTTTCTTTCTCTCTTCCTCTTTTTACAGAGTTAACACACAGTAGACACCATTTTGCAACTCCTCACCCACTACTTAACAACAGTCTTGGAGATTAATCCTTCATGTATATAAAGCACATCTTTGTTCTGTTTTACAGCCAAAAAGCAGAATTTGGTCCATTTCCTTTTTTCCTCATTTTTTTTTAAAGAGATAAAAGGCACACAATATCAAATTTACCATCCTGATCATTTGATTCACCTTTTTTTTAAAGAAACAAGTTTCTCCAGTGAATTTTATGATTCAACAGGTTTGAAAAAAATTGTTCTAAATCCTTCAGCTAAATGCAGAATATGACTTTCTAACAGCAAATGGCACATTCTGAAAGGTTTAATCTGGAGACATTCTGCCAGAAGCAAATAGAAGTAGCAAGCAACAATGAAATTCAACCAGGGCACGCTACCTCCTCATTTCTCAGGGAGGCCTAGCATTGACCTTTTGATAATTTTGTTTGAAGTTACAAGTTTTTGTTTCCCAACCTGGGGAGTTTCAAAGGGTCTGCAGAATACCAAAGGAGGATGATATTCTAGAACCCTCTGCCAGGGCAAGGAGAAATCAAACACACCCAAACACACAGCCACTGAAACTACAGAATGGTCACTAAAGTATATGCCACTAGCAAACCCTGGGAGAAGCTGAAAATAAGGGCTCAGCTGAAGGTACTAAGTAAACTAGGTATGTTGGGATTACCTGTATTACCCATGCTGCCCAGCTACTGAGAATAACTGAGTCAACGGTTCTCCATGCATGAAGGTTTTTTTACATCAATTTAGCTTGACTGGAGAAAAACTGAAAACAATTCAACCGTAAGGGACTAGTTAAAGAAATTTTTGCACTGCCACACTGTGGAAATGATATCATTAATAAAGAGAGTCGTACTTTGGTATGTTTTGAAGTATAATACATTATACCTATGATATATTAAAGAAAAAATGTTATACAACTGTATATAGCATGATACTATCTCTACAAGAAAAGAAATATATATACACATATATTTTTGTTGTTTTTGTGTTTAGTTGCTAAGTCACGTCCAATTCCTTGCAATCCCATGGACTATAGCTTGCCAGGCTCCTCTGTCCATGGGATTTCCCGGGCAAGAATACTGGAGTGGGTTGCCATTTCCTTCTCCAGGGGATCGTCCTCACCCAGGGATCGAACACAAGTCTCCTGCTTGGCAGGTGGATTCTTTACCACTCAGCTACCTAGGAAGCCCCATAAATATATTTAGCTGGATGCATAAAGAAAGGGAGGCAAGATAATGCCAGACTACAAAGCGTTATCCAGGAGTGCTGGCTGAGAGCGAAGAAAACCAGGATCTTTCATGTACTGCTAGACTACTGTTTTGGAATTTTTATCTACAGATTTCCAAAAATAACTTTTCTTTAGCAAAGTCAATACAAATTTATTACAAAATTTTCAATCACAGAAATGTACACGACAGAAGGGGCAGTGAGGTAGACAGGCAAGACGGTCAAAGGGCGTTCCGCAGAGTAGCCCCTTCTTCCTTTACTAGAGCAGGGCATGCTGAGGATAGAGCTGGGGAAGGATCACTGTGGACTCTAGCACTCCTGCCGCGCCCTGAGGGTTGCCCACCCCCTTCATCTGCGAAAGGCCAGGCACTAAGCTGAGGATGACACACACGTTCCAGGGCTTCCAGGGCTGGGGTGCTGCACTGCACTCCACAGTCAATGATTCTCTGCTCTACAAAGGGAGTTAGAGCATGCTCACTAGACAGCTTCATTTCTTCTCAAGGCTTGAAAAGGCTTTGTTCACCCTATGCTTTGAGGCATCTTCCAGCTGCTGCACAAACTGAGGGTCCAGCGGCCTCCCCCACACATGCCCACCTGAGGAGCCCCACTGCTATCTGTTCTGTGCACTGAAGCTCTGCACAGGACTCTCTGAACAAGGTTCCAGGTTCTAAGAGAGGAAAGTATCAATCAGACAACTGCCAGTAAGTTTCAAAATGCTCAGTTAGGATGCAAGTTGCTCACTGTCTATAGGAGCAAAAAACTAGAAAGGGTTCAAATGTTTTTCAATAGGAGTTTGGGGGAAAAAAAATGGAAGCGGGGTTTGGGGAAATAATGTATAGCCCACCCTGCCCCTGCCAAAAAAAGAAAGAAAAGAAATAGAATACTGAATAGTTTACAAAGAATAGGGTGAATCTACATGCATTAACATGGTGGGCAGGAAGGAGTGAGGACAGAGGCCAAATTTTATTGATCAGCAAAAAAGCAAGTTGAAAAACACTGGGGAAGTCACATTCCCATTTCTAACGTGGGGCTTAGTAGGACTGCATGTTTATACAAGAATATAGATAGATGAGAAGAGCATTTGGGAGAAGAGTAGAGGAGAGAGGCAGAGAGCATATGAGAATAAAAGGGCATTTTAAAATGGATATACAGAAGAAAAAAATCAAGACAAATACACAAACTGTAAACAGTGGACTTTTCAGAAGTGAGGAGAAAGAGTAGAGTAACAGGTGACTTTTATTTGGGGGCTTTTTACTTTCTAAGATCTGCAATTCTGTACTGTCAGAATTTTTTTCAAATGAGCATGGAATATTAAAATAAAAATCATTAAGATTTAAAATAAAGTACAGGCTGTCTATTTTTCAACAGGATACAGGACAGTCTCCTCAAATGCATGTCATACATGATAAAACTCAAGTTTAACTGCGATCTCTGACAGTAAGTTCATCCTCTATGTCCTGGGCATTGTCAATACAGAATACAACTCAGTATCTGAGTCATAAGACAGGATCAAGAAGTGATAACCCAGGCCACCTTCAGAGGGGGCGTTTTAATTTTTAAACAGTGCAGTGGGTCAGTGCTAATGGAAATCTTTACTACTTATCAGGGTCATAAACTCCTTAACAAGACCTCAAGAGTAATCCACCCCATTCCATTCCAAGACCTTCAGCTATCATTGCCCTCCTGGACAACTCAGAAGGATAGCTGTCCTAATCCAGGGAATGTCAAGAAAGGAAACATCACGTTTCTTAAGTAAAAATGTCATGAGTGGTTGAAAGACTCCCGTGCCTTGAATATACCTTATTAAAGCAGGGTTCAGGCTACAAGAATTGTTCACTCTCTCTCAAGTCCTATCAGCTCCACTGCTGAACATTTTCACCAGTCTTCAGCATTTTCCATCTCTGGATAAGTTTAGGTTTGGACTCGACAATATCTATATAGTGGAAACTACTGTATAAAATGCAACAACAGGGCATAGCCTACTCTCTCTCACTCTGTTACAGGACTAAATGTTTCTCCCCCACCAATTCATATGCTGAAATCCTAAACGCTGAGGTGATGGCATCAGGAGGTGGGAACTTTGGGAGGTGATTAGGTCATGAGGGTGTTGCCCTCATGAATGGGACTAGTGCCCTTATAAAAGGACCCCAGAGAGCTCCTTCCTCCCTTCTGCCATTGAGGACACAATGAAATCACAGTCTACGAACCAGGAAGTCCTCACTAGACAGTGAATCAGTGAGTAGCCTGATCTTGGACTTCCAGTCTCCAGAGCTGTGAGCAACAAATGTTTCTTGATTAAGCCTGGTCCACGGTACTTCTGTTACAGCAGCCCAAACAGACTAAGGCAGTCTGCCATGAAGGTGTGCCATCACCAAGTGATAGGGTGTCTTTGGGTAAAGCCTCATAGTCCAAATGGCCAAGTTATTATCCATAGGCAAGTTATTTATAGAGATTCAACACCATTTATTACTAAACTATGTTTTTATAATAAAACTTGTCATTATAGGAATTAAGTTTGAGGATTTAAGGACCACGGCTTTGATGATACGTGTAAAGAGCAAAATTTAAAGAAATAGTGAATGCCGAAGGACAGTTAAATACCTTATACATGAAACTGTCAGTGATAACAATTAAGCATTAACATACCCTTGACTTTCCCACCTGGTTTACACAGAATGTCGACTCTTAATGTGAAAAGTCCACCCAGACACACAGATGGCAGCACCATGGGAGGTGCCTGTAAGTTCTCTCTTCTATCTCCAATAGGCAAGGCCTCTCTTCGAGTCGAGCACACTCAGTCCCTGTTTCACCTGACTCACATCTCTGGGTCCTGCAGGGGTAACACACTTTACTGCTAACCCTGTATGAGTTCACAGGAGGCTGTGAAGGTCTTTCGGTGGACATTAAGCTTGGGTTTCCCCAAGCAGATAGTCAACAAAAACAAGACCAGGAGCCGACTGTGGCTCAGATCATGAACTCCTTATTGCCAAATTCAGGCTCAAATTGAAGAAAGTAGGGAAAACCGCTAGACCATTCAGGTATGAGCTAAATCAAATCCCTTATGATTATACAGTGGAAGTGAGAAATAGATTTAAGGGACTAGATCTGATAGATAGAGTGCCTGATGAACTATGCACAGAGGTTCGTGACATTGTACAGGAGACAGGGATCAAGACCATCCCCATGGAAAAGAAATGCAAAAAAGCAAAATGGCTGTCTGGGGAGGCCTTACAAATAGCTGTGAAAAGAAGAGAGGCGAAAAGCAAAGGAGAAAAGGAAAGACATAAGCATCTGAATGCAGAGATCCAAAGAATAGCAAGAAGAGATAAGAAAGCCTTCTTCAGCGATCAATGCAAAGAAATAGAGGAAAACAACAGAATGGGAAAGACTAGAGATCTCTTCAAGAAAATTAGAGATACCAAGGGAACATTTCATGCAAAGATGGGCTTGATAAAGGACAGAAATGGTCTGGACCTAACAGAAGCAGAAGATATTAAGAAGAGGTGGCAAGAATACACGGAAGAACCGTACAAAAAAGATCTTCACGACCCAGATAATCATGATGATGTGATCACTAATCTAGAGCCAGACATCTTGGAATGTGAAGTCAAGTGGGCCTTAGAAAGCATCACTACGAACAAAGCTGGTGGAGGTGATGGAATTCCAATTGAGCTGTTTCAAATCCTGAAAGATGATGCTGTGAAAGTGTTGCACTCAATATGCCAGCAAATTTGGAAAACTCAGCAGTGGCCACAGGACTGGAAAAGGTCAGCTTTCATTTCAATCCCAAAGAAAGGCAATGCCAAAGAATGCTCAAACTACCGCACAATTGCACTCATCTCACATGCTAGTAAAGTAATGCTCAAAATTCTCCAAGCCAGGCTTCAGCAATACGTGAACCGTGAACTTCCTGATGTTCAAGCTGGTTTTAGAAAAGGGAGAGGAACCAGAGATCAAATTGCCAACATCCGCTGGATCATGGAAAAAGCAAGAGAGTTCCAGAAAAACATCTATTTCTGCTTTATTGACTATGTCAAAGCCTTTGACTGTGTGGATCACAATAAACTGTGGAAAATTCTGAAAGAGATGGGAATACCAGACCACCTCACCTGCCTCTTGAGAAATCTGTATGCAGGTCAGGAAGCAACAGTTAGAACTGGACATGGAACGACAGACTGGTTCCATATAGGAAAAGGAGTACGTCAAGGCTGTATATTGTCACCCTGCTTATTTAAGTTCTGTGCAGAGTACATCATGAGAAACGGTGGACTGGAAGAAACAGAAGCTGGAATCAAGATTGCCTGGAGACATATCAATAACCTCAGATATGCAGATGACACCACCCTTATGGCAGAAAGTGAAGAGGAGCTAAAAAGCCTCGATGAAAGTGAAAGAGGAGAGTGAAAAAGTTGGCTTCAAGCTCAACATTCAGAAAACGAAGATCATGGCATCTGGTCCCATCACTTCATGGGAAATAGACGGGGAAACAGTGGAAACAGTGTCAGACTTTATTTTGTTGGGCTCCAAAATCAATGCAGATGGTGACTGCAGCCATGAAATTAAAAGACACTTACTCCTTGGAAGAAAAGTTATGACCAACCTAGACAACATATTCAAAAGCAGAGACATTACTTTGCCGACTAAGGTCCGTCTAGTCAAGGCTATGGCTTTTCCTGTGGTCATGTATGGATGTGAGAGTTGGATTGTGAAGAAGGCTGAGTGCCGAAATATTGATGCTTTTGAACTGTGGTGTTGGAGAAGTCTCTTGAGAGTCCCTTGGACTGCAAGGAGATACAACCAGCCCATTCTGAAGGAGATCAGCCCTGGGATTTCTTTTGGAAGGAATGATGCTAAAGCTGAAGCTCCACTACTTTGGCCACCTCATGCGAAGAGCTGACTCATTGGAAAAGTCTCTGATGCTGGGAGGGATTGGGGGCAGGAGAAGAAGGGGACGACAGAGGATGAGATGGCTGGATGGCATCACGGACTCAATGGACGTGAGTCTGAGTGAACTCCGGGAGATGGTGATGGACAGGGAGGCCTGGCGTGCTGCGATTCATGGGGTCGCAAAGAGTCGGACATGACTGAGCGACTGAACTGAAGTGAACTGAACTATCTTAATTCTGACTGTCTCCTAAATAAGTTATCTATTCAGTCTATACTCACTGATCTCTAGTAACCACACACACCAAGGGTCAGAAATAACACACTGGATTAGGGGGTTACCTGGTGGTCCAGTGGTTGAGAACCTGCCTTGCAATGCAGGGGACAGCAGCTCAATCCCTGATCCGTGAAGATCCCACATGCTGCCAAGAAACTAAGCCCATGTACCACAGCTACTGAGCCTGCGCTCCAGAGCCCGAGAGCCACAGCTACGGAGCCCGTGTGCTCAACTACTAAAGCCCGTGTTCCACCACAAGAGAAACCACTGCAATGAAAAGCCTGCATGCTCTGCAACTAGAGAAAGCCCACGTGCAGCAAAGACCTAGTGCAGCCAAAAATAAATAAATATTTTTTAAAACCCACAGAAAAAACCCCACCAGATTATGTTTAGAGGAACTAACCTAACTAAAGAGAAACACAGTGGTGGAAAGAGCACTTGAAGTCACTTATTAGCTAGATGCTCCGGGGCAAGTCATGTCACACCTCTGAGCTTCAGTTTCCTCTTTTCTAAAAAGATCAGCCACCCAGAAAATAATATGTATTGAATAAAACTAAACTGCTTTGCTTGGAATTCAGTTCTCTCAACAATTAGTCCCCAAGCTATCTTCCTAACTTGACCTCCCACTCAGTCCTTCCAGAGGCACCTTTTTTCCAGCCTCTAGGCCTCTGCTCTTGCTGTTGCCTAGGCCAGAATGCTCCCCCCGACCCCTTTGCCTCACTTCAACATCTACAGATCCCCATTACCTTCCAGACTTTTCAATGCCAACTTTTTTTTAAAATTCCTCTTCCAAGTCAAGGGTCATTTCTAAAATTCCCTGGTATATTTTATGAACATCTTGCATGACACTTATCATGTGTTGCAGTAACTGTAAATGGACCCACCACTCTCCCCTGTGAGCATGAAGTCTCTTTAAGTGCATTCCTGTTTCAGCACAACGCTTGGCACAGGGGTTTGCATGTGAAAAATGGCCAAGAACTACTGGCAAGAGGAAGCAAATCACAGGCATTTACAATTGTAAGCAGCTGAGTGAACTTAAAGGGGGCGGGGCACACCCTTGTCTTTCCTGCGGGTTCCATCCCAGCCCTCACCTGCCCTAAGGTGGATGGATCATGTGCATTCAGACAAGCTTCACGCCGTCTGCCCACCTGCGAACTATTACAGCGAAATTAACCTACTTCATCCATAATCACCAGAAAGGCCTTAAGTTTGAGAAAAGGGTCACATCAAACACATTCTTCAGAAGATGGTTTGTCAACAGAACAAGTAAATATGGCCTTAAGCATAAACTCCAAAGACTTGTTAAGTGGATAGAGATCGTTTTTCTCCATTACAAGCCACTCCTTACCCTCCAAAAGGCAGAAATACAAAATTATCTTCTCCTCCATTCTACTGCCCTGGCTTCCTCCATCAGCAGTTACGATTCACAGTAGCCAGTGGGCTGCATGACAGCAGGCTTTAGCCTCTCCTCTGTGCATCCCCATGCTCCTCATGGACCAAACCAGCACAGTGGCTGCATTCAACTTGTCTATGGGCCTCGGCATATGTTGGAGCTTACCTTGTTTTCTTTTTTCTATAAATAGGAAAATGAATTATTTAAAACCTACCAAGAGGACTTTGATGAAACTCTTCTGAACAACAGGGTTGCTTAAGAGTTAGGTCCATACCATAAAAGGTTTGGTACCATTTTACACTCATCAATACTGTACAGAGTTATCAAGCAGTATTATCATGCGGTGTCATTCATTCCTTCATCATTTATTGAGTGCCCATGTAGTAGGCAATGTGCCAGGAGCCAGGCACAGCACAGGGAATAAGGAAGATAAGAGCTGACACTCTTCAGGGGAGGGAAGCATACAATTCTTTACATATTTACTTGTTAAATAACAACCGTGATAAGTACAATGAAGGAAAGTGCATAGTGTGAGGATAGTATGTCTTACAGAAGAATCTGACCTAACTTTGTTTGAGGCATTTGATTAAGACATGGTTTGTGAGCATAGCTCTCCAAGATGAAGATGTAAAAAATTAGTAAAACAAAGTTAAGATTTTTAAGGGGGGATGCATTGAGAGGAGGAAAGAAATAGGTAGAATCTAAAAACAAATGAAAAAACATGAAATGGAAATAAAGTAAGATACAGAGAACAAACAAGTGGCTGCCAGACAGGAGTGTGGAGGGGGAACGAGAGAAATTAGGGGACGGAGATAAAGAGGTACAATCTTTCAGCTGCAAAGTAAATGAGTCAAGGGTATGAAACACAGTGTAGGGAATATGGTAAATAACGACATAGTACCTGTGTATGGCGAGTTAGCAAGATTTATCACCACGATCATTTTGAAGTGTATAGAAATATCAAATCACCATGCTGTGTTGTGTTGTGCGGATATGAGAGTTGGACTATAAAGAAGGCTGAGCACCAAAGAACTGATGCTTTCAAATACTGGTGCTGGAGAAGACTCTTGAAAGACCCAGGGACAGCAAAGAAATCAATCCAGTCTATCCTGAAGGCAATCAACCCTGAATATTCATTGGAAGGACTGAAGCTGAAGCTCCAATACTATGGCCACCTGATGAGAAGAGCTGAATCATTGGAAAAGACCCTGATGCTGGACAAGACTGAGGGCAGGAGGAGAAGGGGGCAACAGAGGATGAGATGGTTGGATGGCATCACTGACTCAATGGACTTGAGTTTGAGCAAACTACAGTTTATGGGGTCAAAGAGAGTCAGACATGACTTGGTGATTGAACAACATGCTGTGTTGTAGGTCAACCATAGTTTTAAAAACAAAAACAAAACACTCCTAGAAAAGTAGGTCAGATTTGGGGTTACCAGAAGTGAGGGATGGGAGGAAGAGGAACTGGATGAAGGCAGTCAAAAGAAAGAAATGTCAAGTTATAAGGTAAGTACTATGGATGTAATGTACAACATGATAAATATAATTAACACTGCTGTATTTTATATATGAAAGTTATTAAGAGAGTAAATTTTAACAGTTCTCATCACAAAGAAAAAATACTTTTAACGGTTTCTTTAATTTTGTATTTATATGAGCTGACAGGTGTTCACTAAACTTACTGTGGCAAACAGTTCATGCTGTATTTAAGTCAAATCATTATACTGTACACCTTAAACTTACACAGTGCTGTATGTCAACCATATCTCAAAAAAAAAAAAAACTGGAAGGAAAAATATTTTCAAACAAAGGAGAGGGAGAGAATTCTAAAGGAGGGAAAAGCATTATTATTAATGATAAGAACAAAAATCATTCTTTTTACCACCATCTTGCTCTAATTGTTCTCACTATTGTTTCATCTTTGGAGGAACTGCAGATTTGTTATTTTCAGGATAATTCAGCAGGTCAGTCTTGAAATGAACAGCTTTCCTGCAGATTTCTCAAGCTTCTGAGTATGAGAATTGGCTTTCAGAATTCTGAAACTGCAGAGCTGCACTGTATGCAGTTAGCTCCTAAACCTCAGAGCATACTTTCATCTTTTGAGAGATGATTATACTAAGTTAATATTTACTGAGCTGCTACTATGCGTCAGTCGACCGAGTACCCGAGTAGTTTCCCTCATTTAATCTACCATAGGGACTTCCCTGGTGGTGCAGTGGTTAAGACTTTGTGCTCCCAATGCAGGAGGCCTGGATTCATACCCTAGGAAAGGAACAATGGACCGCCTCCACCCCACCCCAGGAACCATGCCTCCATTAAATATCCCAGGTGCTGTAACGAAGACAAAAGGTCCTGCATGCCACAACTAAGACCTGGCACAGCCAAATAAGTGAAATAAATAAATATTTTTTTTAAAAATTAATAAGAGTCTGCCTACTATGCAGGGGCCATGGGTTGGATCCCTGGTCCAGAAAGATTCCACATGCAGTGGGGCAACTGAACCCAAACACCACAACCACTGA
Source organism: Ovis aries (assembly GCF_016772045.2). Taxonomy (NCBI): domain Eukaryota; kingdom Metazoa; phylum Chordata; class Mammalia; order Artiodactyla; family Bovidae; genus Ovis; species Ovis aries. The sequence goes on along the minus strand of NC_056077.1, from coordinate 17,731,451 downwards.
AGCTGTCGCACCTAGAGCCCCTGCTCCGCAACAAGAGAAGCCACCGCAATGAGAAGCACGCCCACTGCAACCAGAGAGCAGCCCCCGATCACTGCAGCTAGAGAAAAGCCCTTGCGCAGCAAGGAAAGCCCAGTACAACCAAGAATTAAAAAAAAAAATCCAGCACAGGAACCACCGCCATCATCTCCACTTTACAGATGGAGAAACTGAGGCACCATCCAGCCAATCAGTCCAAGAGCATACAACTCATAAGCAGCAGAATCAGGATGGGGACCAGCACACTCGGGAGGTCTGAAGCTCACCAGTCATTAGGGCCTCATCCCTGACACATCATATGATCCCACACATCCCCTCTTTTGCTCAGGCCGGCTCCTCTACCTGGAATGCTAACCATTCCTTCTTTCCTTCCTCACAGCCCTTCCCTGAGAAACAAATGCTCTTCTTTCAAGACCCACTTTTAACATCTGTTGTTGTTTAGTCGTTAAGTTGTGTCTGACTCTTGCAACCCCATGGACTGTAGCCCACCAGGCTTCTCTGTCCAAGGGATCTTCCAGGCAAGAATACTGGAGCGGGTTGCCATCTCCTTCTCCAGGGGATCTTCCCGACCCAGGGATCAAACCCGTGGCTCCTGCATTGGCAGGTGGATCCTTTACCAGTGAGCCACCCGGGAAGCCACCTTTAACAATAATACTTTCATTATAAAACATCCTCCTTTCTGAGGTGAGGAACTGTAAAGATAAAGGAACTGAGATAGAAAAGAACTCACTCTTGCTGTGGCTTCGTGATAACCTTCCAGAAAGAATCACTGACTAACAAGGACAAGGAGCTATCCCCAGTGACAGTGAATAGGCATCTCTGGGTCAGAAGATGTGACCGACAACTGATTTACAAGTCCTTCATTTCGCCTAAAGATCTGGGAGCAAAGGATGGCCCTAGACCAACCCCCTGCATGATCCAGCCTACACGCTGAACCAATGTGTCCAAAGGACCAGAACGGGCCTCCCTGTAATAAGCCTTCGTCAGCACTCCACGCTGGCCTGGCTCAGGGTTCAACTGGAGTTTACTTGTTGGGCTGAGCCAGCCCTGGCAAAGCTACAGCTGATAAAGAAGGTACAGCAGAGGCTGGATCAAGGGAGGCCAGAAAATGAATAGGGGGGAGGGGATGTTTTATAACCAGCTGAGAGGGGAGGGATGTTTAAGGAGGCAAACAAACCCAATCAGCCCACTTCCACAAGCTTCATTTAATTTATATTTAGCCTTCCCCTTCTCAGTAATTGAATATATTATTTATTTTGGCCAGCAACTGCTGCATGTGGCTTTCAGAACAACAACAATAAGCTTTTAAGGTTTAGCACCACAGCATTTAGAGACTTGAGCAAAATCATTGGATAAATTATTAAGCATGAAGTGGACACTGACTCCTGCACCCCGCCCTGCCCCGTAGCAGTTTAAAGTGCAGGGGAGGCAGTGGAGGAAGCCAGAGCTCTAACACAGGGGCGCTGAGTTTGTTTGGGATCTGTAACATTCAAGACATGGCTCTGAGCTTATTAAGTTGAGAGAAGAAAGATCTAGGCTTCTGGGGCCTCCATATGCAGCTCACAGCTCTGGTATCTCCAGCTTACAGCTCATTCCTAATGCTACAGGTGACATCAAACTCAGGGGTCCCCCACACAGGGATCCCCACACACTATTCCTGACCTTTTTAAGAGGGAACCAGTTCATAAGATTTAAACTTTCCTAACATCAATTTAATCTAATTAATTAATTTAGTCTAACTTTCATTTTGCACCTCACTGGGTTATTGGCAGAGGCTGTTAATTTTTGTGTTGTTTCCTGCAAAACCCAAAGCAGGCATTAGGAGTAAGTTCCGCGTCTGCTGGCGAGTAATGAGGGCATACCAGCTCTTGCGGGATTTGCAGTCCTCACGGGGGAAGGGAGTGTCCAGACAATAAGAAACAAATACACACAGTAAGAAAGCATCAGATGACGGCAAGTGCAATGAAGACATGAGGAGGATGGTACAGAGTGTGATTGGGAAGGTGGGGTTACTTTAGAAAGGGTGGACAGGGAAGGACGCCAAAAGAGGCAAGGCTTGCTTCTCATCTCTGGCCCAGTAATTTTAGAAAATGCAAATATCTGGGGGGACAATCATTCTAGAAAGAGGGAGCAGCAAGGGCAACGGCTCTGAACTGGTAGATGGCTTAGTATGTTCAAAGGACAGAAAAAAAGCCGGCGTGGCTAAAGCATGGTGTGAGTTGAGGACAGAAGGCCGCTGCCAGACACACCAGATCACGTGGGGACTTCAGGCCAGGTGTCTGGGGTCTGTGTCTGGTGCCTTTGGTTTGATCCCAAAGGCGCTGAGAGGCTACGTTAGCACCCAGGAGTTGAGAACAAAACCAAGCAGAGTCTGAAAAGGTTCTTGGACAGCAATCATGTTTGAAGACTTCGGTGACACTGAGGGTCCGATGGGAAGGACCCAGCTGCCCACAATCCTAACCCTCCACCAGTGCACCCTTCACTGGTATCCTTCCCTTCCTCATCTCACCTCACCTCATCCTCCTGACACTTCCTGGGATCACCTTCCAAATCAACCACTCACACAATCCTGGTTCCAGGACAGCTCTGTACATCTTACAGAAACAGGTTTTGGGCAGAATTTTTATCCCTAACAGCAAACTGTAGAGAGTATTCATTCTATACTGCTTAGATGCTACTCCTGTATCTCTGGAATTTCAAACCCTGACAACAATAAATAAACTTGAATCTGCTGTGAATGAGCAGGCCGAAGTTCTAAAACTCTCTAGGGATGTCTAAACCACCTGACCTGACATGCCTGAGACAGATGTAGGAAGGTCCTTACAGGAAATAACCCAGGCTCTGTAATCTGTCTGACTCTACAAATGTGTATATGTCCGAGGTGCTTCCTACTAAAGAAAAAACTCATCACTAATTGATCACTTTTTCTTTTCTTTCCTCCTTAAAGGAAGCTCTCTGCACGCATTCACACACTGCTGAGTCAGTTTTCCTGGGGAGCCAGGCAGAGTCTGAGAGAAGAGAGTGAGTGGCAGGCTCACCTTGGGAGAGGCACTGGTTGGCCAGGGCCACCTGACCGGAATGCAGGTAGAGATTGAGGCGGGTGAAGATCCCCGCCAGGGAGGGAATGGTAATGAAGCAGTAGGCAACGCAGGCCTAGAAGAAAGGGGAGAAACAGCAGGTTAGGCGGCAGTGCCATCACAGTGGATTAATATCCTCATTTTCATCCATCATATATTTTCAAGCAAAAACACTTACAATTCATCTCCCCATTATGAACCCCAATTTCTCCTCCTTGCCTCTACTGTATTTCCCTTTTGGGGAGGAATAGGAGGGGCAACCAAGGACAGTGATGGTATACAAAAACAAATCTTCATCTGTCATCACAGGAAGTGAATAGATAACACCTAATATTGATCATTTAAAGAAGCAGTTGTTAAAACCAATTAATTAAAAATGAATTAATTGGTAACTTGAAGAAATTGCTAAAGAGAGACTGTGAGAAGTATATAGTGAGAAAGGGCAGGGCTGGGAAGCTTATTTTCACTATAATCTTTTCAGTATGATTTTATTTTTAAAGCATGGATATGTATTGCTTTGATAAAATTTTGAGCAGCTTACTCAAGAAACAAATTTCTTCCAAAGCTGGGAACTTGACAAGAGGAAAAAAAATCCTAGGCTTTCCAGTTACTGGCATGAGCCAGAGATAATTCAGCTGGCATACAAAAATGCAAATCCGTCTCAACCACCTCCCCTAATACATATCAAAATTCAGACTCCTTTGATTGTTTCTTTAGAAAACATTAAGAAAATCGGTCAGTCCATGAGTATGTAAGGAAAAATCTGGAAAATCAATATTAAATCGCCCTTAATCTTTTTCTGGGAGGAAAAATTCAGAAAGTCGTGTAAGAAACAGCCCACTGGAGTTCAAAGTAAGTCTTATCTTTGAAACATACCCGGACAAATGCAGCGGTCTTTCTAGAATGATTTCCCTTCATTACTTTCCTTGTTTCCATTGCCAACCGGTTCACACTCTAGATTAAAAAGTAAAACAGAAATGGGAATGAAATGATGGTTAATTCAGATTAAACATCTTCCAAAGAGATTTGAACGCTGACTGTATACAATCAATGAGAACAAGCTAACCAGAACCAAGACTGGTTCCAGAACCAAGACCGGTGAGCACCAAACCCTGAAATGGGAAAGGAGTCATCAGGCCAGAATCAATCTTGGCTTGAACAAACATCTTCAAGGGGCACTCACTAAGTTAAGTCATGCCTATCAACTGGCATGATAAATGACCATTTTCTGGCTTAATGAATAGCCAGGGTTCACTTATTCCATTTCCAGAAATCCCACACACTAAGCTTAAGATCTTAGAGATCTTAAGAGAAACCTCCAAACCTGAACATAAACCATACAAAATACCTCTGCAACACTAACGCTAATCTTAAGAAAGTAACAGCAGCCACGTTATCACTCATAGCACACCAGGTGCCGTTTTAGGTGCTGTACATTCTTAAGCTCATTTACTCCTCATGACTTTACAGGCTGAGTACTATCAATTCCCCTGACTTACAAGACTCTACATTTAGGTCTTAAGTTCACTAATGCTACAAAATCTGATAATCAGTGAACAAATATATAAAAAGGTCATTTTCCTTAAATTTACATGAAGCAATTCAAGAGCCTTAGGGAATCTTTTCACAAAAATTAAAAGCTTGGACCTATGGTTCCCAAAATGTGTACCATGACACCCCAGGGTGTTACAGGAAAATCAGAGGGGCATCCCATGTTTTGGACAACCACAGAAGGGCTCAACTGTTGAACACTATGCAAAGCACTTCTGTGAGGTAGCTCACAGACACGGTACCTTCCTTGCAGTGATGGCATATCTTTGCAAAACTTTAGCAACTGCCATGACAAAAAGTACTGTGCAACATTAATATAGGGGGAAAAAAATCTATCTGGAACAAGAAATAGGGTAGTGGTGTGCCATCTGATTCCTAGGTTTGAGAAGTCAAGCAATGCCTAGAGGTACATATACTTCATTAGTAAGTAATTGTGATGATTTTAAATGGAATGCAAATATATACTATTTTTCTTTCAATTTACATAAATTGTTGGTTCAGAGAGCAAGCTGTTAAGGCACAAATTCTTAAGTTGCTTGAGCCTAATTTCTTAGTAAACAGAATTATTATCTCTTCCTGTTTTGCCTAAGGGCATCATGAAAAGTTACTGAAAGGCAATGTGAACCAAGAAAGCTGGGACTCTGGTTAGGTAACGTGGAATTCTAACTAGGTTAATTTCTATAACTAAATAATCACTACAACTCACTCAGCTCTTTGCTGTTGACATGCAGGAGTGAGAATACGCACATTTCAGAGAAAAAGAGACCAATGAAACCACTCTAAGGCTCAAGCAAAGTTGTAGATTTTATTAACCTTTGAGAAAACATCTTTCACACCTTGGGAACAGAAGCAATATGGGGCCAGAAGACTCTCAGATTAAAACTGGTACGTGGCCTATCAATGATTAATAAACATGTATCGAGAGAATAAATGAATGAGTGAAAATCCTTACGTGAATCAACTGCACAAGAACAGGTTCCAGATTGCAAAACATTGACCTGGCCTCAACATAAAAACTCAGCTGTTGTTCAAAATCACGGCCAAAGGACACCTAGAATCAAGGAGAAAGAAGTGACAATGTTATCTCTAGGCAGCTGTAAGCTCACAATTGGAAAAGTTCCTCCTGAGTTTTGTGGGGACAGGGGAGGTGCTGCGATGACAAGATACCAAAAATTCCACAGATATAGATGGGTGGTATCTCAAGGGGATGTAAGCAAACACACACATCTGTGAACTGGAATACACTGTAACAGATGTTACATTACTTCACCCAGCATATAGCAGAAATATTACTATTACCACCTCATCTTCATGACATGGGCATTGGAGCAGAACATAAAAAGACCAAAGGGTATAAAACAGAATCTCAAAATGCAAAGAGGATTTCCTAGGCTAGAAGGAAACCACTGGAAAGGAAACTGTGGCACTTTGGGTGTCAGCTGCAGCCTTTTCACATAGATTTGGTGATTGGGAGTCATTTGTCAGAGGGATTCCGTAATAAGGGCCACACATTTCTGCTTCCTGATGGGGATTCCAACCTTTAGCAGCTCACTGGTGGCTGCTGGAGCCATCGATGGATGTTAATCCACCATTAAAAACTTCTCCTATTTCTTCAAATTTATGAACAGCTGGTTGGAAGGACAAACTTTACTGCTACAACAGTCATTTTTGTCCAGAAGAGGTTTAAAGTCATAATTTCCACTACAGCTATCAAGTTTCACATCTTATTTTCTCAAATTCTTTCCCATTAAAACTTAGTGGTTTTCAGACAAACCCATAAAAGGATAAATATCACAAGAGCAGCATATAAATGAAGGGAACAAGAGAGGCACCTAGTATCAATCATAGGTACATTTCCTAACATGGGAATTAAATGGCTTATCCTGAATTTTCATCAAAATTAGTATTTTACCATAGTTAAATCAACCTCTGTTACTGAATGAGTCACATTTTTCAAGGTGATTTTCAAAGTGACCTACTTATTTTCATCTCAGTCAGCATTTGTCTTGACATTTCTAACAGGAGATACTGGCTGAAGTGGGTATTTTAGTTTCGTGCACCGAGATTTAAGGCAAAGGTTGTCCTGGCTAGGATGGAAAGCTGGTTGTTCCTGATGAAACCTGCAACAATGCTGCCCACTTCGCTCGTCCCTCCCCAGTGTCCCTGTGGACTCTTCCCAGCCGGGGGTGGGTCTGCTTTCCCTCCCCTCCAGACAGCTGGCCCTGGGACTTGCTTTGACTAACAGAATGAAGCAGGAGGCAGCACTGGTCACTGTGTGATTGCTAAACCTCCAAAGACCCGGCAGCTTCTGATTCTGCCCTCACCAGGCAAGAGCCCAGACGTGAGCAAATGTTGAGAGAATGGTGGAGAGAAAGAGGTCCCATGACTGAGAAATAAGCTGCCCCAGTCAACAGCCAGCACCAAGACCCCAAACACATGCTCAAGACTGTCCTGGATCCTCCAGCCCCAGTTCTGCCACACTTCTGACATCACACGGAGAGGCCTGGTTACCCAGTCAACCCACAGACTTGTAAGAATAAAACATTGTCATGTGAAGCCACTAAGTCTGGGATGAGCTGTCATGTATCGCTGAGTAACGAGGATGAATGGAGAGTGCACACTTGACATTTCACCCCCACCCACTCCCCACATCATTTTCAGCAGCATCTGAAGAGCGGCACATCAGGCGCTTCAGGAAGCCCCTTCTCCATGGTCCCCCAGTAGCCTACAGCCTAGAATTCCGGGCTCTCACTTTCACGGCCCAGGTTCAATCCCTGGTTAGGGAACTGAGGATTCTGCAAGCCATATGGAACAGCCAAAACATGTAACAATAATTTTAAAAAATAACAATGAAAGAATTTAAATTGGCTTCATTAAGAAAAGAAAAAAAGGAAGCCTCTTCTCCCACTCCGGATCCACATGGTTTGGCTGCCCAGGGGTGCCTGTCTCCCTGGCCTGGCCGGTGTGTTCCTTCCTTCTCACAGCAGCAATTTGCTCAGGGACGAGCTGGTGACCCAAATTAATCCAGACTCAGCCCTAGAACTTCTGCTGGACCTCTTCCTGCTGCACTGCAGAAATGGAAGGAATGGAAACCCGGGGCTCTCGTGGGGAGCAAGCCTGCCTGGGAGGGATGCCAGGAGAGAAGAGCCGTGAGCCAAAGACACACACAGCAGTTCTTGATGACACTACGGAGACCCCGAGTCCAGCTGCTCCTTCCGAGAGGTCCACCCCTGGACTTTATGTCACATCGGCCAGTACCCCCCCACTGTCCCCTTATTTTTTCTTAAGCCAGTTTGTCTTGGCTCTTCTTGCCCCCAGGGGAGTGCTGGCTAATATAAGCTGTTTTCTAATTTCATCTTATCTCCATAAAAATGAAAAGCACCAGGGAACATAATGTTAACTGCTTTCACCAGAGGAAGGATAAACAATTACATCACATTTCTAAGTACACTGAAACTTCTTCCCCAATACTTACCATTTTTATAAATCCATTAATCAAATATGCCAACATTCTTTTCTCATCTTCAAGAGTGAGTGCACTAAAATCAATAATTGTACATAATTGACACTGAGGTAATAAACGAAAGTTTCCAAAGGAAAAAAATAAATGAGAGATAAGTCATTTAACAGTTAAGAACATTCTGCATTTTCTAGATTTAAAAAACTCCCATATTTGTGTTTCTTTTGATGAAAATATGTAACCTAAATTAACATAATTTAATTGTGTTTCTCATCTCTCTTAGAGACACTGTTCTCAAGATATATTCATTAACAGCAAAAGAGAAGGTTTCTTTGGAATTTGGATAGCAAAGTTCAACTTCAAATTTTGTATTCCAGAGAACTTTCATTCAACATTTTACTATAAAAAGGTTTAAATGTAGCAAAGTTGAAAATTATATAGTCAACACCAATATACCCCACTATTAGCATTTTATAATATTTGCTTTATCACATAACTCTCCATTCCACCCTCCACTCATCAATCTACCTTATTCTGGAAATATAGCTTAAAGTAAACCACAGATCTCAGCTGCTTCAGTTTACTAGCAAAGTTAATATAAATGAGAAAATGTCAAGTCCTTATAGTTTTGATAATACATGTGAAGGTTTATAAGTGGTTTCCCAAATTTTTTTTTTTTTTTAATTTAAGAGTCAAAGACCAAGGTTCTTGTTCTAAGGGAAAACAAGTCTGTATTGGCAAAATCAGCATTCTGTCCTCCAATATGCAGCATCCCCTTCATTCTTTGAGACTACATTTCCCAAAGCTCCTTTGAGGCTACGAGTAGCCACATGACACTTCCGGCCAGTGGGATGCGAATGCAAGTGATGTGCTAAGTCTCCCAAACCGTGTCCCTAAAAGGAAGCTGCTGTCCTCTGATGCCTGCAGGCTGCAACATGAACATGGTTGAGGTAAGCCATCTCTACCAGGAAGACAAGGACAACACCCTAGAAGGACAGGAGACCTGGAGGACAAGAAACCTGGGCTCCTGGATGATATTCCAGAGCAGAGCTACCCTACCCTGACCTTCTGGCTCCACTTCTCACAAGAGAAATACATCTGCTATTTTATTTTAGGCCAAAAACGAATGTCCTACTAATACAAGTACTTTACTAAATGTCTTTTGGGTCTTTATATATTTTTGTGCAATGCAAGTCTATCAGTTTTATTTATTATAAAAAGTCTTGATATTTTGATTTTGATAACTAACAAAGTTGAAAGCACAGGTCATGAAAATAAAGATTCTACAATTCAGGGGGAAAAAAATAAAACAAAAGAAATACAATTCATCTAGTTGATGGTTAAGTTCCAAAACAATTTTCTCAGTTCTTGTAACATTTTCCAGTGAATCAAGCTGCTGTGTTTAAAAATTCTTTAGGGATCAAAATTTCAGCCACAGAGAAGCAGGAATTGCCTCAAGCATAGTCAAATGGAAACATGTAATGAAAAAGAAAAAAAAAAAAAAGATAAATACATCAAACTAGAAAGCAAAGGAGATAATCTGGCTTTTGACCCAAAGGTAAGGCCGGTGACTAGGTCTGAGCCTCAAGTATACTGAACAAATAAGGTCCTTCATGTAAAGAATATATGCAACTTCATTTGAATTTCAAATAACTGGCTAATAATGAGAAAAAATTTAAAGGCTATGTTACTGGATGAGTGAACTCATTATTCTACTATCTGCTGCTCTCAGAAATCTCCAGGAGACACGTAGCATGAGTTCATTTGGATGAAACCAGCCTTTTCCTCCCAACAGAAATCCCTTTGTAAAAACATCTGCCATCTCATTTTCTCAGGAAGATTACCCTCAGCTCAGCCTCCCTCCTCCCCTGGATTGGAATGTCCTTGTTAACAAGAATCTTAATAGACCCCATAAAATAATATTATTCACAGCGGCCGCTTAAAGCAGTAATTCCCTAATGCACTATTATGTGGCATTAAGGCTCAATCCAGGCTCGTTTCAGCCTTAAGCATGGCTTACTTCACAGAGTCGTGCATGGTCTTGCAAACGTGCAAAAGGGCGTTCAGAATCACGGGGTCCTTGGTGGGCTCCTGTTGATGCCTAGGAGACATTTGGGGATAAGAGTGAAAGCCATCTACACCAAGCACTAAAAGCATGGGTTTAGTTCTCATCTACGGGACGTTATGTGAGAAGCAGTAAATTATCTGGTGGGCATCTAACATAGTTCGGCTCACCAGCAATGGGCAATGTTCTAGTTTTCTCTGAATTTTGCTTTAACTAACAAGTTTGCTCTTCTAACATAACGTCTCCCAACTGCAAAATCATGGTAAAACTGCCACATTTCCTAAGCCAGGCAAAGGGCAAATCTGTTTTCTTACCATGTTTCTTGAACCCCTGAAGCTGTCTACAACTGTGTTAAGTGCAGACAAAATTATTAATTTAGTTTCTCAAAAGACAAGCTCTTACAGCAAATTTTTATGAAAGTAAAGTAGATATACTCATTTCAAGCATATGGAATTAATCTTTTAGAAAGAAAATACAAGGAAAGCTTAAAACATATACTCAACTAACTTCTAACTCAATTTTCCAAACTCTGCTATTTGAGCTTCATTTTTACACACATATTTTTTTTAATCATATCTACATACTTAATGTTTAAAGTCAGTTTAACTTTTAACTTAACCCTGTTCTAAAGAAAAATACATTAGAAGTCACTGATTAAACTAGTTATATATTATCTAATATACTTTAAAATAAATATACATTTTAAAAATAAAAATTTCTCTTCCATGCACTATCAAAGTATTTCACATACCACCAGCAATAGTTTTGGGAAAGAGATTTAATCAATAAAAGGAAAGGAATTAAATTGAAAACCTATCATAAATCTACATATTGAAGATAGAAATCTTTCAGGCTCTGGTATGAGAGAAGATAAGTATGACTATCTTAAAATCTTAAAACTCTCTAAATAAATAGTACATCAATAGATTGCTCCTTCCCAAAACTCACAGGAATGAGATGTGGGTGATGGTCAGCCCATCTAATATTTATATTTATTACTTTGTCTTCTTAAGAGCTAATTATAAACTTTTATCATGACTACTCCCTTTAATGTGGTTCTCCTCTCAATATTATTTTAGGTATAAATACATCATTACATCATAGGGCCTCAAAGTGTATAAATTGATTTCTTATCAACAGGTTTCACAAGGGTGGTGGGAATCGAAGCTTCTGATTACTTTGTGTTATACTTACTTGATAAAAACTTCCATGATGCATTTGCAAACCTCCACCCGGACACTCTCTTTTTGGAACATGTCCAGAAACGGCAGAAATTTTTCCTTTAAAACAAAAAACCAAAACACTCTACCTGCAATTTACACAAGTTACTAGAAGAGATTTATGGGTTACTTTTTCTTTGAAGGTCAAAACAGAAGAAGAGATTTTTGTCTTTCTGAGGCAGCTCTAATCAGGACTCATGTAAGAGCAAGAAGACGACTCTGAGGTGCTTGTTTTTTTTTTCCTAACATAACATGGGCCTTCTTAAAGAAAAAATTTTATTTATTTGTGAGTGAAGGATAATCGCTTTACAACAGCGTGCTGGTTTCTGCCAAACATCAGCATGAGTCAGGCACGGGGCACCTGTGTCCCCTGCCTCTTAGACCTCTCTCTCAGCTCCCAGCCCATCCCACCCTTCCAGGCTGTCACAGGGCACCGGCCATTTTAACCGTTTCTTAGTTTTTACACGCACACACTGCTTTATTTATCACTCATTTTCGGCTACACTGGGTCTTCGTTGCTGCACGCAGGCTTTCTCTAGTTGCGGCAAGTGGGGAGCTACTACCGAGCCGTGGTGTACAGGCTTCTCACTGTGGTGGCTTCTCTCGCTGTGGAGCACAGGCTTCAGTAGTTGCAGCACTCAGGCCCAGTGGCTGCAACTTGCTGGCTCCGGGGCTTGGGCGTTCAGCAGTTGCAGCACAGGCGCTCCTTAGTTGCGGCTCGCGGGCCCTGGAGAATGCAGGCTTCAGTACTTGTGGCACACAGGCTCAGTAGTTGAAGCCAGAGGGCTCGAGTCAGTAATCGTGGCACACGGGCTTAGCTGCTCTGTGGCATGTGGGATCTTCCCGGACCAGGGGTTGAACCTGTGTTCCCTGCACTGGCAGGTGGATTCTTAACGACTATACCACCAGGGAAGTCCCAGACTCTGAGGCTTTTTAAAACTATTAAGATTAAAATAAATTACATGTGCCCAGGGATCAGGGCTGGAACCAGTGACTATTTCAGTGAATCAGCTGGGCAACGCTTTTAGAAAAATTATTTATTCATTTTTGGTTGTGCTGCATTTTCATTGCTGCCATGGGCTTTCTCTAGTTGCCGAGGGCAGGAGCTACTCTTCGTGGCAGCGTATAGACTTCCCATTAAGGTGGCATCTCTTGTTGCGGAGAACAGGCTCTAGGTGTGCAGGCTTCAGGAGTTACAGCACAAGGGCTCAGCAGCTGTGGCACACAACTCAGGCTTCAGCTGCTTCGTGGCATGTGCTATGGTCTGGGGATTGAACTTGTCTCCCCTGCATTGGTAGGCAGATTTTTATCCACTGTACACCAGGGAAGTCCTGGAAAACCTTTAGGTAAGTATAAGCTCATACTGTCACAGGGTTCTCACAGCAAGAATACGTGCAGTGGGCTTGCCATTTCCTCCTCCAGTGAACCACATTTTGTCAGAACTCTTCACCATGACCTGTCCATCTTGGGTGACCCTGCACAGCATGGCTCATAGCTTCACTGAGCTATGTAAGCCCCTTCACCATGACAAGGCTGTGATCCATGAAAGAGAACTAAAGAGCCTCTTGATGAGGGTGAAAGAGGATAAAAATTGACTGAAAACTCAACATTCAAGAAACTAAGATCATGGCATCCAGTCCCATCACTTCATGACAAACAGAAGGACAAAAAGTGGAGGCAGTGACAGATCTTATTTTCTTTGGGCTCCAAAATCACTGCAGATGGTGACTGTAGCCATGAAATTAAAAGATACTTGCTCCTTGGAAGGAAAGCTATAACAAACCTAGACAGTGTATTAAAAGCAGAGACATCACTTTTTTGACAAAGATCTGTCTAGTCAAAGCTATGGTTTTTCCAGTAGTCATGTATGGATATAAGAGTTGGATTATAAAGAATGCTGACTGCTGAAGAACTGATGCTTTCAACTGTGGTGCTGGAGAAGACTCTTGAGATCCCTGAACAACAAAGAGATCAAATCAGTCAATCTACACTAAAGGAAATCAGCCCTGAATATTCATTGGAAGGATTGATGCTGAAGCTGAAGCTCCAATATTTTGGTCACCTGATGTGAAGAGCCGACTCACTGGAAAAGACCCTGATGCTGGGAAAGACTCAGGGCAGGAGAAGAAGGGGGCGATAGAGGATGAGATGGTTGGATGGCATCACCGACTCAATGGACATGAATTTGAGCAAACTCCAAGAGACAGTGAAGGACAGAGGAGCCTGGCATGCTGCAGTCCATGGGGTCGCAAAGAGTTGGACACAGCTTAGTGACTGAACAGCAACAAAGCTCTTCTTGGTACCCAAAGGCAAGGCAGGCTTCAGTCTTTTATCGACTATACAGAGGAACAGAGAAAGCAAAGTCAGAGTTGTTCCAACAGTGGCTTCTGCATCCTGACTCCACGTTCACTGCCTCTGTGACCTTAAGCAAGGTTCTCTGCCCCTTCTTGTACTGGTTTCCTCATTTGTAAAGTGGGACTCATTACTACTCTTGCTTCCCAGTACTGTTCTAAAAATGACCTGAGGCAATGCATAAAAGTAAATAGAAAAGATCAAGAAAATCAAAAGCTGGTTCTCTGAAAAAGATAAACAAAACTGAAAAACCTTTAGTCAGACTCATCAAAAAAAAAATAGTGGGGGAGGGTCTAAATCAATAAAATTAGGAATGAAAAAGTGAGGTTACAACCAACACCACAGAAATACAAATGACTGTAAGAGACTACTATAAGCAATTATATGCCAACATAATGAACAACCTAGAAGAAATGGAGAAATTCTTAGGAAGGTGCACTCTCCCAAGACTGAACCAGGAGGAAATAGAAATATGAACAGACCAATCACAAGCACTGAAACTGAATCTGTGATTAAGAAACTCCCAACAAACAAAAGTCCCGGAACAGATCGCTTCACAGGTGAATTCTATCCAATGTTTAGAGAAAAGTTAACACCTATTCTTCTGAAGCTATTCCAAAAAATTGCAAAGGAAGGAACACTTCCAAACTCATTCTGTGAAGTCACCATCACCCTGATACCAAAACCAGACAAAGATACAAAACACACTCAAAAAATTACAGGCCAATAACACTGATGAACATAGATGCAAAAATCCTTAACAAAATACTAGTAAACCGAATCCAATAATACATTAAAGGGATCATAGACCATGATCAAGTGAGATTTACTTCAAGGATGCCAGGATTTTTCAATATCCGCAAATCAATCAGTGTGATACATGACATTAACAAATGGAAAAATAAAACCCATATGATCACTTCAACAGATGAAGAAAAAGCTTTTGATAAGATTCACCATCCATTTACAATTAAAAAAAAAAACTCTCCAGAAAGTGGGTAGAGGGAACCTACCTGACCAATAAAGGCCATGCATGACAAACGCATGGCTAACATCATACTCAACAGGGAAGAGCTGAAAGTATTTCCTCTAAGTTCAGGAACAAAACAAGGATGTCCATTCTTGTCACTTCTATTCAACATAGTTTTGGAAGTCCTAACATAGCAATCAGAAAAGGAAAAAGAAAAAAAAAAAGGAATCCAAACTGGAAAAGAAGTAAAACTGTCACTGTTTGTAGATGACGCAATTCTACACAGAGAAAATCCTAAAGGCACTGAAAACTATTGGAGCTCATCGACGAATTTGGTAAAGTCGCAGGATAAAAAATTATACACAGAAATCTGTTGTATTTCTATACACAACGAAAGGTCAGAAAGAGAAATTAAGGAAACAATCTCATTTACCACTGCATCAAAAAGAATAAAATACCTAGGAAGAAACCTACTTAAGAAGGCAAAAGACTAGTACTCCAAAAACTATAAGATGCTAATGAAAGAAATTAAAAATGACACAAAAGAAAAGGAAAGATAGGCCATGTTCTTGGACTGGAAGAATCATTATTGTCAGAATGACTATACTACCCAAGGCAACCTACAGATTCAACGCAATTTCTATCAAATTACCAATTGCATTTTTCACAGAACTAGAACCAAAAAATTTTTTAATTTGTATGGAAACACAAAAGGACCCCAAATAGCCAAAGCAATCTTGAGAAAGAAAAACAGAGCTGGAGGAAACAGGCTCCCTGACTTCAGACTATGCACAAAGCTACACTCATCAAAACAGTATGGTTCTGGCACAGAGACAGAAATACAGATTAATGGAACAGTACAGAAAGCCCAGAAATAAACCCAAGCACATATGGTCAATTAATCTACAACAGAGAAGGCAATATACAATGGAGAAAAGACAGTCTCTTCAATAAGCGGTGCTGGGAAAATTGGACAGCTACATGTTGAAGAATGAAATTAGAACACTCTATTGATGCTTCTGAACTGTGGTGTTGGAGAAGACTTTTGAGAGTCCCTTGCACTGCAGAGATTAAACCAGTCAATCCCAAAGGAAATCAATCCTGAATATTCACTGGAAGTACTGATACTGAAGCTCCAATACTTTGGTCACCTGATATGAAGAGCTGACTCATTAGAAAAGACCCTGATGCTGGGAAAGGCAGGAGAAGGGGATGACAGAGGATGAGATGGCTGGATGGCATCACGGATGCAATGGACATGAGTTTGAGCAAGCTCTGAGAGTTGGTGATGGACAGGGAAGCCTGGCAAGCTGCAGTCCATGGGGTCACGAAGAGTCGGACACTGAGCGACTGAACTGAAATGAAAACACTATACACACAAAAAAACTCCAAATCTATTAAAGACCTAAAATTCCTAGAGGAAAATACAGGCAGAACACTCTGACATAAATTGCAGCAATATCTTTTTGGATCTGTTTCCAGAGTAATGGAAATAAAAGTAAAAATAAACAAATGAGACCTAACTAAATGTAAAAGTTTTTGCACAGCAAAGAAAACCATAGACAAAATGAAAAGACAACCTACAGAATGGGAGGAAATATTTGCAACCAATGCAACTGATAAGGGATTAATCTCCAAAATATACAAAACAGTTCATACAGCTCAGCATCAAAAAACAAACAATCCAATTTAAAAATGGGCAGAAAATCTAAAAAGATATTTCTCTAAAGACATACAGATGGCCAAAAAGCACATGAAAAGATGTTTAACACTGCTAATTCTTAGAGAAATGCTAATCAAAACTACAGTCAGCCATCACCTCACAATGGTCAGAATGGCCATCATCAAAAAGCATACAAGTAATAAATGCTGGAGAGAGTGTGGAGAAAGAGGAACCCTCCTAAATTGTTGGGAATGTAAATTATCAGCCACTATAGAGAACAGTACGGAGGTTCCTTAAAAAACTAAAAATAAAACTACCATATGACCCAGCAATCTCACTGCTGGGCATATAACCTGAGAAAACCATAATTCAGAAAACACATGTACCCCAATATGTTCACTGCAGCACTATTTACAATACCCAAGAAATGGGGGCAACCTAAATGCCCATCATCAGATAAATGGATAAAGAA
This sequence comes from Ovis aries, assembly GCF_016772045.2. NCBI lineage: Eukaryota > Metazoa > Chordata > Mammalia > Artiodactyla > Bovidae > Ovis > Ovis aries. The sequence continues at coordinate 17,714,585 of NC_056077.1, read as the reverse complement.
GAGGTGGTGCATATATACAATGGAATATTACTCAGCCATAAAAGGGAATGAAATAATGCCATTTGCAGCAACATGGATGGACCTAGAGATTCTCATACTAAAGTGAAGTAAGCCAGAAAGAGAAAGACAAATGATATCACTATCACCTGATATCACTTATACCTGGAATCTAAAAAAAGATAAAAATGAACTTATTTACAAACAGAAATAGACTCACAGAGAAAACAAACTATAGCTACCAAAGGGGAGGAAGTGAGAGGGATAAATTAGGAGTTTGGGATTAAAATATATACATTACTATATATAAAATAGATAACCAACAAGGATCTACTGTACAGCACATGGAACTCTGCTCAATATTCTATAATAAACTACATGGGAAAAGAAATCTAAAAAAGAATGAGTATGTGTTTATGTATAACTGAGTCACCTTACCATACGCCTGAAATTAACACAACACTGTAAACCAACTATATTTCAATTTAAAAAAATTCATAAAAGCTCTAGCACAGGGCTTGGAGTATGGCAAAAATCCAATAAATAACAATTTCTATTATTAAATAAACAAAAGCTTACAGCCCTGTGAGAGAATAGAAGCGGAAACAGGAAGAAGGAAGAGGGAAGCTACGGGAAGGGGCAGAGAGTGCTACTGCAGAGAAGTACGTAACTAGATTGGTACATAACTAGACTGGTACATACCCAGGGCACTGCAGCAAATGAGAAGGGTGTCATAGGATATTTCAAATTTCTAAGGAAATATAATAAATCTCAACTCTGTCAAGACACTGAGACAACTATAAGCTTGATATATTTCTGAGTTTCAACATTAAATTGTGTGATAAAAAGCAGATACGATGCAAAAAAATAAAAAAATCAATGTTCAGTTTAGTTCCAAGGTTTCAGAAGTTGTATGATACCCAGTAGGCACACACATCCCATAGAAAGTCATGAATGAAATAAAAACAATATTTTTCTATCAGTCTATGCCTATTATTTTCACAATAATAGAAATATTATTGCTTAAGCTGCCTAAGTCATTACGATATAAATATTTAAATTGTTTAGACCTACTTTTTTTTTTTAATAAAAAAAGGAACTGTTAAGGTTTTTTTTTTTGGTCAAGGACACCATGAAAAATTTACTGAGACATTAAAGGAACCTCTGACTCAGATATAAATTTCCAAAAATAGTTCAAGATAGTTACTTACCACTGAGAAAAGAACTGAGAAATCGTGAAAGTGTGCAATTACTTTCTTAATTATTGACTGAAGCTGCAAAACAAAATGAAAAACACATCTTTAATAAAACTTGGATATTTTTAAAAAGGCAACCCTGTCTCATAGCATGCAATCACAGTTACAATTAGGGAAATCTGGCGTGCAGAAGAGTAGGGAATTATTCAGTTAGGTTAAGTCTTGTCTCAGTTAAGTCTGAGTTTACCCATTTTATTCTACACTTAGAGGAAGAACTTCTCAGCCTCAATCTCCTCTTCTCCAAAGCAGTATCTTGCTCACTGGGAGGATTAAATGAGATGGCTCGGCTACAGTGCTTAGAGCAGTGCCTGCCCGTCCATGTTCTCTGATCAAGGCAGCTATGAATATTCAAGAGGTGGGTAAACTTTTTCTATAAAGGGCCATACAAGTCATCACAACTACTCAATTCTGCTACTACAGCTGGAAAGCAGCCATTGACAATATGTAAGCAGATGGCTGGGTGTGAGTTCCGATAAAACTATTTGGGCTACATGGGCCATGATTTATAGATCCCTATTCTAGCCAATAAAGAAGGCTGAGTGCCAAAGAATTGATGCTTTTGAACTGTTAGAGTTAGAGAAGACTCTTGAGAGCCCCCTGGATACAAGGAGATCAAACCAGTCAATCCTAAAGGAAATCAACCCTGAATATTCATTGGAAGGGCTAGTGCTAAAGCTGAAGCTCCAACACTTCGGCCACCTGATGCAGAGAACGGACTCCTTAGAGAAGACCCTGATGCTAGGAAAGACTGAAAGCAGGAGGAGAAGGGGACGACAGGGGATGAGATGGTGGATGGCATCACAGATGCAATGGACATGAGTCTGAGCAAACTTGGGGAGAGAGTACAGGATAGGGAAGCCTGGGGTGCTGCAGTTTATAGGGTCGCGAAAAGTTGGATACTTAGCAACTGAACAACAATTCTAGCCCATGGTCAGTTCAGTCAGTTCAGTCGCTCAGTCGTGTCCGACTCTTTGAGACCCCATGAATCGCAGCACGCCAGGCCTCCCTGTCCATCACCAACTCCCGGAGTTCACTCAGACTCACGTCCATCGAGCCCATGGTAGTCCTGGGTTTTTTGACTACTTCAGTGGAGAGACACTGGTCTGAGTCTGACAGCGAGGTCAAAGGCCACGGCACTACCCGTGGATGATGGCACAGTCTGTGAGGCCTGTCCTGGATACCCAGATACTGATGTCCACCACCCCTCACCCTGACACACGCAGAGTCTAGTGACACAGCCTTGGCATGGGAGAACCAAGGAGGCACTTTTTCTAAATGAAATATAAACTCCTATCCTTGGTTGCTGTCAAGAAGGGAAAGTTTACTGACAACTACTCTGCTTATACTAAAAACACTGGTGTTTGTTTAAATCATCTGCAAAGTAAACGGCTCATGGTCAGAAATACAGAATACTAATAGTACACACCATTTCATAATTAAGCACTTGACTAGGTCATCAAGCAAAAGGACTTCAAAATGTCGTGACAATGTTCTGACACAGAGCATTCAAAGATAGTGCAATATGGTCTGGTTCAAATAGCTCCTGAAACGTTGTCCACAGCAACTAACCCTTTAGAACAAGAAATCTCTTTTTTACTACTTAAGTACACTTACAAATGAGCTTCCCTAGTGGCTCAGATGGTAAAGCACTTGCCTGCAATGCAGGAAAATTGGGTTCAATTCCTGGGTCTGGAAGATCCCCTGGAGAAGGGAATGGCTACCCACTTCAGTATTCTTGCCTGCAGAGTTACAGGGACAGAGGAGCCTGGCAGGCTATAGCCCCTGGGGGGGTCACAGAGTCAGACACAACTAAGTGACTAACACTAACACACTTACAAGTAATGTTTAAGAAGATTTTTTTCCCTTCAATATATCATTATGAAATGCTGAAACACAAAGAAAATTCAATGGAAATATAGAAAACACTCACTCACCACTGAGATTCTACAAGGGCTAATATTTTGCTCTATTTGCTTTATCTCCTCATCTATCTATTGATCCAATGTAAGAATTTTTAAAGCATGTGTAGATTGTGTATTTATAACTTTTTACCATGAAATCATTTCAAACTTACAGAAATGTTGAAAAGAACAGTATAAAAAAACTCGCAAATTCTGTAAAGAAATACTATGTCATAAAAATAAAAACTCCAAACAAGAAACTAACATGTAATATAGTATTATTAACTAAAGTACAGATTTTGTTCAAATTTTACAAAATTTTATGCTAGTGTTCATTATTTGTTTTCATGATGCCTTATTCATGATTCCACATTGTGTTTAGCTGCATTGAGCAACTTCAGCTACGTGCAACAAATTCTTTTCACTTTTATTCTGTTCCGAATATTTTCTAATTTTCCTTGTTATAGCTTCTTAGATACATCTACTATTTAAAAGTGGACATTTAATTTTCAAATTCGTGGGTTTCTTTTTTAAGTATCCTTTGATATTAATTTCTCATTTTGATGTTTATTTCTCATTTAAGTGCTTTCTTCTCTGCAATTACCTTCTGCATTTTTTCAGTTTTTTTTTTTTTTTTTTTTTTTTTTGAGGCTCTCAGTGGCTAAGCCAAAGATCTCTCCTGGTAAATGTTACATTATACTTGAAAATATGTGGGTTATTTTCAAATATTTTTTGATACTGATTTCTAACATAATTCCATAGTGATAAGACAACAGACTCTATGATTTCAATACCTTTAGACTATGAAATTTTTGCACCTTGTTTTACATTCCTGGATATGTTCCAGTGTCTCCTGATTTACAGTCTATGGGAACTTGAATTCGTATCCTGCTGTTGTGTGAAAATTGTACACATCTTAATTATGTTGAATTGGTTCATAGTGTTTTTCAGGTCTATTATATCCTTCTATTTTCCTGTGTATTCATTCTACTAATTTTTGAGAGTTTGATACTAAAACTCCAACTAAAAATCTTAATTTATCTACTTAAGAAAAAACTGTAATACATAGTGGAACTATATGTAACTTTGTTCTGCATTTTCCAAGTTTCCTGTAAATGTGTTTTTATACTTTTATAATTTTTAAAAATGCTTAAAAAAACTCCCATGCTCTCTTTATCCAAAGTCATCGATCTTTAGTATTTTGCTAACTTTGTTTTATTATCCTGTCTATGAGGTAAGACATATTACATTTTTCCTGAACCATGTTAAAGTAGCTTGCATGTATCATGACCCTCACCCCTGAATACTTCATTTGTATTTCCCAAGAATAAACATATTCTCTGATATTTCCATTTTGTCATTATCAAATTCAGAAAAGTTAATACTGATATAACTTTAACACTTTAATCTGTCATTTGTATCCCAGGCTTGTCAGTTGTGTCAGTAAGTTCTTAACAGCCTTATTTTTTCCACTCTGCAGTACAGGATTCCGCTCAGGATCATTGAACGGATTCTGTTTTCATGTCTCTATAGTCTGTGTTGATTTGAAACAGTTCCTTAACCTTTGTAGCACTGACGGCAATGATTTGGCAATGCTTTGGCTATTACCTTTTAGCATGTACCTCAATTTGGACGTGGTGGAGGAGCCTGGTGGGCTGCAGTCCATGGGGTCGCTGGGAGTCAGACACGACTGAGCGACTTCACTTTCACTTTTCACTTTCATGCATTGGAGAAGGAAATGGCAACCCACTCCAGTGTTCTTGCCTGGAGAATCCCAGGGACAGGGAAGCCTGGTGGGCTGCCGTCTATGGGGTCGCACAGAGTCAGACATGACTGAAGTGACTTAGCAACAGCAGCAGCAGCAGCAGCAGTGTTACCTCCTAATTAGAGTCAGCCATGCGTTCTCGACTGGAATGCTACATGGATGATGCTGTGTCTTTCTCAGGGTACCGTATCTGCAGGCATGCAATATCCCACTTGCTGATATGGATTTTGACTGTCAATGGCTGTCCAAATTCTCCACCGTAGAGTCACTATTTTTCCCCCTTACAACTAACACTCATTCTACAGGAAGAGATACGAAAATATCCTGCTCCTCATCGAACATCCCCTCCAGATTTAGCATTCACTGATGATTCCTGCCTGAGGATGAAGAATGATTCTTGTCTTTACTGAGATGGCTGCAGACAGTGATTTTTCAACTCTACCATTTCTTTCACATTTCGCTGATGGCACCCCTATCCGCCTGACCCCTCATCTGTATCTATTTATTTACCTATTCTTCATAAAGGCCAACTCCTGCGTTCTTATTTTACTCAATGGATTATAATTCGTTATTGTGTTTATTTCTTTTGATGTTCAAATTGGGGCCCATGACAGCCCCTTTAACGCTACTCCCGTGCCCATTTCACCTGCCCGCAGCAGCTCTTCCTTACTTCCTGGCACAAGAAAATGCTCAGGTTCACCTTGCACCTTCCCTATCCTAGACCTGGAGTAGGCTTCTTCTTCACAGACTCCTGCAGTTTTATTCTCCTGATGTGCCCCCCGCTGAAGACAAAGGGCTCACAACCAATATGGGCAGCTGTCTGGAACATAGGCTGACCCCTGGGCATCTTTTAAAGTTGCTTTTGCATATAACAGAATGACAGTATAGTAGAATTCCCTTGTCTCTTAGGAATGAACGGCATTAAAATTATTATGTTCAAGTTTTCGGTAAATTGGGTCACTGGCAGTCAAGGTCTTATCAGAATTCCCCAACTAAAATTTTAATGCACATCAGAGAAGACTCAGAGCAGCAGGAAGAAGAGGAGGAAATGGCAGCTTCTCAGATCTTGTGGTCTCTAAGCTGGACCTGATCACCTTTCTGGAGCAACTGAATGATCCCAGGAGTATAAGGAGAATGGAGACAACAGCCATATTCCCAGAGTACATCATGAGAAATGCTGGACTGGATGAAGCACAAGCTGGAATCAAGATTGCTGGGAGAAATACCAGTAATCTCAGATATGCAGATGACATGACCCTTAGAGCAGAAAGCGAAGAAGAGCTAAAGAGCCTCTTGATGAAACGGAAAAAGAGACAGCTTATGTTCCAGGATGTGACCACAGAGGAGTGGGAATGCCTGGATCTTGGTCAACAGGAATTATACAGGGACGTGATGTTAGAGAACTATAGGAACTTGGCCACTTTGGGCCTTGTGGTTTCTAAGCCGGACCTTGTCACTTTTCTGGAGCAAATGAAGGAGCCCAGGAATAAAAGGAGAATGAAGACAGTGGCCATATACCCAGCTTTGTCTCCTCATGACACCCAGGATTTGATGCCAAGAATCCAGGGTTAGAAGATGTATTCCCAAAAGCAAACCTAGGAAAATATAAAGCATTTCACCACAGAAATTTACATTTAATGAATGACTGGGAATATACGAGGCCATATGAAAGACAGAGGATGTTTATATGGACATAAAGAAACTGAGATAGTTACACATAAGGCAAACATTACTGCAAAAAGTCAAGTCAAACTGGGGAGAACACCAACTTCAGTCTTTAACATCTGATGAGAACTGTAAGTTTTTAAAAAAAGATTTCCATCCTTTTTTGAAACATACCTGTTCTCTGAAAGGAAACGTAGAAAGCCCGGAAGGTAATCTAGTGTCTACTACAAATACTCATTCAAACAATACTCAATATAGCCTTAGACTAAGCAAATATTCAAGCATATCTGAACACCAGACATTTAAAAATGAGGGGGAAAACTCACAATATAATCAATTTGAGGGATTTGTGAGCAGTGGGTCATTAGTCTTCCACCAACAGATATTTTCTCCCCATGCCAAAATGGGTAATGTTGATAATAATGGAAGAGATATAATCCAACCATCACTGTTCAATACATCCCATGGTATGGTTAATATGGAAGATCTTTCGATATATAATAAAATGAAATGAGTCAACCCTTAAGTAAGAGCTCCAGCCCCAATAATTGCAAGAGTATTTATGATGGAGTGAGATTCAGGCAATAAAACTGGGTATAAGGTTGAAAGAGACTCAAACCTTATGAAACATCAGGGACCTGAATCTTCACACAGGGATTCAAAAAGTAATAAATGTACAAATATCTTTTATCAGATGTCAGGTCTTTCTCTATAAAGAGTACTCATACTGGAGAGAAGACTCATAATTGTAGTGAATATGATAACATTTCTAATCAGTCTTCAGCACTGGTTCAACAGCAGACTACTCAGAAGTCACAGAAAGAAAACAAGTGTAAGATATGTGGGAAAGTCTCTAATAACTCATCCGATCTAAGTAGACATAGGAAAATTCATACAGGAAGGAAACCTTTCAAGTGTACAGAATGTAGCAAAGCATTTATTCATCACTCACATCTTACTCAACATCAGCGAATTCATACTGGAGAGAAACCTCATAAATGTACAGTATGCGGCAAAGCCTTCAATCAGAACTCAACTCTTACTCAACGTCGGCGAACGCATACTGGAGAGAAACCTTATAAATGTAAAGAATGTGACAAAGCCTTTATCCGTTGCTCACATCTTACTCGATATCAGAGAATTCATACTGGTGACAGACCTTATCATTGTACAGAATGTGGTCAAACCTTTATTCGAAGTTCAACATTAACTGCACATATTCCAATCCATACTGGGGAGAGACCATACAAATGTAAAGAATGTGGCAAAACCTTTATTACAAGTTCAAATATTACTCAACATCACCAAATTCATATGGGGGAGAGATGTTTTAAATGTATGGAATGTGGCAAGGCCTTTATCAACAGTTCTTGTCTTACTGAACATCAGCGAATCCATACTGGGGAGAGACTGTATAAATGCATTGAATGTGGCAAAGCCTTTAATCGGAACTGAAGCCTTACTACACATTTGCGAGGTCATACTGGAGAGAAATCTTATAAATGTACAGAATGTGGCAGAGCCTTTAGTCATAGTGGTCATCTCACTAAACATCTCAGAACACACGCTGGAGAGTGATGGAACAAGTGATGGAAGACGTCTGCCCTAAACATACATCAGAAAACAAGAGTTTATACCAGAAACCTATGGAAATGTTGTAACAAATATGTAGAAAAGTATTTAATCAAAACTCAAATTGAAATAAATATCAGAGGCTGCATACTAGAAAGTATTCCATCAACCCTCTTTTCTAAATTTTCTCTGAAGGAGAATTACTGTAGAGAGCAATCCATAGTTAAAAAACATAGAAAATGGATATATTAGCCAGGATCATGAGATGAAGGTTAATGGTTAGAAAGCTACACTTACTAGCAATGTATCTTTGTTTACAATGACTTGATTTGAGACTAGTTGAAAAGCAAAATGAATGTAATTCAATGCTCAAATAATCCATACTATGCTTTGTTTCCAGTGTGAATGAAAACAGATTTTTGACGGTTTATGCCTCAAAGATTAGCCTTTTTATGTTGTGTTGCAACCATTTCTATTTATTCTCCATTAGAAGATGAAGAATACTGTAATGTAAAATGTACAATGAACATCTAAACGGAGATGTTTGTCTTTGATATGAAATATCCTGGGAGGTTGCCGTGATGTGTAAGACAGAAGTTGGTTCTGTTTTTTTTTTCATATTTATTTATTTAGCTGTATCAGATCTTAGTTGCAGCATGTGGGATCTATTTCCCTGACCAGAGATTAAACCCAGATTCCCTGCATTGGGAATGCGGAGTCTTAGCCACTGGACCACCAGGGAACTTCTCCAAAAGTTGGTTCTAAATTTTCAATAGTTGTATCACTTGAATTGTAAGAACACAATCACAGTTCACTACAGTATTGATGTATCTTTATAATATCAACATAAGGGAAGTATATTACTTGACAATGTTGAAATAAAGACACCTTCTGTAATAACCTAGAAATGTATTAGAAACCCTTTCCAGAAAAGGCATGTAATTAGTGTAATTCTTGTTTCCTAGGCTTTGTTTTGTAAGTCATAAAAATAATGATCCTCACATCCTTTTATCAGAAAAATGAGTATCTTTCTCTACTTTTAATCTGATTTGATCATGGATCATACTGTGGATTGTAAAATGTTTGATTTCAACCTTGTGTGAAATTAATACATGGTTATTAATAAAAGTGAATGGTTTCTAGTGTTTCAAAAAATAATAAAATTTTAACACACATCAGTCTTCATATGACCCCAAGACCCTGACCACCCACAAAAGCATGACCTATCTTCTCTACACATTTTATTTACTCTACTGTACTGACCAAAAGCCTGCTGTGCACAACTATGTCATTTTTCATTCCATCAACAAATAGCTAGTGGCTGCTCAGTAGATTGTAATAATGAGCCATTTTAATTAGCAAGTGGTGAACAATTCTTAAATGAGTAAAATGTTAAGAATTCTAAAATTTGTACAAGAATATGGAACTAATTTTCTTATATTAAGTGAGTCAGGACACCAACCTAGGCGATAAGTGCCAGAACATCATGTTATCAAATATAAAATAAAATCTTAATTAGGTTTGAAGTTACTTTACAGTAAGTGATCCTGAGCTGGATTCTATACTAGAGGGGAAACAAAAATCTGCTATTAAGGACACTGAACCCACTGACAAAATTGGAATATGGACTGTAGAGAGGCGAAAGTAAGATATTAATGTTAAATTCCCTGAAGTTGATAAACTAAACTGTGGTTATAAAGGAGGATGTCCTTGTTCTTAGGAAATGCTCATTGAACTCGTTAGAGGCAAAAATGGCATGATGGATGCAATTTACCCTCAACTGGTTTTAAAAAATTTTACATACACATGTAGGAATATGTGTGCATATGTGTACATACAATGATAATGATAAAGTAAACATGGAAAATATTCACAGTTAGTGAATCTGGGTAAAAAATAATAGGAGCTTTCTGAGCTATTCTAACTTCCCAATAAAGTCTGAATTTATTTCCAAATAAAAGTTTAGCTTAACTGAAGAACATAACCATCTTACTTACTCATGCCAAGCAACTGTACATCCCACATCACACCTCACTCAATTCTCACAACCACTCAGATAGGACTATTATTTTTCCCATTTTACAGGTAAGAAAACTCAGGCACAGCAAGACAAAGTAACTGATTAAAGGGCACATGGCTGGGACATGGGAAGGTTAGGACTCAAATCCAGGATTACCTGACTTGACAGCCTGACCCCCATGCAAAATACTTATTTAATGCAACAGAATAAAATTCCTGACAATGTGGAAATGAGAAACATAAAGCTGTCACCTGAGGATAGGAGTCTTCAAAGGCACGATCTGGAGTCATATGCTTGATGACATCAGCCAAAATGGTGTTCACCTCTCGTTTCTAAGAGGGGAAAAAATAAGACCTGTGTTAGACACTGAATGACAGTTGTTGACCATTTTTCTGGTAGAAAGAACTAACATTTTCAGAGTATAGCACACACCTTCCAGGAAACAGTTTCAACTACTCTGCTACAAGTAATGTTAGAGGGAAAATTCCACCCATATCACAGCCCTAAAGACAGCTATGTCTGCACCAAGTCAGGACTGAAACACTGATCTCAAGGTTCTGGAGTATTACTGTCCCAGCTTTCCCTGAGTGCTGGTGAAATCCAACATGCCACTTTCTGCCCACCCACCCTGGGCCCCTCCCCGGTGCTGCAAAGAGCAGCGAGGCTCTGTAAGAAGAGCATGGGCTGGGTAACCCAATGCCCACTGTACCGCACTTTTCTCAGCTGTGTTAGGGGCCAGCCAACTACAGCCTAAATCCACCCTGGTGCCTGCTTTCATACAACCCAGGAGCAAAGAATGATTTTACATTCACACTAAAAGAATAATATTTGGTGACAAGGAAAATTGTATGAGCTTCAAATTTCAGTGTGCATAAAAAAGACTTATTAGAACAGAGTCATGCTCACTCATGTATGATCTACGGTTGCTTTATGTACAGTGGCAATGATGGACACGTGTATCATAACAGATCACGTGGTCCACAGAGTCTCACATACAGGAATAGTGGCCTTCTACAGAAAAAGCAAGCTGATGTCTGGTCTGTATAACCGGAACAGTGAAGTTTACTGACAAGGTCAATTCGAAGCAGTGCAGCGTCCTGGCACATAGCACACCATCTAAACAGTTGCCAGTATGTACTCGTTTTATGCTCATTGAACTCCCCAGCATGGACATCATTATCCCCATTTTACAGATAAGGAAGTTAAGGTTCAGAGAAGTTAAATGGCTTAGCCAGTGTCACAGCACTAAAAAAAAAAAAAATCTCACAGTGGCACTGAAAGGAACCAAAGCTTCTTAGAGAAAGGGCTGATTAAAATGTGGGATAAGAAAGCACAAGGGAGGCTGGAGCATCTTATATAGAAAGCAAAGAAGGTATCAAGGACTACAGAGAGTATGTCAGGACTCAGAAGCCACCCTAATAAAGCACTCACTGGATGAAGATGGGACCACTGAGCATCAGTAAGAATAATATAACTGCAAGGACTGATACACAGCAAATATATTTCAACCCAAGAATCCCTGAAGATACCAACAGCAACTACTACTCACTGGTCACCTTTGGGGATGCTAGGAGATTGACTCATTCTAAAACCTAGTAAGTAACAAGGACAAAAATGAGCATCTTGCCTTTCTGTACAAACTGTACCTCAGGGTAACCAACTAGGTGGCATGAAAAGTTTCTCTTCATATCAATACAAGTATTCCAGCTAACAAATACAGGAGAAATGATAATAATTTTGAAAATCACTATTTTGCAACCCATGATAAACCATGAGATGAATGCACTTTGGTGGCCACTCGCATCATGGAGAAACAACCAGATACCATGAGCCTTCCAGGAGAAGCACCACACCAGCAGCCATGGTGTCAGAAAGTCAAATACACGGCTGATGAAGAGCCTGTCTCCAGAACTAACAGCCAATTTACAGGAAACGCTGGAGGCAGAAGAACATGCTAACACCACCACAGGGATGCCTCTGGCCAGTCCAGACCGGGAAACTCTACAGGACAAAGGACCCGATTTCTTCAATAAATAAATAACAGAGTCAAAAACGAGGGGAACAGGGAGGGAAGGAAAGAAAGAGGGGAAGAGAGGGGAACTTAAAGGTTAAAAGGACTCAGATTAAAGGGTTTTACAACATATGCGCTTAGCCCGTTTTAATCCTGACTGAACAAAGTATGAAAACCTTTTGAGACAACTAGGGGAAATCTGAATATTTATCAAGTTTCAATGGTACTAAAAGATTTATTAATTTTCTCCGTTAGGATAATATATTGAGATTTTGTTTCAGAAAAGGAAATTCTATATCAGAGCTATACACTGAGATACTGACTGGTGAAACACGATGATTAAGCTGCGCTTCAAAATAATCCAGGGGTGGGGAGAAGGGGTAAGGTGCAAATGAAACAACATTTGTCATAAATTGGTCACTTCTGGGTAATGAGTACAAGGGAGATCATGTGCTAGAAGTTTCCATAAAACAAAAACTGGATGAAAGAAAGAGAATTAACAGACTATCATTTACAATAATGCTCAAAATGAGGCAAAACCCATCTCGAGTTAAGAGGCCAGATGGTGTTTATGTTCAACTTCCAAGGCCATGACTGAGAGGGAAGGAAGTATGGGGGGCTTCAGGTTGGGGTGGGGATGGGGAGTTATTTCTTTATCTAGACCATGATTCCCTGGGTGTATCAGTAAAGATTCACTGAACAGCAAACTTGCTGTTTCTGTAAGCTTTCTTCATATAGGTTAAACTTCAATATTTTTCAAAGTTTATTAAAATAAACACCTGGCAACAGGATTTAAAACCACTTCTACCTGCTTCTAAAGTCTCTGCTCATTGACAAGACCAGTATTTCCCAAGCTGAGCTTCTAGTCTGGGCCTAGAGAAAGAAGCATCTTTGCTTGCTTAGAAAAAAATTAAATTACAAGCAAATCAAATATGTTTGGGAAACACTGCTGACTAGACTTCCATGGAAAGTCACAATGAACTTTAGCAATAAGCATCTAAGGTGTATTGTGGTGAAAAAAAAAAAATCTGCTTAACTTTGTAAAATGCAGTATTTCCCAAACTTACATGTAAGTGTGAACCCTTTTGTTATAGCTCACATATTAATGCTTCATTATACTGAAAAAGGTGTAATTTTCACAAATTAAGGATAATTAGCATCACAAAATGCATAAAGGTCTATGCTAGATTTATTCACAATTATGAACATGAAAAAAAACATACAACACATAATACCACAAAAACAATAGCATAGTACACATACCGTGAAATGCTTGCAGGTGTACTCCACCCACACTTCAGCACAATTAATGTAGTCCTACAAAGAAAAAGCAGAGACGCCTTTACAATTGACCATATGGCAAAAACTCGTAATGTACCAATTCCTTCAAGGGCTCTGAAACTACTGACAGGGATTTCAAAAGTCATGTACAGAAAACTCTGGTCCATTGATAGATTCTACCTCTGAGAGATGAGATGAGAAAATATAAGTTGCCTGAAACTAATTAGACTTTCATTCCAGAATCACTACTTGGACCAAAACAGAAGTCTGGGAAGCTCTGGCCCGCCTGGAGAACGGGAAGAACCGCAGGGCAGCAGAGATAACACTGGGGAGTCCTCATCATGTCTCAAGGACCACAGAAAATTCACGCATTGTTTAAGATGTGATATTTCAATGTCCTGAGAAAAAACAGGTCTCCTGCCTTTAAAAACAAACCATTTGTCCTAGAGAGGCGAGATGTATATATGTTGTAAAAGGGTTAAGAAAGCACAAAGGTTTTAGGTAAGAAAGGATGTGTTAGATTCAAGTAGGAAAGATAATGATATGGGTATGGAAACAGTGATGACCAACTTAGTAAGGCTGTCTGCTCCAGAAAACAGGCAAATGGGAAAAAATGTCCAAGGAAAAATAGAATCTGGGACTTCCCTGGCAGTCCAGTGGTTAAGACTCCATGCTCCCAATGCAGGAGCCGTGTGTTCGAACCCTGGTCAGGGAACTAAGATCCCACATGCCACAAGGTGCAGCCAACAAAAAAGAATGGAAAAATAGAGTCTGCAAGGATGCCTCTTCTGTTCTGACACCTCACAGAAAAGAAAGAAGAAAGTGGAGGGGAGAAAACAGTTATCTCATTCACACAAGAAAAGACAGGAACATTCTAAGGTCTAACAGAAATGCTAAGAAGGACTTAATGAGGACAGTATGAAGTTAAAAGTCTGGAGAAAATTGTTATTATGAGCTTTTGATGCAAGGTTGCTTTTAAGTCCTGCAGTACAGGCACCAGAGGCCCAGAGGCTTTTGACATAAATATCGTAAATAAGCTGTTTTCATTACCAATCAGTTTAAGTTAAACAGGGAATTTCAATAGCTGGAGTTTAGCAAAGATTTTGCTGAACACAGGTTTAGGAAATGGCAACCCACTCCAGTATTCTTGTCCAGAAAATTCCATGGACAGAGGAGCCTGGCAGGCTATACTCCATGGAGCAAACAGTCAGACACGGCTGAGCACAACACAGGTACACAATTGTGTAAACAAGCTTCTAATTTTTCTAAATTATACCACTGTCCTTAATACACTATCATAAATGTGCTGATTAACAAGGGTTTATTTTAAAGTTTATTTATTTGTGCAGGTCTTAGTAGCAGCATGTGGGATTTAGTTCCCTGACCAAGGATCAAACCCCGGGCCCCCCACATTGGGAGCACATAGTCTTAGCCACTGGACCACCAGGGAAATACCCAGTAAGGGGTTTATAACTGGGTTCATTTTAACACTTCCTTCTCAATAAATGATCCAATCAAATGCTACCTCCAATATTCACTTACTTGTTGTGTTATGGTCTGAATGTTTGTATCCCCCTTGAACACATATGTTGAAATCTTAGCCCCTGATGTGATGATGTTAGGATGTAGGGTTTTGGGGCAGTGGTTAGGTCATGAGGGTGAATACCCTGTGAATGGAATTAGTGCCCTTGTAAAAGGGACCCCAGAGGTCTTCCTCCCTCTTTCTGCCATGTGATGAGGAGAAGCTGACAGTCTGCAATCGGGAAGAGGGTCCTCATCAGAACCCAACCATGCTATGTTGCTGCTGTTGAGTTGCTACGTCATGTCTGACTCTTTACAACCCCACGGACTGTAGCCCACCAGGCTGCTGTGGCCACAGAACTTCTCAGGCAAGAATCTTGGAGTGGGCTGCCATTTGCTTCTCCAACCAACCATGCTGGCCCCCTGATTCTGTACTTCTAGCCTTCAGAACTATGAGAAATAAATTTCTATTGTATAGAAGCAACATGGTCTATTATATGCTGTTACAACAAACTAAATAAGTACATAGGACAGAAGTGCAGAGTGTGATGAAGCTTGGCCACAAAGACAGCCAATACCATTCCCCAGTGGTACCCACATAAATCGCTGGCATGTTCCCTAAAAGGAAGTGAGGCATAAAACCCAAACCTACAGAATGATGACCAGCACTACACGCATTGCTGCTGCTGCCGCTGAGTCACTTCAGTCGTGGCTGACTCTGTGCGACCCCACAGACAGAAGCCCACCAGGCTTCCCCATCCCTGGGATTCTCCAGGCAAGAACACTGGAGTGGGTTGCCATTTCCTTCTCCAATGCATGAAAGTGAAAAGTGAAAGTGACGTCACTCAGTCATGTCCGACTCTTAGTGATCTCATGGACTGTAGCCTACCAGGCTCCTCCGTCCATGGAATTTTCCAGGCAGGAGTACTGGAGTGGGGTGCCATTGCCTTCTCCGACTACATGCATTATAGCAACTAAAATCAGTTGGTTCCTCTTCCTAAGACTTCCCGTGTCAGAAGTATGCGGAGAAAGAGGCTTCAGCTGTCCATTCAAGGGATGGAAATTGGAATTCCCTTTTGCTAATTACTGGCTTGACTGCTGATCTTCAATTTAGAGTTATCTCAATAAATTGTGTTTTTTCAAATCCAAATATAATTTGACCTTTAAACAATGCAGGGTTTAGGGACACTGATCCTCTATGCAGTCAAAAATTATGTATAACTTATAGCCAGCCCTCTGTATCCATGATTTCTCTGTATTTGCAATTTCGCTTCTATGCATTTAACCAACCAACAGTTGTATAATATCATGGTATTTACCACTGAAAAAAAAATTATCCACGTATAAGTGGATCTGTGCAGTTCAAACCCATCTTGTTCAAGGGTCAATAGTGCTATCGATTGCTGCACTTAGAATGCTCTTTGCAAAGCTATAGGTCTTTTCAAGTTTCAAGTATTCATAATTTTACGCTTCTCATTCGTCTTAAGGCCACAAGAATAAGACATAATAGGGACACAAAAATCAAGAAATACATCTTTAAAGTTGTAAGTTCTCCATTACAGGTTGACAAACAATACAACTAAATGAAGAAGATTTCATTTTTTTAAAAATAAGGATGATTAGTTGAAAGAGAAATTTTTTAAAGAAAGAGCATACTACATAACTTGGGCACAAAGCAGTCAAAACAAGGTCTAAATTGTCACCCACCTGTGGATTCTTCAATTTAGTGATAACTTTCCAAGCTTCATTGAGAATCTGAAGTCGATCACTCTCAGGAGGATCAGCCAAGGCCAAGTTTAACCCCAGGGAGCGAAAAAGGAGATGCTAAGAAATATAGCAAACATTACGATCTCAGAAATTAAAAATCAGGGTAACTTAAGAAAATAAAGGCAAGGGCTGTCATAGTCGGCCTATCTCAAGGTTAATCTTCCAAAGACCATTTCCTGAAGTCCTACCACAAACTTATGCAAGTTAGACTGAGAAGGTCGAAACAAAGAGCTGGCTCTGTGAACTGGTCCGGTCTGTGGGCCATACTATTCTCCTGGACAAAGTTTTGCATAATTAATGGATGAAGATATAGTTTTAAAGATATAACACCAAAGTTTTTCCTAAATACTTCATAGTGAGCCAACTGGTTAGATTTAAGACTCACAGAGGCCTGACTCTCGGCAATTACACATGCCTCACAACCCCAGTCGCTCACTCGTCCTCCTCTGCACTCTTCAGAAACACAGCCCTCACCTGTTTTCCTCTTGGCCCGAGCTGCCCCCGACATCAGATTCCCTCTCCCTGGAGAGCTGTCAGGCAAACACTGCCTATCTGTTCTCCACCAAGGATTAAGTCAAGAGCCTACCTTAGGGAAACCGGACTCGTCGCACTCCTTAATCATGCCAATGAAATCCATGGACCTTGCAGCAATGAACTCGGCCCGGAAAGCCGACATCACAGAGTTCAACAGCAAGGCACTGCAAGACACATATGCCCCACGTCAGCAAAGCTTCCCTTTAAGAAAGTTGCTTTCATTTTAGGATGTATGCTGTTAGAAAAGATGACTGACAACCCTTTAATGGTAGCGTTGGGGAAAAAAAGATTGCAGTAAAAAGGCAACCTCTAGAGACTAACACAGTGTTTTGTGCATATTCAGAGCTTGATAAATATTCAACTGGCTGGAAGAATGGAAGATGGGTAGATGGATGAGTGAATGGGTGCACAGATCAGTGGATGGAAAGTAACCAAATCCATTTAAACAGAAGAAATGGAGGGAGCCTTCAGTGCACTAATAAAACTAAACATTAAGTAACAATACTGATCCAAGCTGCAAATATATAACCACATCGCCTATGAAAAGCACTGTTCTAGGACCTAGGGACACAGTGGTGAACAAAACCCACTCCAGGCTCCTCATCTACCACTGAAAGGACAGTGGAGGAGAAACCTCTTAGGCCTAGAAGATAAGAATTCAAGTTTATCCTGACTTTATCACTTATCACAGCCCCACAGGGAAAGCACTGCTATTATACCCAATTTATAGATGAAGAGATGGAGACACAGAAAGGTCAGAAAGAGTGGAAAGGTCAGAAAGGTCATAAAGCTAAGAAAGAGTGGAGCCAATATCAGAAGCCAGGCAACTGGACTCCAGCATTCTTGAGGTCAGGTGCTATCCTGCTGCTCTGTAGGCCTCTTGCCCATGCAAGCATGCCAAGCTCAAAAAAACCCAGCTGATTCTATTTTCAAACACAGGCTTTATGAATTTCAAAATACTTACTTGTTTCCTAGCTTCTTACATCTCTCCATCATCTCTGTTAGCAGAGCCTAATTAAAAAAAAAAAAAAAAACCATCAAGTTGGGGGATCTAAAGCAACACTTCTCATGAGCAGATTTGCAAAGTAATACTCTAAAATAAATGCAGTCATTTACACACCTATTTCTATAATCCTCAGTGTTTGGTGGGATGGGGAGGATGGAGGAGAAAACAAGCTCACTCCTGTGGCATTTAGCGTAATGGGGAAGAGCTAGGGCCCTGGTCATACGCACCGCTGGGTTCAAATCCAGTCTCACCAACTACTTTTCTTCATCTGTAGGCAGATGATACAGGTGGTACCATGCCACCTGCAGATTCCTACAGGACAATGAGAGTGGTACCACCTGTGCTCTAGGGTACCAGTGAGAATGCAATTTGCTTTACTCCCCACCTCTCCTAAGATTCCCCTGGAGAAGGGAACAGCTTACCCACTCCAGTATTCTGGCCTGGAGAATTCCATGGTCTGTATAGTCCATTGGTTGCACAGAGTCAGACATGACTGAGTGACTTTCACTTTCCACCTCTTCTAGACCCTCAGTGTTCCTCCCCTTTCACGAGGTGTCTGTGGAGCTCTAAGTAAAATGAATAACACTGGGCCAGTCACAGGGAGAAGCGCTTGACAGTCATGCTGCCACTTGTCACAAACCCTATGAGGCAGGCTCTCAATTCTCCCATTTCACAGATGAGAAACCAAGCTACTGAACAGTGACACGGCTGGGCCAAGATGACATGGCTAGTTACGGTGGGCTGGACATGACCTGGGAAGTCTGGCATCAAAGGCCATGCTCTTCACTCCACTTCCTCTCAAGTGCATTTTGAAGCATTTTTTCCCCAAAAGAAAATAAATGTTTTACTCATTGGAATACTATTACTGGTTTTAGAGCTATCTTAAGACAATTATGCATCTTTAAAAGAGCTCTTGTTATTAAGAAAATCAATAGAAAGAAGTATCTCATAGTGCAGTGGTTTGAGGAAAGTTTCAAACGGCACAGACAAGGTCAATCCCAAGACAAAAGAGCTAATAACAGTAGCCTTGACACTGAGCACTCACCAGGCACCCAGCACTAGGCACTGGGCTTCCCTGGTAGCTCAATGGGTAAAGAATCCGCCTGCAATGCAGGAGACCCCAGTTCGATTCCTGGGTCGGAAAGATCTCCTGGAGAAGGGATAAGCTACCCAATCCAATATTCTGGTCTGGAGAATTCCATGGACTGTATAGTCCATGGGGTCGCAAAGAGTCAGACACAACTGAGCGACTTTCACTTTCACTTGAGTGCTTTATATACCTTTTCCCATTCACTCTTCACAATGGCCTTTGAGACCCTGTCTGTTATCCCTATTTTACAGATAAGAAAGCCAAAACTCAGCTAGGTTAAGACACTTCCTACTAAGTGGCAGAAATGAGATTTGCACCTAAGTCTGGCCAGGATATCAAAAAATAAAATGAGTCTTTTTAAGTGCAATTCCACTTTTTTCAGCTGTGTCCTTCCGTGTCCTGGGTGTCCCTGAATAATTAAGGTGATCGTTGATTGTGGGGATACTATCAATACCCTAGAACCCCTATTTTATTCAGATTTCTGTCTTTGTCCAACAAAAATCAGGTTGGGTCCTGTTCTGGAGTGAATTATGTTCCCTCCATTCATTTGTTGAAGCCCTAACCACAATGTGACTGTGTTTGGAGATAGGGTTTTTAAAGGAGTTAATTAATACCAGGTGAGGTCATAAGGGCGCAGCCCTAATCCAATAGGACTGCTGCCCTCATAAGAAGAGGAAGAGAGGCTAGGGACACATGTGCACAGATGAGAGGACCAGGCAAGGACACAGTGAGAAGACTGGTCTGCAGTCCAAGGAGAAAAGTCTCACCACAGACCAACCCCGCTGGGACCTTGATCTCAGACTTTCCAGCCTCCAAAACTGTGAGAAGATACATTTCTGTTGTTTAAAGCCACTCAGTCTATCATGGAAGCCTGCTAATATCTGAATCGCCACTAACTCCCAAGTTAATGGTGTTAGAAGGTGGAGCCTTTGGAGGTGATTAGGTCTTAAGGGTGGAGCCCTCATAAATGGAATCAGTGCCCTTATAAAAGCAGCTCTGGAAAGCTCTCTTGTCCCTTCTGCCACGTGAGCACACAGCCAGAAGATACAATCTATGAACCAGGAAGTAGGCCCTCACCAGATACTGTATCTGCCAGCATCTTGATCTTGGACTTCCCAGCCTCCAGAACCATTAGAAATAAACTTCTGTTATTTATAACACGCCCACTATGTGGTGTTTTGTTCCAGCTGCCTGAATATACTAAGCAAACTAACACAGGCCCAAGTCAATCACGGTGGTCTCATTCCCCTTGCAAGTGGTGGGTTTAGACAGGGCACATGACCGATTTTTCTTGCTACTGAGATGGGGGCTTAGAGGAAAGTCTTCCTGTTCTTAAATAGGAATTGGAGGAACTGAAGACTCCCGATCTTCCTGCCTCTGGATTCTGCCATGTCTGGGCGTGATGCCTGGAATGGCTACAGCCACTGTGTTGCTATCTGGTGATGGCAGAGCAGAGAGAACAGAACCCGCCTGGCCCAGGGCCTTCATTTGCTATTCAAGAGAACACACTGAGTTATCTCTGTAGGGCCAGTTAAGTGTTCCTTGCAGCCAGAGCATCCCAACTGATGATAAAATTGACAATGTCACAAAAGACCTCCCTAACCCATTCGTAGGGGATTCAATATTTGAAAAGTCATTCATGAAGAACAGTATCAAAGTGGTTCCTGGGAAAGCTGAATAAGAGATACTTATAACGATCACACTGATACTCCTCAACACACACAAGTAATCACTCATTCAACACTTGCCTGTGAAGCAACAGCAATGTTATTGCTGTTGTTCAGTCACTAAGTTGTGTCTGACTCTTTACAACCCCATGGACTGCAGCACACCAGGCTTCCCTGTCCGTCATCATCTCCCAGAGTTGGCTCAAACTCATTTTCATCACATCAGTGATGCTATCCAACCATCTTATCCTCTGCTGCCCCCTTCTCCTCCTGCCCTCAATCTTTTCCAGCATCAAGGTCTTTTCCAATAAGCCACTATTCTAGGCACTAGGAATAGGGCAGTGAGGAAATCAAGACAGAAATCCATGCCCTTGGGCGGCTTATTCTCTATCTCATACACACACACACAAACGAATGAGAAAACCTTGGTCCAGCACTTCTGAAAAGACAAAATGGGACAACTGCTAACATAGGGACAAAATGTTCTGGCCATTAAGACAAATGCCTTAAAAGCTCTCTTTTCACGGAAGATGAATACACTAAAAATGCATCCAAGAATATAACTCAAAAAACAAAAAAGGCTCCACTGTCATTACCCTAAGTGTCCACAGAGCCAAATGGCTATAGACCCCAGGAAGATCTATTAGCAGTTTTTGTTTTTTTTTTTTCCAGAGAGTGACAGGATTGACTACTTTCAGCAAGAACAAGAGGAACAACAGTTCAAACCAGTCTGAGATCGAAACAAGCCTGTTGTTGGCTGAGATAAAACACTGAAAAACTTGCAGCTCAGAATATACATTTACAGACACATCAGAACTTGAAGTTTCATTAGGCTCCTACACTTATTTGGCTATATATTTGCTTTTTATAAAAATAAGAAGTGCCTTTGGACAGAAGTTCAAACAATACCGTCATGTATCAAGTAAAATATGCATGCCCTCATTCCCAACTCCCTCTTCCTAGGGATCATCAGTGTCAACATTTGGTGTCTAATCTTTCAAGGCCTTTGTCTATGTTCTATGAATATATAGCTTTTGTTGTAGAAGACTTTTGTTTTACAAAAATGGACACTTGCTATATGGACTATCAATATGGAGAGACAATTTGCCTTTTTTGCTCAAGAATCTGGCACGGGGCTCCCTCCTCCCATGTTAGTGCTCATAAATCCATCTCTCTAAGCCTGAGGAATCCACACCATGTTTATAACATTATTTTTCAAACTGCTCCAAATTGATGACATTTTTGAAAAGTTTTATTTGTAATCAACTATAGACTCATAAGAAACTGCAAAAATAGTACAGGTGCTGGTTACCCATCACTAAGCTTCCCCCAATGGTGACATCTTACATAACTATAGTGTACTGTCAAAGTTGAGAAAGTGACATTGGTATAATGTTAATATAATTAACTAGACCTTTTCACCAGACTCTTCATGTACCTTTTTTTGTAGGGGAAAGGATACATCTTTGTGATATTTCATTAACATATTTCACTTTGCATAGCCACCATTATATCTAAGGATGTCTCCAGATTAGGGTTATTCACCCACTCCAAAAGTACAGGAAGAGAAAAAAGAAGTTGGGTCAATAACACATTTCTGTTTTCTAACAAGGGAGGGACTTGTGGTTAGAACTCTGTGCTTCTATCTGCAGGGGCTATGGGTTTGTTCCCTGATCTGGGAACTAGGATCCCACATGCCACAACTCAGCAAAAAGCAAATAATAATAAATAATTAAAATAATCTTGAAAACCTAACATATTTCTGATTTCTAAGCTAAGATTAACTCATATGAAGCCCAGACTGCGCTAGAGATGTGTAATTCTACTTTTAATAAGTAAATATGCTTACAATCAGTCTTTATAATTATTGCTCTGTTAAAAAGTAAACTAAATAATACATATATCGTATTTTCGTTATTTTTCTAGATGAAATAAACATGTAAACTGTAGGCAAAATTATAAACTAATCTGAAAAGATAAAACCTCTTTCCTCTAAACCAGAGTTACTGTGATTAATTCTCAAAGGAATAAAATATGTCAATGTGAATAAAAAGAACTTTTATACCAAAGGCATTAAAAGGAGAATTTTTTATTCTTCTTTCTATTATTTACCTTTCTCTGGGGTTTCTTCCCTAATTCAAAAGAATGAAAATAACACACATGTATGCTTGAGAGGGATTTATCAATCACCAACACTGGTCTTAGATTTGCATTGCCAGTCGAATTGTATTTTAGAATGTTAAAAGAGCAGTTTTAATAGCCAACAAAACAGTCCGAAATGGAGTACTTGGGTGCAGTCTCAAAAATGACAGAATAAGCTCTGTTCGTTTTCAAGGCAAACCATTCAATATTACAGTAATCCAAGTCTATGCCCCAACCAGTAATGCTGAAGAAGCTGGAGTTGAACGGTTCTACGAAGACCTACAAGACATTCTAGAACTAACACCCAAAAAAGATGTCCTTTTCATCATAGGGGACTGGAATGCAAAAGTAGGAAGTCAAGAGATACCTGTAGTAACTGGCAAATTTGGCCTTGGAGTATAAAATGAAGCAGGGCTAAGGCTAATAGAGTTTTGCCAAGAGTACGCACTGGTCATAGCAAGCACCCTCTTCCAACAACACAAAAGACTCTACACATGGACATCACCAGATTGTCGATACTGAAATAAGATAGATTATATTCTTTGCAGCCAAAGATGGAGAAGCTCTATACAGTCAGCAAAAACAAGATCGGGAGCTGCCTTGTGGCTCAGATCATGAACTTCTTATTGCCAAATTCAGACTTAAATTGAAGAGAGTAGGAACAACTACTTGATCATTCAGGTGACAAATCCCTTATGATTATACAGTGAAAGTGAAAGTGAAGTCGCTCAGTCATGTCTGACTCTCTGCAATTCCATGGACTGTAGTCTACCAGG
This sequence comes from Ovis aries, assembly GCF_016772045.2. Classification (NCBI taxonomy): domain Eukaryota; kingdom Metazoa; phylum Chordata; class Mammalia; order Artiodactyla; family Bovidae; genus Ovis; species Ovis aries. The sequence continues at coordinate 17,690,614 of NC_056077.1, read as the reverse complement.
CTTCTCTGTCCATGGGATTTTCCAGGCAAGAGTACTGGAGTGGGCTGCCATTTCCTTCTCCAGGGGATCTTCCTGACCAGGGATCGAACCCAGGTCTCATGCATTGCAGGCAGACGCTTTATACAGTGAAAGTGACAAATAGATTCAAAGGATTAGATCTGATAGACAGAATGCCTGAAGAACTATGGATGGAGGTTCATGACATTGTACAGGAGGCAGTAATCAAGACCATCCCCAAGAAAAAGAAAATGCAAAAAGGCAAAACGGTTGACTGAGCAGGCCTTACAAATAGCTGAGAAAAGAATAGAAGTGAAAAGCAATGGAGAAAAGGAAAGATATTACCCATCTGAATGCAGAATTCCAAAGAATAGCAAAGAGAGATAAGAAAGACTTCCTCAATGATCACTGCAAAGAAATAGAGGGAAACAATAGAAATGGGAAAGACTAGAGATCTCTTCAAGAAAATTAGAGATACCAAGGGAACATCTCATGCAAAGATGGGTACAATAAAGGACAGAAATGGTATGGATCTAATAGAAGCAGAAGATATTAAGAAGAGGTGGCGAGAATACACAAAAGAACTATACAAAAAAAGATCTTCATGACCCAGATAATCACGATGACGTGATTACTCACCTAGAGCCAGACACCCTGGAGTGTGAAGTCAAGTGGGCCTTAGGAAGCATCAATACCAACAAAGTTAGTGGAGGTGATGGAATTCCAGTTGAGCCATTTCAAATCCTAAACGATGATACTGTGAAAGTGCTGCACTCAATATGCCAGCAAATCTGGAAAACTCAGCAGTGGGCACAGGACTGGAAAAGGTCAGTTTTCATTCCAATCCCAAAGAAGTGCAAGGCCAAAGAATGTTCAAACTACCACACAATTGCACTCATCTCACATGCTAGCAAAGTAATGCTCAAAATTCTCCAAGCCAGGCTTCAACAGCACGTGAACCGTGAACTTCCAGATGTTCAAGATAGATTTAGAAAACGCAGAGGAACCAGAGATCAAATTGCCAACATCCGCTGGATCACAGAAAAAGCAAGAGAGTTCCAGAAAAAACATCTACTTCTGCTTTACTGACTACACCAAAGCCTTTGACTGTGTAGATCACAACAAATTGCGGAAAATTCTGAAAGAGATGGGAATACCAGACCACCTTACCTGCCTCCTGAGAAATCTGTATGCAGATCAAGAAGAAACAATAAGAACCAGACAGGGAACAACAGACTGGTTCCAAATCAGGAAAGGAGTATGTCAAGGCTGTATACTGTTACCCTGTTTATTTAACTTATATGCAGAGTACATCATGCGAAATGCTGGCTGGATGAAGCACAAGCTGGAATTTAAGATTGCTGGGAGAAATAACAATAACTTCAGATATGCAGATGACACCACCTTTATGGCAGAAAGTGAAGAGGGACTAAACAGCCTCTTGATGAAAGTGAAAGAGGAGAGTGAAAAAATTCGCTTCAAGCTCAACATTCAGAAAACGAAGATCCTGGCATCTGGTCCCATCACTTCATGGCAAACAGATGGAGAAACAATGGAAACAGTGACAGACTTTATTTTCTTGGGCTCCAAAATCACTGCAGATGGTGACTGCAGCCATGAAATTAAAAGACACTTGCTCCTTGGAAGAAAAGCTATGACCAACCTAGACAGTATATTAAAAAGCAAAGACATTACTTTGCTGACAAAGGTCCATTTAGTCCAAATATGGTTTTTCCAGTAGTCATGTATGGATGTCAGAGTTGGACTATAAAGAAAGCTGAGAGCTGAAGAACTGATGTTTGAACTGTGGTGGTGAAGAAGATTCTTGAGAGTCCCTTGGACTACAAGGAGAACAAACCAGTCAATCCTACCGAAATCAGTCCTGAATATTCATTGGAAGGACTGATGCTGACGTTGAAACTTCAATACTTTGGCCATCTGATGTGAAGAACTGACTCATTAGAAAAGACCCTGATGCTGGGAAAGATCAAAGACAGGATGAGAAGGGGCCAACAGAGGATGAGATGGTTAAATGGCATTACTGACTCGATGGACATGACTTTGAGCAAGCTCTGGGAGTTGGTGAAGGACAGGGAAGCCTGGCATGCTGCAGTCCATGGGGTCACAAAGAGTCAGACAACTGAGCGACTGAACTGAACTGCACTCATATTAACAGTAAGAGCACTGGGACAGCAGTCCCATGGTTCAATTTGTTTAAGTCTCACTTTAATAGTATAGCAGTTACTAGAATCAAAGTCTAAAGCAAAGTAGTCAAGCAAACAAATCTGCTGGTTTCAGAGTCACTCTGAAAATGGCTACACGGCTTCTTTCTAACTGTGTGACTATAACAAGTTTCTAAGCCTCAGGTGCCTCATCTATAAATGGCAATAACAGCAACACCTAGCTTGGGGAAGCTTTGAAAGTGAATTAACACAGCCAAATAAAATAACTGGGCTTCCCCACTGGCTCAACAGTAAAGAATCCATCTGCAGTGCAAGAGATGCAGGGGACTCAGGTTCAATCCCTGGGTTAGGACGTTCACCTAGAGGAGGAAATGGCAACCCACTCCAGTACTCCTGCTGAAAAATCCCATTGGATGGAGGGCTACAGTCCATGGGGTCGCAAAGAGTCAGACAAGACTGAACAACTGAGCCACGGACACAAGTGAAGTAACCAACACAGGCAGACCTCAGAGATATTGCAGGTTCTGGTCCAGACCACTGCAATGAAGTAAATATCTCAATAAAGCAAGTCACACAAGTTTTTTGGTTTCTCGGTACATATGAAAATTATGCTTTACACTATTCTGTACACTATGAAATGTGCAATGACATTATGTCTAAAAATAAGTGTATATATATGTATACACACCATAATTAAAAAACACTTTATTGCTAAAAAATGATAACCATCATCTGAACCTTCAGTGAGGTGTAATTTTTTTTTTTGCAATAGTAACATCAAAGATCACTGATCATTGATCACCATAACAAATAAAACGAAAAAGTCTGAAATGTTGTGAGAATTACCACAATGACACAGAGACATGAAGTGAGCAAATGCTGTTGGAAAACTGGCACCAACAGACTTGCTTAACGCAGAGCTGGAGAAAATGAACTAACTGCACAGTGCATCACAGCACAGTGCTACAAAAGTAGGGCTGCCCGTGGGGCGCAGCGCAGAGGGAGCCTCAGAAAGAGGCAGTTGTGTTAAGGGCTCCGAGCTCAGCAGCATCTCTGACCCAACTCCATGCTCCATTTCTTCACAGCCAACCAACACTGCCTTCTACTCTCTTCCTGAAAGGTCACAAAACTCTAACAAAGGGCATTTGTTATAATGTTAAGTGAGGGGAAAGCATCAGAAAGGCATACGGGAAAAATTTCTCATGTGCAAAACACAACTGTAATAACAGAGCAAGAGTGAAAGTGGAGAGAGAAGTATTAAAAAGCAAACGCACCAGAATGTTAACAATGGCCAGTTACTCAGCACAGAATTTTAGGTGGCTCTTTTTCTCCTTTTAACCTATCTTTTCCAAAGTCTTTCCAATGAATATGTACTTATTAAAGAATGTTTTCTGATTATGAAAATCCTCTCCTATCCATTCTGCCTCTTGTTTTTTCCATGGCTGCCAACTGGTACTCTTCTAATCCATCTGGTATGCTTCTGCCAGTCTGATCTTCAAGCACCACTTTTTTCAAATCATCTCCCTGATCAAAAATCTTCAAGAGCTGCCTGGTCTCCGCAACACAATGATCAACAACCTCTGCACCCTGGGCCACTCCCAGGCGGCCAACTTCCTCACTCGTCTCCGGTAATGCATGTCTCCTTACTATGCCTCTTACCTGTCAGTCTATACAGGTCTCTTCCCTCAACCCCTCCTTACTGCCCCCTGACTCATCTCCTGCCCTTCAAATCAGTCCAGGCCCCATCTCCTGTTAAGACCAAAGATAACGATGATGACCACCCCCATCTGCCTGCTGCCTGTCACACCAATCTTGGTCATGTGCTGACGTGCACTATCACAGTCATCTCATGAGAGCCCTTTGAGGAAGGTTCCATTTATCAGCCCCATTTTACAGCTGATAAAACTGAGGCATCAAGAGGTCAAGCAGCCCAAGCCAACACAGTCACAATTTGAACTCAGTTCTACCTCACTACCTGCCCCAGCCTCTACCACCTTCCTCTTCTTTCCTTCAACAGTGACAACCTGCATCACACAGCTGAGCACAGCATTACAGGATTCCATACCAGACCCAGACAACAAGCTGCTGAAAATGGTAAGCTTACCAAGGAATTTGTTTTCACTGCCCAAACCATGTTTTATGAAACAGTTGCTTTTCTCTGCAAAGTGTTCCTAAAATTGGGGGCATAAAGGTTTAACTTAATTTTAATTGCATAAATGGTGGGGGTATGGGGGAATCTTATCTTTAAACAACAACAAACAGCCTTACTGAGTGATCATTCCCTGATTTGGGGAGGGAGGGAACTGGGGATTTCAATATGAAATTTCGTGTGTCAGGTATTTGCAGCTCGAGGCATTTCTCCTTTCTCTCATCTAAATGATTCTCCCTTCCCCCTCTCACTTACCTGTCCTGTGTGTTGCTAACTGCTGCAGACAAATGCCTACATTCTGGAGGTGTGGCCCCTTAAAGACACACACAGCTCCAACTCCCTAGAGGACACATCCCAGCCACTGTCAAAGAGCTTTTTAGCTACCACTTTGTCACACACGTTTTCAGCACCACCCTCTACACTGACTTTAATTCTTCCACATTTTGAAAATGATTTTTTTTCTTATGAAACACTGCAAGTTCCTTGTTTAAATGCCCCAAGAATCAGAGTTTGTTATTATTCGGGTGACCTAATTTTTTTAAATCACTTCTTCTGGTACAATAATGATTTCCTAGAGTTTTACTCCCCAGGAAAGCACTATTCCCAGCTTCTGCCATCCTCTGAGATTACTGCCACTTAAAATAAGAGGAAGAATGCCTTATGACACGTACTTTGTTTTTAATCCAATTTCACTGTTCTTTAAGGAGAAAAAGAATAAGTGTTCTTATTTTCAAATGCATCAGTTTTGCTCATAGGTTTCAGTCATTAAGCTCAATCAGTCAAGTTCATGGTTTTTCTTCCTGGGAGCCTGGGCAAGCATATGGTGGCTGAGACTACCCTTATGATCAGAGAGAATGGCCACAAGTTTTCAAAAGAATCTTCTATTAAACTGATTTGATTTAAAATCAATTTACTCGATAAAAAAGTCACCTATTTTTTAGGTGAATACAAGATGGCCCTATTTTTCTCCTCATACTTTAGGATTTGCAAAAATTAAAATATAAGCAAGGCATTATACTGGCTGAAAAGTTAAAAAAACAGATTGGGCAAGAAAAATAAGTTAAAACAATCCAAACTCTGCCCTCCAGTGACACTTTGTCTTAACTCTTTTCCTGGTTCTCTTGTGCAGATATAAAAACCACATTTGCAATCCCAATGACACAACAAGCACGCAAGCACCATGTGTGGGGCCCTCCTCCACTAAGCACTGTACATGGACCGTCTTGTTTGATCCAAGCAACAGACCAGAAAACAGGAATTACTACTGCTCCCATTTCACCGATAAAGAGAAAAGGCCGCACGGTTAGGGACAAGTGACTTGAGCTCTGCTTTAGTAACAACAGCTGCCAAGTAACAGAGCTGAGATTCAGATTCAGGCGCCCTGAGCCCAGGGCTCACATGTGAAGAGCAGGCCAAACCATCACTTAGGATACCACACAATGCAGGACAAGGGCTGAGCACAGAACCAGACACAACAGTGAATCACTGTGAAAGGGCCGTGATGATGACGTCACTGGGCACTCAGGTGTTAGGGTCCTTCCGACACAGAAGAGGGGAGTGAATTTCACATTGAAGCCACTGGGCAGTTACCTCGGGGGCGTGGTAGGAAACACACTGGAAGACCCAGTCCATGGCAGGCGAGTACAAGGGGAGGTAGGATGGAAGCTCCACGCCCTGGAGCACCAGCTGGTTCTGGACCGTATCCCCGTGAATCTACAGGAGACCAAATAAATACTCAGAAAAGGAGGGGAAGTCACAGAACAAACAAAGAACATGGGAGCGTATCTGCAAGCATCTGAATGGCCCCGAGAGAAACTGCCTGGCTTCTCAGGTTTTTTTAAACTAGAAAAACACACAGTTTCCCATGTCACCAGGCTGAGCTGTTCTGGGAATGTGTGCTGTGAGAAGCAGCAACCTGATAAAAACGGACCCAGCAGATGCTAAGAAGGAAGTCTGATCAACTGGAGACGCTTCTTATTAACACATGCATATTAATCCCCTGTGCTTGTTCAGTACAAGCAACACATTTTAATTGTCTGTAACAGACGGGAGTGTAATTTTCTAGGGATTACACATCTAAAGAGCTCTAAGGCAATCTAGACTTGGAAAACCAACTGGGTTTTATGAATCTGTGATCATGTAACTATCACATCAATTGGCTCTTCTGATAGTGTTCTCTTACCTGTTTGAATGTGAGGAGAAAGTCAAAAAAGTTCTTATTTAGGCTTTCTTTGAGATGTGGAGCCACTTCCATGCCCACCTGTAGCCAAACAAAATGAAATAAACTTGACGGTGGAAAACCAGGTTGCAAATAACATATACAGTGTGATGCATTTTTGTAAATTAAAAATACACATATAGGTAGATATAAGCACAGAGAGGTCCAGAAAGTTAACTTTCATTCTTTTATTTTCTTATTCAACAAGCATATCTCGCTTTTATAAGAAAAACCACAGGAGCTATTTTTAATGAAAAAAAGGGCAACATTTGCAGTAATCATCTTCGCAATTTCCCAAAGGTAATGAAAGTATTTCTGAACAGATGACCAAGGGAACAAATCAATACGGCACTAAGGAGAAATGTACTCTCAAGACAGTGTATACATTCTTTTCCTCTCTAAAAAATGATAAACACACATGTGGCTGTACTTATTAAATGAAGCAACAAGATTCTGGTATGTAAGAGTCAGCTGGGACTTCACTGGGGCATTGTTAAAATATACGGATTCATTCTTTGCTGGGCAGTCAGGGAAGCAGACATAAATTTTGATGTATTTTAAGAAAATTTTTTATTACACAAGCATGACACCTAACAAAACTATAATCCATCGACTCCTTCATTCATTGTTTTTAAAAGATATGTAATATTTTCAGAATATTTATTAGAAAAAAATTTGCTAATCACAGAAGACAGTGGCCAGGGCTCTAGAGTCGGATGGAAGAGTAAAGGTCACAAAAATGGCAGGGACTACATGGATTTAAAACAAAGCACCATAAGGTTCCTCAACTGAGTTCCTCAAATGCACCTCAATTCCACACAGGTGCTTTAGCACAAAAACAACTTTGTAAGAGGAGTTGCTTTCTGGGACCCGGTTTCTTCCAGGGAAGACAGATTTCTACCACTCACCCCCCTCCCCCAACAGCCACTCAGAGGTCATGAAGATTAACAATAATGGTGTTTTTTAGATGTCTGTAAGGAATTCCTTTGACGGAAATTATGCAAGATCCACTGGGGCAGTAAATTCCAGGGGCAGCTCTCTATAGCTGTTGGAGATGCTTCCAAGGACAAGTACAGGGATTTTAAAAAAATATGAACAATTGTCAGGTCCATTTTTACTGTGTTCTGATTCTATTGTTTCCTTCTACTGATCATTTTGTAGAAAAAGCAATAATTACCTGTCAGGCGACAGCAAAGAAAGGCCCAGTGGACAAGCAGTGGAGATGAATTGAAGGGGTTGTGACTTAGAAGAGGAGTTAATCATACTTTCCTTTAATAAACAGCTCTGAGCACCCCCCACGCCCTGCCTACTCACTGCCTTTGTGTTTTGTTTATCTCTTTCCATAAAACCAAATGAGCAGCTTGGAAATCTGCTCAGGTCGAAAAAATCTCTACCTAGAGTAGCAAGGGTAGTTACCCACGACATCCATCTGTTCTTTCTGCCTCCCTGGCACTCATTCTTTCTGTTTCTGGAATCAGCAAAGTGGATTTGTCTTTGGGGACTCAAACTTACCTCTCAGATAAAGAGGTTTGCGGCAGCTGGACCCAGCCAACCCTGAGTTGCCAGGGTGGGCGTGTGACCCAGGCTCAGTCAGCAGGCATATTAACAACAACTGTCACGGTGACTGGCATATGTATGGACTAAGGACCCAAGGTGGTTCCACGAGATTCTGCCCAGAAACTGGCTAGAACCACTGGGGAAAAGATAATCTTGTCACTGAGGTTCCTAAGTTGAGAGGATGGAAGCCTTTCCACCATATGGACAGAAAAAGCTACAGACTGAAGTCACCCAGAGGAGAGCAGAGCTGAGCCATGAGGAAGGAGACAGCTCCCAACACGGCTCAGGGTCCCCGGGTCTGCCATGCCAGGACTACCCCAGGCTCTTCAGATGCGAGCGCCAACAAATCCCCCACCTTTGTTTCAGAGGTGAGGTTGTTATGAACTGAGGTTTTGCCACTTGGAATTGAAAGAGTCCTTACTATTGTACACTGTCTCTTATTCTTTTTATATCAAAAGATTTTCAGTAACTACCCAACCAGAGGAAAGAGTGCTCTGCCTGAATTGGCACAACTGATTTCAGATACAGGACATCTCACCCAGCTTTCCTGGAGTGTGTCTGTAATCTCTCCTCATTGCCACTGAGTTTTAGAGCTGCATCTGCCATGCAAAAGTACTCTGAACGTGAAAGTGAACAAAAGCGTTAGTAGCTCAGCCGTGCCCACCTCTTTTGCAACCCCATGGACCATAGCCATGGCTCCTCTGTCCATGGGATTCTCCAAGCAAGAGTACCGGAGTGGGTGGCCATGCCCTTCTCCCAGGAATCATCTCAACTCAGGCATCAAACCCAGTTTCTCCTGCATTGCAGGCTGATTCTTTACCATTTGAGCCTCTAGGGGAGGCACTTTATATGCAATAAATATCTTTCACTAGCTTGTGTACCCTCCTTCAAACTTTAAAACTGAGCAGGTTTGAGCAGGTTTGCAGGGAATGAATTTTCCCCTCACTCTCTGATTTCTATATAACTGTGTGTCATTAGACACACTAAGAGTCTAGGTCTTTATTACTGACGTAAAGGTAAGTTCAAAGAATGCTACAAAAGGAAAGGCAACAGAGCACAAATACACAAACAAGGCTATCCTTACATCCTCCCCAACCTAACCCACAGGATCCAGTCCAATTTTGCACACAATAGGCCCTCAGCAAACTTTGATAAGGGAGGAGCATTCAGACTTCGTGATACTACACAGTTGAAGCTTAGGCCCTTAGCAAACTTCAACAAGGGAGGAGCATTCAAACTTCATGATACTACAGAGTTGAAGCTGGAGGAAATATATCTGATATTCTTCTATGAAAAATCTATGCCAGTTTCAAGCAGATGGCAATCATAAATACTTTGGCCTCAGTTACTACAAGGGAGCAGGTGTCCTTAATTGGAAAGCTTTTTCTTTTTTCCTTTATTAGGGAACGGACCTATAAAAAGTATTCTTCCTAAGGATGTCTGCTTCTTACTCTGAGGGAAATGATTTTGATTTCTTTGAGACACTGCAGACCACAGGGCTGCTATCATATGCTAGATGTCAGGTAAAAGAAGCTGATCAAAGGTTGCAGTCCTCACCTTCTAATTTCATAGTATTGATGATCACTAGTAGCTCAGCTGGTAAAGAACTCACCAGCAATGCAGGAGACCCTGGTTCAATTCCTGGGTCAGGAAGATCCCCTGGAGAAGGGATAGGCTACCCACTCCAGCATTCTTGGGCCTCCCTAGTGGCTCAGCTGGTAAAGAATTCATCTGCAATGCGGGAGACCTAGGCTGGATCCCTGGGTTGGGAAGATCCCCTGGAGAAGGGAATGGCTACCCACTCCAGTATTCTGGCCTGGAGAACTCCATGGACTGTATAGTCCATGGGGTCGCAAAGAGTAGGACATGACTGAACGACTTTCACCTTCACTGTAGGGGAGGGATAGGTCTCTAACAGTTGCTTTGTCTTCAAGAAGTCTGGGGTTCACCAAGATCCTACAGAATAGGGGAAATAACCCCTCTGAAGGTAAACGATGCTGAAGGAACCAGTAAGGGGGACTCCCACGAAAGCTGACAAGAGACAATGGCCCCATGTGAGTTGAAGAAAAATGACTGTAAACTCTCCACAGGGTGCATTTTTCATAAATGGAAACTTACTAGTTTTAAGCAGGAGCTTCAGGGTGCTTTGAGGAGAGAAAGGCTGAGTGACCTACAATCTGAACCCAGCACAGCAGCCCTCCAAGGCCAGGCAACACAGACCCTGAATGCCTGCCTCACCAGGAGAGCCTCTCCCTGCCAGACAGCCCTCACCAACTAGCGCTCTGAGCCAGCTCTTTAGTACAGAGACCGCAAATCTGATGAAACAATCAACAAGACAAAGAAAGCACATTTTGAGTCAATGAGAAGTAACCTATCAGCCGAAAGGCCTCAGGAGCCTCCTTCCCAGCAAGAAGGGAGAAACAATTAGTTCTGAAACCCAGTTCATTTGTGAGATGATGACCCTAATTAGAGTTACGGGTAAGTGGGTCTACTTAGAAATTAATTTTAAACAGAAATCCTACAGCCCTGCTTTCTGCGGACAAGCTGTGCTCTAAAATTAGCAGCTAATGAAGTCCTTCGTCCAGTGACTCCTGAGGTGGCAGGGAGGGAGAAGCATGAACGGTGGGGGAGGCAGGACGTGGTGGTCTCACCCTGCACAGGTAGGCCCTGGCGTACACTGACACCAGCGGGTCCCCGATGCCCCGGACCATGCACGTCAGCCGCGGCAGACACTCTGAAATCCCCCTGCGAGAGAGGAAAAGACAGCAGCATTTACACCCAAAAGTCTACATTTAGACTTCCTAAAGGTAGGGGGGCAAAACAGGTTTCAGAAACAAACCAAGGTCAAAGCTGACGTTTTCTAAGGGCATGTACCAAGTCTTTCTCTCTTGCCATAATTCATCTTTTGAATGGTTTCTTTCATCTTTACCATCTTTTCAGTGCTGGAGTCTAATCTTCACTTTTTTCCTGTTTGAGGTCACTTTTACTAATTTAACAATTTTTGTCCCATCCCCAGTTATCATCCATCGACAGGTCACTAGGTCACACCTCGCCCTTCTTGGTATTTCGGCTGTTATCTATATCCCTTTGGCATAGATTTACTGCCGTGCTCCACCCACTCTTAACGCCTGACCCCAGCATCCCCCTCAAAGTGAACTGTGACTTCCTTATTCCTCCAGCCACATGGGACTTCCCTCTGCCCCAAGCCTTATTTTCCCCCAACTGGTGAACGAAAACTCCCCCAGGCATCCTCAGATCTCAATCAAACACACTTGGTATACATGTTAAACCCAACTCAGAGCACAAGTCAGCCCGTGACTCTGGGGAGTTATCTAGATGGTGTCCAACACCACTCAGAAAGCGGATCTGGTTTCTCCTGGCTCCACAAAACTACTCTCAAAACAACATCCAGAGTAGCAGGGGGCTCAGGGGCAAGGGCTTTTCGTTCTGACATCTCTGACCTCTTCATCATCTTGGACAGCAGCCACAAAGACACTGAACGAGGGCCCATTGGGCCACTCCCAGTGTGGTGTGCAGCTCCATGAACGCTCACAGACCCCCTTCACGGGGCTTGTTCACCCAGGAGACCGGGGGTCAGAGATGCTAAGTAACTTTCTCTGGACCACACAGCCAGTAACAGCAGAGCTAGGATGTCGAATCCAGTTGATCTTCCATGAGCTAGTCAACCAACCTCTCCCAGCTTGAGTTTTCTTCTCCGTAAAACAGAGGTTAAAAAGTGATCTCTATTTCATTAAGTTTTCATTTGGGTTAACTGAGAAAACGGATGGAAGGTGCTTAAAACCAGATCTGCTACACAGGAAGCAGTCAAAGAATGATAGCTACTACTGCAGCACCATTGGCAAAGGCGTGTGCAAGACAGAAATTTTTTGGAAATGTATGGCTCTGGACATTTAAGAAGAGCCTTACGTTTTGGAGAGGAACTTGTTACACTTCAGGATGGAAGCTTCCACATAGCTACAAAAACATTCCGTTAAGGAAGACATTTTCCAGACTGCCTGTTCCCTACGGGGAAAAGCCTAACTGTTCACGAAAAGAACGAGGTCTGTCTTCAGGAGAGGGGCCACGACAGCTCTCGACAATCCAAAGAATTAAATCAGTGAGTGGCTTGTGGCTTCTACATTTGGTTTTCAAGGTTTTTTTCTTATTTAAATTAAAATTTGGAAAACATTATACGCTGATTTATGATTACGTGCTGAAATTTAAACTGGGTTTTGAGCACTTCCAACTGAGGCTTTATGAGGAAAGGATGAAACTTAGAGAACTAATATTCCTTTTGTGTATAAGTCAGACTGTCTGTTCTTCAACACTGGGGTTTGTGCAGAGAAGCTGGACCCTGCTCCTTTCAAGGTCTTAAGACCAGAGAAAACATAAACTAAAAAACCTCGAAGCATTTTAATTGAGAAAATTAATGTGGGAATTCTTCAGGGAAATAAAAGCCTGGTACACAGCACCATAGTCAAAGTCCCCTCTCTCCAGAGAACTGGAGAGAGCCAGAGTCCAAGGGCTTCTTGGACAGTGTGGCTGGCGCTGTGCTTCCAGGCGAGCGACCCTAACAGGACCCCATTTTCAACAGGAATCTCAGGGCAGCCCATCACATAACCTCTATTAACAGTGTAACTCTTGCAGCCTATCTTTAAAATCATCAGACAGAAAAAAAGGATACAATCTTGGAATGAGTTCCCTGATGGAAGCAATCTTGAAAAACCAATTTAAGCATGTTTCTTTGGCTGTGTCATTTACATTCTCTGGAGAGAAGTGATCTGTAAAACAAAAATAACACCCCTCAGCCTTCCTAATTCTTGGGATCTGTTACAGCTGCTCTGAGTCCCAGGACAGAAAACAGTTACAGTGCAGCAGAAGGGCGGGGCGCCCAGTCCTTCCATGGCTTTCCTTTCAAATATCATTATTACTAGGAAACAACCAGTGACGATGATAGCTGACACACAGAGGCTTTCTAAGGGGCAGGCGCCCTTCAGAGCACCTTACAGACATCAGCCCGCTCAGTCCCCACAAGAGCCCTCCAAGTCATGTACTCTTACGGTCCTCTATCACAGACACAGAGTGAGGCAATGCGAAGTTTAGGGACTTCCCCAGGGCACATAGCAAGCAGACTCATGAGCTAGAATTCAACTCAGGCAGTCTGGCTCCACAGCCTATATTCTTAGCCACTGCCTTTAATTTAATCCAGAGGCTCTTGGTGTTACAGTGATACTGCTGAGAATTCCAGATGCTCGAGGAACCTGCAACTGTAACATGAAATGTGATGGAAGTTTGTGCTTTAAACATCACATGGACCTGACATGTATGGTGAGTCAAGACCCTGACATGAGAAATCAGTTAGGCTGCCATACCACTTGAAGACTTGAGTCACCTTGTGATAAAAATGCTACTTTCCCCTACTATCTGCTCTCTTCTTCTTTAATAATAGGGCTCTCATTTTCTGCTGGGCATACGGCCATCCTTGCAGCTCAGTGTGGCCATGTGACCAAGTTCAGGTCCCAGGATATATACAGGAGTGCAAGGAATTAGCTCCAAGGGAAGGGGCTTGATCTTCATTTCTTCTTCCTTCCTGCTGGCAAGAATGCAGATACAAAGGCCGGAACCTCCATAACCATCTTGAACCACAAGAGCAAGAGAGAAGTCAAGACGGCTGGCACCACAGGCTGGCTGCCAGCTGTGATTCTCTTTACTATGATTTTGAGTTTTCTGGAACTGATGACCAAGCCCAATCAAGGACATACATCTTCGTAAGAAATGGAAAAGAGTACAGAAAAATGAAAACAAACAGACAAAAACTATTCAACACCAAGAAGGCTACTGTTGAACTCTCACATTTAAACGATTTCTGCACAAACTGGAACCCGATCCAACCCCTCGGCGTGCTGTACACTTCTAGGATTCAACCAAGACAGGAGAAACTGATTACTATAGAACGTAAGAAACTAATGTTAGCCTGTCGCCCTCATCATGTTGCTCAGTGAGTCATTTTTCTTCCCTGGTTCTACTTTCTGCTACGTGGTGGTACACCATTAAAGTGATTAAAATATCTATGGAATCAGCAAAAAATAAAATTCTAGGTACTTCACTAGCAGAGAACAGTCAGTAATCACAACTGAAGATATTTCAGAACTGCAATCTCAAGTATTTATCTATTTTTGGATGTTCTGGCATGCTTCATTCATTGGAGAATTATTCACTTGCCATTTTCTAAGAGAAGGGAAATTACCATTTTTCCTCTCCTGGCCTGAATCCATGTACTTAAAAGTAACTTTTTTTCAAGTTCCAAGAGATCTAGATAGGAAAAGATAAGGGCTATTCTTAAATTCATTTGTCAATCTTGCCTTTTGGAAAACAGAGGAGGGGTGAGGTTAATTTCCCTTAATGTGACTAAATCATGTGACTTGAGACCCAAAAGCAAAAATAAGTCTCTGAGGTCATCTACTAAAAACTTTTGCTTTCCAGTTAAGGGAACGGAGGTGCAGCAAAGGGTGAGATGACACGGAATCGGGCTGCCAGGGAGAGTGGGACATCACACCAAGGCAAGATGTCCTGCATGTACATACCAACAGCCAGCTATGCAATAATCCACATATGCAATACCAAGGCTTTAGATTTTCCTTCCAGTTCAAGAGATCATTTAGGAAAAGGATTATGTTATGCAGGACTTTAAAGTCTTACAGAAAAAAGTAAATAAAATGGGAAGAAAAAAATGTTACAGCAAGCTCAATAGTACCTTTCATTACTTCATCTGCTCACGACGGACGTCTCAGGAACCAACTAGAAGTGGTATTCTAGGCTCCAGGGAGATAGAAGAGCACAGCACATAAGAGAGACCCTGACCTCATGAAGCTTACATTCCAGCGGGTCTGGTCAAAGAACAAGACAGTGACCCGAAGAGATGCGAGAGGAAGGGGAGAAGTGGCCAGGTCATGAGGGGCTGCAGCCTTGGCGAGGAGCCTGGGAGTTCTAAGTGTGGCGGAAGCTCCCTGAAGAGCTCTGGGCAAAGGAATGACATGACATCGAAGCACCTGGGCTGCTACATGGAGAATGGATTTAGAATCTGGAAATTAATTAGGAAGAGGCTTCAATGTAAAGAAGAGCTGAGACACTTTCTTCCAGTTCCCACCTATTTTTCCTTTATGGGCTCCTTTTTTCAACCTTGAACTTCTGTGGATATTTTAAGAGAAGGGAGTAGACCAGTGAGTCTGGTTCTCTTCCATTTATCAAGTCTCGACACTGGAAGTGAGACGTCTTTTTATGTAACAGGGTTCATAGGGGTGCCACGTCATCTTAATATGATGACCTGAAAGGCCAGGTCAGCTAAGGACACCGCTTATCCAGAGGTGGCTGTATCAGCCACAGGGAAAACCAAAGACAGGAATGCCCACGGCTAACGAGGAGAACCACAACACAAGAAACCCAAGTTACTCATCCCAAGATGGAAATGAAATTGTTTTACCACTTAGAGTACAGGCTCTCTTCACTCATATGCTGGATGAAGAAATGTTGGGGGAAAATTACCATATCTAGCAGCACGTACTTTCTGTGAATCCAAAGGACATCAGTATCTTTCCGAACCGGTAAGAGCTATGCTTCAGTTAAAGCTCCTGAAGGTAAAGGGCTCAAATACTAAGATCACGGTCTGAACTTGATTCAAATGGAAAGAATCAGTACACATGCCACCAGACTTCTCTCTACACATAATTTCTTTAGGCAGAATTCTGCATAGTAGATTTCAAAAGTTTTCTTTATAATTACTGTTAAGAGTCATCCCCAAGATTAAAGACATTTTTGAGAAAAGTTTGCCCCTCTCCTTTTCAGGTTCTAGGAAACAGAACATACATGCAGATAAAGATTTTAACTGAAAGGGGAGAAATGAAATTATTTTCAAGAAAACAAAAGCCCAATTCAAGGTTAAAAAAAAAACCAAGTATTTGGGGAGGCAAGAATTTAGTAATAAACATGCTAATTAATTAGCACATTTAGATAAGAACTAAAAGTGAATATGAAAATAGCCTTTTTTTTTTGAACTTTCATAGTTCTATAGTTCAAGTAGGGAGAAAGCTATTAGTAATTTTTCCTTGCGTGCATTCATACTAAGTTGCTTTAGTTGTGTTGGACTCTTTGGGACCCTATGGACCCACCAGGCCCTCTGTCCATGAGATTTTCCAGGCAAGAATACTGGAGTGGGTTGCCATGCCCTCCTCCAGAGGATCTTCCCAACCCAGGGATCGAACCTGCATCTCTTATATCCCCTGTATTGGCAGGCAGGTTTTTTACCACTAGAGCCACCTGGGAAGCCCAGTTTTTCCTTAACTAGCCCTAAAATGTTGTTGGTATAGTTAGTGAAAACTGACAGGAAGGAAAATTATTGTAGTAGGTATGAACATAAATGCCCCTAGGGGCCAGGCAGGTGATATAAACATTTCTAATCAGGTATACAACAATAGGAAGAAGTAGAAACTATACCAAATAGCATTTTAAAAAATACTCTTATAGCCAAAGAAAACACCTACCTGGGTTTAATTCTGCCTGCAGGCTGAGAGTTTACTGCTGCTGATATAGCACATGGAAGAAACACTGGCAAGTGTAAAATAAATGCACCAAATTTGCCAAATCCTTAAGCTGACAGAGAAGGCCTTTCCGTCAGGCTGGCCCCTGCATCCCAGTCCTGAGAAGCCTAGAATGTGTGAGGAGCTGTTAAAAATCATTGCAGGTGGGAATGTGGTGGAGGGGAGGGTGGAGTGCAGTACTATCCAATGGAAATACCACATGAGCCCCATTCAAAGAGCTAAAACAAAAACGTGTTATTTTAAAATATACTTCATTTAATCTAGTTCATCTAAATATCATTTCAATATGTAAACATGTAAACTTAAAAATCAGGGAGATACTTCATGGTCACTTATTTGCATTAAGCCTCTGAAATCCAACATTTTTTTTTTTAATACTCACAGCATATCTCAGTTTGGACTGGTCAGTCTCTAGTGCACAAGAGCCTCATGGGACCAACTGTGCAGCATAATGGATGCTGCAGGTCCAGCACTCAGAGCCAGGCTCTCATTTGCTGGTGGCAGGACTGCACCAAGTTCCTAGCTCTTTCCCACTGGGTGGGGCCCCCCTAAAATGAGACGAGGTGATTCCAAAGAGCTTTTCTAGCCCTAAAGGTCTGTAGAGTTCTGTCTTGCTTTCTGAGAAATGTGCATATTAACTAGTTTTAACAACGTGGATGATGGAAGGACGGAAAAGAAGGAAACAGAAAGAGAAGAGAGAAAAAAAAGAGACGATGAACGAAACAGCAAAAGCGAAAGAGACACAGAGAGAGAAAGACAAAAAAGAAAAGGAAAACCAGACAGACAAGACAAGACCGATTAACAGACAAAAAGAAAAGTCAAATTGCAGGTCTGTCTGATGCCATCGCTTCATCCTCCAGGGAAGCAGGAGCAGGACGAGGTGGGATGGCAGTGAAGACAGCCTGTTGTTCTAACTCGAGCAGATAAGCACGCTTCCTCCCGGCAGTGCTAGAACTCAGGAGGAGGAGTGAGACAGAATGGATGCCGTTGCTGCGAGTTCCATGCTAGCCTCATCGTCATCTTTCATTTATGTGACAAAATGAATTTGTGATCTCATTGTCCCAGTATAACCTCCTGAGCGTTCAAAATTGAGCCGCAATAAATTTAATGCAAATATCACTTGGGCATATACTGTAGATGCAAAGTATCTGTTATTTTTGATTTATCTGACATTGTTCTTTAATATAAAATTAGCTCTATAAAGCAATTTGCTTCTTAGGAAAGATATATAGGAAAAATATTAAAATGTCAAGCAGCAGAGAAATTTAAGTTGGTATAAAAGTTCAGTTGAATCTAATCATAGGACCTTTCCATTCTTGCAGATTCAAATTACTTGCTCAAATCCCTAGCTGGGCTGCTTTTCAAAGACTGAGATGATCAAAAAACTGTAACAGTGTTTCTTTAACTTTTAACACACAAAAAATTTCAGGTCTCAATAAATCCTGACTTGATATAAACCTTCTAACCCCGACTTGAGGGCAGAATGAAACCCGTTGGAACAGCTATGACATTACCTGGTAAGACACTGCGGTTATCCACACACATGGAAAAGATGCGCTCGTAAACCAGCTTCCCTGGGGAGAAAAGGACATATGGCGTCAGCATCATGCCCTTCAGGTGCAAACACTAAATTAACATTTCTTAATTAGGGACAGAGATGGTGCCAGCGCCAGGATGAGCTTCAACTTGTGAGAGTATGCTGCCACCTAGTGGACCCAATGTTTAAGCCATGATTCTTCTCGATTTTAATTAAAACAGGGAACTTCACTTTCTGTGAAGAGGCAGAAAAGTGATCCTTCACTTATGCCAGGCAAAGTAAGTCAGACAGAGAAAGGCAAATACTGTCTTTCACTTATATGATTTCACTTATATGTGAAATCTAAAAGCAAACCAACAAACAACAAATAACAGAGAGTAACAGATACAAAGAACAAACAGGTGGTTGCCAGGGAGGAGGGGAAGGAGAGAAACAATGAGGGAGATAAATGACTCATGCGTATGAAATGTAGTTATGGGAAATATAGACAATAATTACGTATTATCTTTATATCATGATAAATACTAATGACTTATTGTGGAGATCATTTTGAAATCACTGTGTTATATAACAGGAACTAACGCACGTCAGTTTTACTTCAAAAAGAAACAAGCAGAGCCTGGGATCTACAGGCTCTGTGGTGGGGTCAATGGCAACCTCCAAGAGGGCTTACGCCAAGGGGAACCTTCCAGGACTGCAGCGGCTAGTACCCGTTCCCAAGGTGAGCCACCTCCTCAAGGTCTCCACAAGAGACTCTCCAACACATCTGATAGGCTGAAAGTGTTAGCCACTTAGTTGTCCAACTCTTTGCAACCTCATGTACTGTAGCCCACCAGGCTCCTCTGTCCATGGAATTCTTCAGATGAGAATACTAGATTGGGTTGCCATTTCCTCCTCCAGGGGATCTCCCCAACCCAGGGAATGAGTCTCCCGAATCTTCTGCACTGCAGGCAGATTCTTTACCACTAAACCACCAGGGAAGCCCCTGAGGCACTTGAAAATATGCTTGTGTGGAATCTGTCCTCAGAGGTTCTAATGTAAATGGTCTGGGGCACAGCTTGGCCACTGAAAGTGTTCTTAAAGCTCTCCAGGTATGTAACTGAAGACGAGAACCACAGCTCCAAACCATGGATTCAATTTAGAAGTTCCTAAGAAGCCTCAGGGACCGAGCCCCAGTTCTCAAAGCTACCTGCCTTTGACCTCCTGGCAGAAAGCATTTGGTTACCTGCAGTCACAGGCTCTCCAAGGCAGCCACATCTGATGCCGAGAGAGGCCTCCTGAGATGGGCACAGAACTCCGAGCACTGGGACTGCATGTGCACAGCACAGCAGGCCACGCTGGGCAGCCGTGTGACTTCTCACACCTCCTCAGGTGTGTGGACCCAACTTCAGAGAACCCAATGCCTTTACTCCACAAAAAGCTTACCATCTCTCCAAAACCGGCCTTCTTTTTTTTTTTTTTAAAAAAAGACATTTTTGTATTTCACCTTCATATTCTAAGGGGCCTTTAACTACTAAACCATTTTCAGCCAAAAGAGCTGGGTGAACATTTGTTTTCCTTTGTTAACTTCAGTTTAGTTCAATCACTCAGTCGTGTCCAGCTCTTTGTGACCCCATGAACCACAGCACACCAGGCCTCCCTGTCCATCATCAACTCCCAGAGTTTACCCAAACTCATGTCCATTGAGTCGGTAATGCCATCCAACCATCTTATCCTCTGTCATCCCCTTCTCCTCCTGCCCTCAATCTTTCCCAGCATCAAGGGTCTTTTCAATTGAGTCAACTCTTCGCATCAGGTGGCCAAAGTATTGGAGCTTCAGCTTCAGCATCATTAAGTTAGTGGACAACTATTTTGAGAAATAACACCTGATCCTAGATTCCTTTCCTTTCTTGATTCACTTTCTTATAAACCAAAGACACTGAAATACAAGAGATCAGTGACAACAGTTAACATTTTCTGAGCACCTTACTTTGACACTGACCCTGCCAGTTCCTAGAAGGGGACAGACATCATGTGCCTCCTGCACATTCTCCCAATTAAAATTCTCCCCAGAAGTTCCCAGAGGCAAGGTCTACATTCCACAAGTGAAGGTGCGGGAACTTCACAATGGGAAGTTCCCATTCCACAAGTGAAGAGACCAAGGCTCAGGTTCACACCACCCTGGAGGAGAGGCAAGGAATGCAAGCAGAGAGACGCCAGAGCCCAGCTTCCAGCTCTGCACTACTGCCTCCAGGGAAGTCCCAGCAAAAGCACCGCCACGCCTGCGCACTGCAGACGCCCAGGGCGGTGTCCCGCATCCCCGCCCAGCTGGATGCTCCCACGATCCATCAGCCTCGTCCACCACCACAAACCACCTGCCCTCCAACAGTAGCACGTGTTCCTGTGGAGCCGAGGGTAACAGGGACATATGCACAATGGACCTCCGCACTCCGAGCTGCCACTCAAGCAAGTGAGTCCTGCCCCCTTTGTAAAAGGTGAGAGCGGCTCTCTAGCCCCAAAGTGTAACACGCAGCCCCTGAACATGCAGGCTGCCTCGCAGGCCTGAGGAAAGCTATTCACAACAGATCTGGACAAGGGTGCCTCTGGGAATCCTTTGAATAGGTGAAACACGCCCACCGTTCCAAATTCAAAAAGGCTACAGGAGGTACCGAATGATGCTCACTGCCTGGACCACCCTCGTTTGGAGGGGGGCCGGGGTGGGGGAGGGGTGGAAAGGCACTTTTACTAGTTTCTTGAGTATCCTCCTAATGTTTCTTTAGGCAAACACAAGCGACGAGAAGCAACTGTTCTAACTTTCCCTCCTTTCTTACACAAATGGAACATACTCTCATAGCTGTTCTGCATCTCGAGTTTTTCACCCAACAACATAACCTGGGTACCTTCCACACCAGGACACAGCACGGCTTCACTCCTCAGGGGCTCCTAGCGCTGAAGTGCACAGACGTGTCATCTTCTGTTTAACTGGTCCCCTCTGGACAGTCACTTGGGTTGCTGGGATGAATTCCCAGAGGTGAGTTGCTGGGTCAAGGCTACACGCACTTGTAGTTTTCATAGAGAGAATTTCCCCCAGAAGCCAAGTGATGGATAAGGGTTTGGGTAGACTCCGGGAGTTGGCGATGGACAGGGAGGCCTGGCGTGCTGTGGTTCATGGGGTCGCAAAGAGTCAGACACGACTGAGTGACTGAACTGAACTGAAGAGCAATCAAGCAGGTGCTCTGACTGCTCAGAGAGAACTCAATTTGAGCCCCAGCTCTGCCACTCACTACCCTGGGGAAGCGGATGAGCTGCTTTACATCCTTGTGCCTCAACCTCCTCATCTGTGAAGTGAGGATAATTATAGCTGCTGCTGCTAAGTCGCTCAGTCGCATCCGACTCTTCGTGACCCCGTGGACTGCAGCCTACCAGGCTCTTCCGTCCATGGGATTTTCCAGGCAAGAGTACTGGAGTGGGGTGCCATTGCCTTCTCCGGGATAATCACAGACCCTACCTCATAGAGCTGTTACAAAGATGGCGTGACTGAATATCACTAAAGCACCTAAAACAGTCAGGCCCAAAGAAAACCCTTATTTGCTGAGGATTTCTCACCGTTATTCTCAACCCCCAGCCCAGCTAATTCCTAGAATACAGCAAGGACAGCAGGCATCTACACCATACCTCAGTCCTGCTGGCTGAGGTACGGGGTTGGGCTGCCACCACAGAGGCTGACAGAATGACTGCCCCAAATTCTCACAGGGTTAATGTCTGGATCTGGCCAGGTTTGCGGGCTCATCGGCCTCTTGGAACTAGTCTCGCCCAGGGATGCTGACTCAGGCAAAAGAGACTTGCAGGAGGCTGGTGAGGGAAACCAGAAGGTCAATGTGTCAATTCGCCAAGAGAACAGAACCGTCAGGAGAAACAGACACAGCTACCAGCCTCTCTGGCTGACTGACACCCTTGCTCCCTGAAGGCAAGCTGGGCATGAGGACAAGCTGAGGCCCAAGGGGTGTGTAACTGATGTCTATTCTGAGAGCCTAAAGCGCCTGTCTGTTCTGGATCACTACCCCCCCTTCCATCCCCACTGCCTCCCCAGGTCCCTGCCACCCTCATTTTTTACCTAAAATGTTGCATTGGACTCACAACTGGGCCCCTTGCCCCACCCTTGCCCTACAATCTAGTCTCAACACAGCAGTCAGAGGAAGCAC
This sequence comes from Ovis aries, assembly GCF_016772045.2. NCBI lineage: Eukaryota > Metazoa > Chordata > Mammalia > Artiodactyla > Bovidae > Ovis > Ovis aries. The sequence continues at coordinate 17,668,198 of NC_056077.1, read as the reverse complement.
ATTAAAAACTAAATCAGAACTTGCACTTAACTCTACGTAACACCTCAGTGGCTCCTCACGTCCTCCAGGTCAAAGCCCAAGTCATTTCAACGGCCTACATGGCCCCCCAGGTTCTGGCCTTGTCCCCATCCCCTCACCACCACTCCACACACCTGCAGCAGCACCCTGGCCTCAGTTCTCCAAAGCTGCCGGGACTGCTCCTACCCCAGGACCTTTGCACTGGCTATTCCTTGGTCCTAACTGGCCCCACGTTGCCAGCATGTGATTCATCTCTCACGTACTTCAAGAACTTGCTCACACATCAACTTCTCAGCGAGGCCTCCTCCAACCACCCTATTTAAAAGTGCAGCCCACCTCCACCCACTGCTCTGATTTGGAGTTTTTTCCCTCCATAGCACCAGTCCTCATCTAATATACAATCAGGTTTACTTATGTATTCTGTAAATCTCCTCTTTGTGGCACAGCCCACCAAGGCCTGGATTTTTGTTTCCTATTTGCTGACACTGTCAGTGCCCAGCAGAGCGCCCAACACCACCTCCCCGGATCATCTGAACCCAAAGATCCTAGATGTCTCTTCCTGGCTCAGTTAGTTCCCATTCCCTTTTCTCCTGGAAAGAGCATCAACCTTTCTTCTTTGGGGTATCCGAACTCTGGATTATCTGCACATTGCCTCCTCCAGAGCCCATACCTGGCTCAGGGACTGATGAGTGATCCAAGCCAGACCAATGAGATGAATTCCAAGACTTCTGCTGGAAAGTGTGGCTAGAATTTCCTTCCTTCTCCTGGGACTACTAGCAGCAAAGCTGATAGAAGCTGGGGACACCTTGTGGAGCTTGAGAATGAAGTCAACCCAAGAAAAAGTACTAGAAAAAGCCACAATTCTGAAGATATTGGTTGAATTCTTGAATCTAGCTGTACCTAAAGCCAGAAATGACCCCTGGCCATTTCAACATAAGCCGATAAATACCCTCCCTTCTCTAAGACTAGTATGAGATAGTTCCTCTATCACTTGTTCCAGTTAATACACTCAGGTCCCCGGTCTCCTACACAGAAATATATGGTCTCTCTGAATGACATTTTGTTTCCTAACACATTTGACCTTTCAATGGGTTACAGGCTAGACTTGCCAGGTTGGGAGCCCACCGGCAAGACAGCTAACGTTATGTGCTAACCTCCTCCACATTCAGTTCTCAGAAGGAGACTATCTCCTAGTTCTTGCAGGGCACCTCACTGCTGAACGTCACGTACGGCCCACAGGCTGCATGGTCTGGGCAAACTGCTAATGGCATGATGTCTTGGCCATTGACCATCAGAAGCAGCATGGAGACCTCCTGTTTCTCCAAGGGACTCCTGGTTAATCTCTTCCATCTAGATCTCTCTGCTGGGCTCCCAAAGACCATTTGGCTTGAGGGGTTGAGCACGTGACAAGGGGCAGCCACAGTGATGCAGGAAGACCTCACAGGAGCTGCAGCCATCATCCACGGGGCAGAGGCTGGCGGCTTAGACTAAGGTTTCAACAGAGAAGACAGGAAATGGAGTACCGGGGAGAAACTGAGGAGGCTGAAGAGAAGAACTTGGTGATGGACTGTGCGTGGGGCATGCCGAGAAGATGCTCAGATTTCCAGAGTGGGCAACAGGGTGCATGGTGCTGCCGTTCCCTAGGACAGAAACCCAGCGTGGGTGGGGAAGGGCTGGGAAGAGACGCCGGGCTGAGTTCTGAACAAAGTGGGTTCCAGATGCCATGAGCTGGCTGGCAGTGGATCAAGGCCTCGATAGGACGCGTGCTCCCCAGTCCGCCTCACTTCACTCACTCACCTTACTAGCCTATCAGAAGGGGAGAAACAAGTATTCAAAATTCTTTCTGGAGGAGGAAATGGCAACCCACTCCAGTATTCTTGCCTGGGAAAGGACCTGGACAGAGAAGCCAGGCAGGCTACAGTCTGTTCACGGGGGTCACAAGGAGTCAGACACAACTGAGCAAATGAGTGCATGAGCACGCACATGTGCACACACACACACACACACACACACACACCCCTATATATATAATAGACAGCCGAGAACCTGCCATGTAGCACAGGGCCTCTACTCACCGCTCTGTGGTGACTGAAATAGGAAGGAAATCTGGGAAAGACTGGATACATGTGTATGTGTAGCCGATTTGCTCTGCTACACAGCAGAAACAAGCACAACATTATGAAGCAGCTATACGCCAATAAAAATCAAGTTAAAAAAAAATAAAACTCTTTCAAAAACAGCACGGGAGCAAGGGTAAGGGTGGGGGTTTTGATTTCCCTCGTACTTACCTCAAAAATGAAGCCACAATAGAACCTATTTTAAAGCAACTCGACCATCCAACTTCTGGCAATCAAACTACTTCTTAGATTTAAGATGAATAAAACTAGTACTTACCAAATGTATCAAGTATGTCGGTGATAAGGACAAATTTGCTTGGGTAGAACTGAATAACACTTGTGTCCGAAAGAAGCTTTGAGCACTAGAAAAAGAGAAGAGAAAAAGTCACTCTGTCATGTCTGACTGGGTTGAAACACTCCAAGCCTAGAAAGTAAAGGATTTCTACAGACAAGTGCAGGTTTTTACCATGGGCCAGGCCTAGTGCTAATCTCTGGAGGTATAATTACAAGAAATAGCACTGTGCTTTTGACAAAGGGAGTCGACTCTGCTCATAACAGAGCCTCTTGAGGAAAGGCACCATCACCTGCCTCCAGAAAAGCCACAACTCAGGAATCTTATCCAGAGGGTCTGAACTAGGATCAGCATGTAGCCACCAGGAAAGTCAGCCAGCATCCCTGCAGGTGACTCCATCTTTTCAGTATGGCCTCCTCTGGTTTATCCTCTGGATAGTCTTGATTCTTAAATGTTCTTTTCTATGAAATGACCCCACAGGTTCTCCAGGGCTTCTTACACTAGCATCTATTATTTATACTCACTCTTAAATTTCCTTCTAAAAGGAAACTGGACAAGTTTCAAAGAGTTACATGTTTCTCTGGAACTGAGGACACGAGGAATGTTTTGGGTTTGCAGGAAATTGCTCAATCCCTCCACCATCACCTACGCCAGAAGGTCACTGACATGTTCAGGACTCAAACCAGATTACAGCCACACAACGTGGCCCCGAACACCCCAGATGAAGTCATCTTGTATAATCAAAAACAAAAATCTATCTCTGCTTTGAAGAATTCAAAGTGATACCCTGAAGTCTTTATAGATTCAAAAGTCTGGATAAGGAACTAGATAACCTTTCCATAGTTTATCAGAGATAAAAAAAATGTCATGTAAAAACCAAAACTATTTGGACATTTAGAAAGAGTCCTTTCATATGCATGCACTTTCAATGTGCAGTGAATGGCTAGAAAGTTCACCTTATCAAGATGTAGACTGACATGTGTTTTCAGTTTGGCTTTGTTACCCAATATCTAAATTATTAGATTTATCAAGTTTCTCTTTAGCATTACATAATTAAAAGTAAACAATGTGTCCAGTTTGTGAAGCAACCTCTCATAGCCCAAATGTTATTTGGAGGTTGGAGGTGAGAGGAACGTAAGCTGTGAAAACAACGGCATCGACACCAAGCGTGGCATTTGTAGGCACACAGAGCTCCATTTCCTGACACCTTGCTTTATGTCTTTCCCATGCCCTTTATGAGAGCTCCAACTTAAACAATTACCCCATGGGACTTCAGGGCTTGGAGAAAACAAACAGCTCTGAATCTTAGAGACTGTTTACAGCACACAGCGCTTGGTTCCTAGGGATGTGGTATCTCCTGAGTTTCTACCAGAGCCCCTCAGAGATGAGTTACTGCCCGTGGTGAGGAGGGAGGGAGAGAGAATTCAAACAGAAGATTTCAAATTAAACACAGCTGGCGATTCCCAATACTGCATGGATCTGTCTCCCCAGCTGGTGTCACAGAATATAAGGTTTTTTAATCCAAAGTTAAAGTCATATAATGTTATAAATTGAAGTCACTATTTTGAAGATTCCACAGCTATTTTTTTTTAAAGCTTTGCTGCAGTTTCCTAAACTAATAAAAATCAGGCACCCCGTGGTATGTACTAAAAACAGAGTTCCTGCTCCTCTCCAAACCGACTGGTCAAAGCCACACGTGGAGGCACCAGGGAATCAGCATTTTAAACAAGAGCTCCAGGTGCTGCACTCACACAAGCCCAGGACACACTGGGCTCGTGAAATCCACAATCTGTACTACCCTCTGAATGGAAAAAGCGTTCTACAAACCAGGGATTCTCAGCTTCAGAATAACCTGGGGAACTTTGTGAAATAACAGTGCCTGGGATTCTGATCGAGCAGCTTCAGTGTTCAGCTTGGAAAACAGGATTTCTTAAAGCTCCCAAGTGATTCTAATGTGCAGCCAAGGTTGAGAACCATTGTTATAAACATTTCCTGAGCAACTGACTAGTCAATTACCTGCCTGAAATACTTGCTATCGAATTTATCAACACTGCAGAAAAAATACTAAAGGAATGTTTTTCATTTGTTGCCAATTAGTGATATTCTAGAAGGAAACTAACAATTTCAAAAACTAAGTTGGAAATAAAACACAAAAATTTGAACCAAAGCAAATGAATAAATTAAAAGATAACCTATGATTGAGTACTAAAAATGTATGACTATATATATGGATGGATGGATGGGAGGAAAGAAGGAAGGAAGCAGACTAATCAGAGGACAGTTATTGCCTAGAACACATATTTTTTAAATCCTAAAAATCTGTAAGAAAAATACAAATAACATAATGGAAAAATGAGCAAAAGGAATCAACAAAAGGCATCTTACAGAAAAAGAAACCCCAGTGGCCAATAAACATTTGAAGAGATGCTCAATCTTATTATAATCAGGGAATTGCAAATTAAAATCACAATAAAATATGATTTTATTACCTTCTAAATTGGAAACATTAAAATAGGAAGTCTGCTCATACCAAATGTTGGTAGGCTGCCGAACAGCACAGACGCTCACACTCTGCCACTACGGTGCAGGCTGGCACAGCTACTGCAGAACATAACTTGGCATCATCTGGAAAAGTGGACGAGGCACACGCCGTACACCTGAGCTGTTCTACTTTCAGGTATGGGCCTTCATTAGGGAAACACTTTACATGGTCACCAGCAGACATGACTAGTGTTCACATGGTTCATGATAATGAAAAAGGAAAAAGAAAAGGAAAGAACTGGAAACTCATCAACAGAATGAATGATACATAATTTATGCATCGGTAGATGAATTCTCCTGGAGAAGGAAATGGCAAATCTCTCCATCTAACCTAGAGGGTCAGCACAATCCCTATCAAAATCTCAGAAGGTTTTGTTTTTGGTTTTTTTTTGGTAGAAATTGACCCTAAAATTCACATGGATACACAAAAGGCCCAGAAGAGCCAAAACAATTTTGAAAAAGAAGAAAAAGTTAAAAGACTTATACTACCTAGTTCCAAAACTTACCATAAAGCTAGCTATAGATCAAGACAAGTGGTACTGGCTTAAGGATACACTTAGAGATCTATGGAATAGAATTGAGAGTTCAGAAATAAACCCTTACATTTATGGCCAACTGACTTGACAATGATGCCAAGATAAGTCAACAGGAAAAAGTCTTTTCAGCAAATACTGCTGAGACAACTGGATATCCATAAGCAAAAAAAAAAAAAAAAAAATTAATAAATTTAGAGACTCACACTATACATACAAAATAATAATTCAAAATGGACCATAAACCTAGATGTAAGAGCTAAAACTATAAAACTGTAGAAAAAATAGGAAGAAATTCTCATGACCCTGGGTTATGCAAACAGTTCTTGGATACAACTCCAAAAGGAGAAAACTGATAAACTGAACTTCATTAAAATTAAAAACTTCCACATTTCAAAAGATAACATTGTGAAAATGAAAAGAAAAGCCACAGACTAGGAGAAAAATACATGTACATCATGTATTTGATAAAGAATTTATATCAAGGAAAAAAAATTGTTACAACTCGGCAAAGAAGATAAACAAAATGACTTTTCAAATGGGCAAGACTTGAATGGACAGTTCACTAAAGAAAATATAAAAATGACCAATGAAAAGATGATCAACATCATTAGTCGGGTGGGATATGCAAATTAAAATGGCAGAAGATACCTCTTCACACCCAATCAGATGGCTATAATCAAAAAGACAGACAATAATGAAACAAGTGATGGAGAAGATACAGGGGAACTGGAATCCTTGTACACTGCCGGTGGGAATGCAAACAGAGCAGCTATTTTGGGAAGCAAACTGGCCATTCCTCAAAAAGGTAAACATAAACTTAGCATATTATTCAGCAATCCCATTCCAGGAATCTATTTAAGAAAACTGAAAATATATGTCCACACGAAGACTTGTATGCAACTGTGAACAGCAACATTATTCATCATGGTCAGAGTGCAGACATCTAAATGGCCACCAACTTACTAATAGATAAGAAAAATGTGGTTATGCCTGCGGTGGAATACTACTCTGCAGGGAAAAAAACAAACTGCTGATGTAACATGGATGAACATCAAAAACATGGTAAGTGAAAGGAGCCAGAGGCAAAAGAATGACCCCACGTATATGAAATGTCCAGGAAAGGTAAATTCACAGAATCAGAAAGCAGATCAGTGGTTTTTTTGGAGCTGAAAGTGGCAGTAGCTATGAAAATGTTCTAAAACTGGATTGTGGAATAGCTGTGCAACTCTGTAAGCTTACTAAAAATTACTGAATTGTACATTTACAATGGTGAATTTCAGGACATGTAAATTATCTCAATAAAGTTGATAAAGTAAAATCTCACTACAGAGCAAATAAAGGGAACTGTGTTTCCTTTCTCCATACTCTGCACCTTCACCAGCTTTTTCTGGATAAAGAAGGTAATCTTTAAAGTACTGAAAGTCAAATAATTACTATTAACCAGATGTGGAGTTAATTAAACACTTTTATGGTTCTTTTCTTTGGGTACACATGAATCAAATCTCCTCCAGATGTAAAACTCTTAGAAGTCACAGTGCTGTGCTACAAAACTCTATGGAGAGATGTTGCCAACGAAAATATTTTGAAGAAGCTCTTGTTAGTTTAGGTATTTTCTCACTTGAGCCACTCAGCAAGCAACCTCCATCATGTGCCTCCAGGATGAGAGAAACCTTCAGATATTTACTTTGTCAACTAACAACTGTGATGGAAGGGAAATGGGCTTGGGTTTGCCTCTATCATGAACACCAAAATAAATAGTACCTGCCATACAAAGTGTCATCCTAAATGTTTTCAAGTACCCAGTGTAAAGACTCTCAGACTCTCCTAACCCTCCTCCAGAAAAAAAGGTAAGAAAACAAATGTCACATTCCCATGACAATTAACAAGAATGAGAGCTAGTACTTCTGAACTAAAATGGCTGTTCAGCAATTCTGTTACCTCTGCTCTGAAAATCATAATGTATACATCATTCCTTGTATAGTGTACTTCTGGACATGTTTTGCCAAGACAGGATGTATTTATGATTCAAGAGACAGGATAAGCTGTTTTCCCTATAGAACTTGCTCTTGTGATCCAAAAGTTGTCATGGATCAACAAACAGGACTCAACAAATGTACCTCTGACACTGTAAACACATTGTCTATACCACATCATTATACAGAACATGACCCCAAAATGCATACATTAGGAACATACAACCACTGGTTCCAAAGATACAAAGAAAATCTGGTCAAGAAAACCCAAAACACAGTTGCTCAATCTTTAGTCTATACAGATCATAAATGTGTCAGGGGCTGTAACAGGGCCAACAAACTGCACAACCCTAGGGGGACATCAGTAATTCTGTAATCTAGGGTGAAATTTCCTGGAATTACATAGTGCATAATCTATACAGCTGCACATGGTGGCCCTGGGATTAGCCATTGCATAGAAAACACTGATTCATAATCATGGACTTTCACAGGAGGTAGGTGAAAATGGAACAGGTGAAAAAATTAGGGTAAGACCCTGAAGGCAGGCCTCTGAAAACCCTAATTATCCACAAAGGAGATTTACAAAGGAAATTCTGGAGGGAAAAAAAAAAAAAATCACTCAACCTGACCTGGATGACTATTTTTAGAGCCTTCACTTTCTGGTCCGAGGCCCAGGCGTCCTTCAGCGACTGGTTGAGCTCCTCTATGCGGTTCACATAATCCTGTTGAGTCAAATTCAACAGCTCCTTTTGGGATCCCTGTGGGCAGAAAGTAGAAAGATACATGTACAGAAGAAAAACATTTTGGACTTCCCACCCCCATGAATATTAGCTGAGTTTTAATCTGTAGGTTGTCCTCATATCCCAAGCAAGATCGATAGTTCTGCCTTGGGATCAAAGAAGTTCTTTGAGTTTTCTGCCAAGATGGGCAGAGGGCAATGATTGGGAGACTGGCCTAGAACATAAGTCAGACCTGAGTCCACTCCCAGCTCAGTCACATTCTAGCCATATGACTCAAGAGCTGCTTTCCTCTCTGAGTCTCCTCTGTGAACAGTGATAAAAGGACTTACCTTTATTCAACACATAGTTAATGGGGCATGTTGTGCGCTAGGCAACTATGGTATACTAGATGTCCCATATACAAAGTTGTGCAAACAGACATTACTTTAGGACTAACAGAGTTTAAGGTACAGAGGACAAGACGGACCCTAATACAGAGACAAATATTCAGGGAAACCAATTCTACGAAGATACATATCACAGTGTATCTAAATCTGAGGTGTCCATTGTAAGAAGCACAAATGTTTTATGTATCACCAAGGAAGAAAAAATGCTGATGGTGGACATCCACCAATTCAGAGACACAGCTCAATTTCAGGGATACACAAATGTTGAGGAAAAGGTTCACCTTAGTCTAGACTGGTGGTCAAGAATGGTTTCCTGGAGCAAGTGATGCTTGAAACAAATTCTCAGCGGGGTGCAGGTATTAAGTAGGCAATGGAGGGTATTAACTGGATCAAGAAGAGTGCATTCAGGACAGAGAGCAGACTCGGCAAAAACCCATGGCAGAAGTGCGTGAGGTCATCACTTGGATGAAAGAACAACATATGTAAAGACCAGTACCACTGGCACACAGTACATGCTTATTAATCCTTGACTAATTGTTGAGATGCTGATTACACTGCTCACAGGAGTGAAGGTCATGCTAACAACCCACATGAGACCGGGAACCAAATCCCTTTTATATGAATGTTCCCTGGAATTCAAAGTGAAGAGCTCTTTTTTTTTTTTTAATTGAAGTATAGTTAATTTACAACATTGAGTTTATTTCTGGCAAGGGTTCCGTAGTGTGGTGGTTATCACGTCTGCTCTACAACTCGGAGTTCATTTCTGGTGTACAGTAAAGTGATGCAGTTATATCATGTATGTATACATATTCTTCATATTCTTTTCCATTACAGTTTATTATAAGATACTGAGTATAGCTGCTTACTGTACTGTACAGTAAGTCCTTGCTGTTTCTCTATGTTACATATAGTAGTTTGTATCTGCCAATCCTAAACTCCTAATTTATCCCCCCACCCTTTTCCCTTTGGTAACTGTAAGGGGAAAAAAAGAAAAGTTTTGTAAGTCTAGAGCTTGTTTTTGTGTTGCAAATAAGTTTATTTGTATCATATTTTAGCTTCCACATATAGGTGGTATCATATGATATTTATCTTTTTCTGCCTGACTTACTTCACTTAGTATGATAATCTTTCGGTCCATCCATGCTGCTGCATATGGTATTATTTCATTCTTTTTATGGCTGAGTAGTATGCCATTGTGTATATGTACCTCATTTTCTTTATCCATTCATCTGTTGGTGGATATTTATTTACATTGCTTGCTTGTCTTGGATATGGTAAATAGTGTTGCTATGAACGCTGGGCTGTATGTATCTTTTTGAATTAAGAGCTTTCTCCAGATACACGCCCAGGAGTAGGATTGCTGGAACAACTCTTTATTAAAGAAATACAAGTAGGAGGTTCAGGAAATGTGAACTGATCCCAACTGTTCACTTGAACAGTAAGATAGGATTCTCCCTGCCCCTTTGGTGTAGGAGGAGCCACATGAGCAGTTTGGACAAACGGGTGGTGAACCGAGCTGCATGTGTCCCTTCTGGGCTGAGGCAGTGAGAAGTGACCCTGTCTCCAGCTCTGCTGTTGACAACCCTGGAACCATCTGTTGAGATGGCAGCACCATGAGATGGTGGTATGCCTGTCACCTACACTGAATCAGTAATGCAAGAAGAAATAAACCTTTGTTATATTAAGCCACTGAGATATCAGGGTTCATCTGTTTACAAACTTGCCTTGTCCTGACAAATATACCATGTTAACCTGGAAACCATGCCATCTGCTGCTGTGAGCAGGGAGAAGCCAGGTAACCATTCTGCAGAAAAACAAAGACAAAAACAAAAACAAAAAAAAGGAGAACTAGGAAGTCTGGAGGCTACACAGAACCCTGAGAGGCAGAAGACAGCTGCCAGGGTTCTGGATGGTTTTTCAGTTCCTGCTTCCAGGCCTGTGTGCCCTTGCATTCAGTGTACCCTTCAATACAGTCCTTATTTTCCACATAAACCAGTTCAAGTGAGTTTCAGTTACTCAACAGACAACAGAGCTTTGATAAAACCCTTGGCATTTCCCTACCAACCAAGGTTGGCTGGTGACATGCAGACTGGGGCTCTCAGGCACCCTAATTCAAAACATCATTACTGAATTGAGAAATAAAGTATTGGCTATTAGACTCTGATGAGCAGCTAACAACTCTGGTCTCAGGGCTAGAAGGACCCAGAAACCAGAGGCAAAATGTAGAACAGAGCAATGGCAACTGCTATTACATGGAAAGAAAAACTGAAAGTGAAGTTGTTCAGTCGTGTCTGCCTCTTTGCCACCCTATGGCCTGTAACCTATCAGGTTCCTCTGTCCGTGGGATTTTCCAGGCAAGAATACTGGAGTGGGTTGCCATTTCCTTCTCCAGGGGATCTTCCCAACCCAGGGATTGAACCCAGGTCTCTCACATTGCAGGCAGAAGCTTTACCATCTGAGCCACCAGGGAAGCCGCTATTAATGGACCTTTGTGATTTCAAGGCATTCCCATTCAGCTCACACAACTGTATTATCTCCATTTTACAGATGAGGAAATGAGAACAGTAAGATGGATGCCCAAGGCTACCCTGTTAATAAGCAGTCAAGCTAAGGCCTCTAGACTCAGAACGGTGCTGACATCAGCTAACACTTGCAAAGCCTGTACAATGTGCTAGGTGCTGGCCTAAGCACTTCACATGCATTAACTCACGTAATCCTCTGTATTCACTCTTAAGAGGCAGATACTAGGTAGCACCTCCACCTTACAGATTAGCAAACAGAGGCACAGAGCTCAAGTTCTTAAGCACCTTGTCCCAAATTACAGAATTACCGAATAGTAGAGCCAGGATTCAAATCCAAGGTCTGGCTCCAGAGTTTGCCCTCTTATCTACCAGTCTCACTCCAACCCAGGAACCAGGCTAGTAATGTTTATGAGTGAACTGTGCCAGGGAGAACTACGCAATCTGGATGGTGCACATCCACGTTAAACATGAGACTGTGAGCCCACAGTTAGGTGGAATTCAAGAGAATCCAGAAATCTAGATTCATACGTCAATTTTTATAAGTTGGCAAAGGAGCCGTGTTCTTTAAAAGCACGGGCAGGCTAATGAAAGATTCCAGCAGCAGAGCAGCTGCGAGCAGCCTCTGCAGCAGGCACGTCCATGCCACACTACACAAGGCAGCTTCCCAGTAGATGATTCCAGTTGGCTTCCCCAGTTAACTGCTGTCCCCAGACGCCCTGGGTTTGCTCAAGTATCACAGTGAGAAGAACGCCTTCGGAAAACCAGCCCGAGCTCGGCCAACTGCACCGCTGGCATCTTTCCCCGGACTGGTTGGTGCCTCAGGAGGCCTGAACACAATGCGCAGCTCGAGGATTAATCAGAGAGCAGCCACCGAGATTGACTTCGCTTGGCAGAAGCACCAGAAGCATCACTGCTCCCGGGATTCAGCAAATGACTCGCTCACCTCCTCAAAGTCATCCAGCTCCTCCAGCCTGGTTCGAACCTTCTCCGACATCGCAGATGTGGCGGTCCCAGCTTTGCCTAGAAAGAATGGATTTATGTCACATGGGGGGCTTTACTGTGTCACCAAGCCCCCTAAAGGAAGGCATCGGTCACTCTACGCTTTATCATGAACAATTTTATTACAGACAACTCCCTGAGATTTTGAAAGCAACATCCTTACGAAACCCAAGTTTCATTAGAAACATTTCTGCCTAGGAGCTGTTCATGGGAACACAGCAGGCCAGCCTCAAAAGGGTTCCATGACATTTGATATTTACAAACTTTTCACTAAATCATTTGTTTATTCCTAAAGAAAGGCAGTCCAGATAAGGATGCCAAGAATCCATCATTTAGTTGTTTTCCTCAAACAAAAGGCCCTCTCAGGCTTTACTCACAGTGTAGAATTGTTGTACTAACAACTAACAGAACAACAATCCCACTGTCCAGAAGTGGAAACACTAGGGCTTCAAAGCCCTCTCTTCAAGCAAACAGGACTTGTGAGCCAGCCGCCTTCCCTCGTCCATCAGCACGATTCTCATCAGCAGGGACTGGAGGGAAGAAAAGGAAAGGACCCCAGGCCATAGGCCAGTCACGGGGCAGGGCTCTCTGCCCAGCTGCCTGTTGTCCTCAGGAGCCTTCTATTTCAGAACCCTTTCTCCATCTTAAGGGGGTTTCTGTTCTAGACCAGAGGCCCGCTTGCTCCTGCCTACCGAACTCACTCTCAGGAACTAAAGTTCACTCTTTTAAGGCACTGGTTTCGTAGCTCTGGTGTTAATGTGCAGATTTGCTGGGATCAATTGAGAGCATGGTACAATTATTCAATTACTAACAACTACTAAGATTCCAAATAATTTGATTTTTTGACCTGGTTTCTACTTTCCCCTTTATTTTGAAATATATCACAGAACCTGCATATTTGTACATTTTAGCAGACCATCATAAAACCTTTGTTAAGAGTCCCTTGGACAGCAAGGAGTTCAAACCAGTCAGTCCTAAAGGAAATCAACCCTTCAGTGCGAGGACTGACGCTGAAGCTGAAGCTCCAATACTTTGGCCACCTGATGCAAAGAACTGACTCACTGGAAATGATCTTGATACTGGGAGAGATTGAGGCTAAGAGGAGAAGAAGGCGACAGAGAATGAGACGGTTGCATGGCATCACTAACTCAGCGAACATGAGTTTGAGCAAAGTCCAGGAGATAGCAAAGGACAGGTTAAGTCTAGAGTGCTGCAGTTCACAGGGTGGCAAAGAGCTGGACACAACTTAGCGGCTGAACAATAACAACATAAAACCTTTGCAGCCACCACCCAGATAGTATATTTTCTTGCTTCACCGCTAACTTTAGTTCATTAAGTTTACCCACGTCGTTGCACAGAACTGCAGCTAACTCATTTTCATTGCTGCTTAGTATTTTCCATGGTGTGAATACACCACAAATTATTTCTTATTTTACCATCAACAGATGTTTGGGTTGTATCTTGTTTGGGGCTCCTGAGAACAACACTGCTATGAACATTTCTGTGCGTGTCTCCTGGTTCCTATATGCATGCATTTCCTCAGGGCAGTGCGGCTCAAACTTTTACAATAATCACTTAAGAATGTTAACATGCAGGTTCTGATTTTCAGTAGGTCCAGCAGGGCCTGTGGCTCTGCATATCTAATGAGCTCCCAGGTGATATCACTGACCACACTTTAAGAAACGTGGACTTGGGCAGAGTTGAAACAATGCGTTCTCTAGAAGGCTATATATAAGTATTTTAGGTTTTGTGAGCCATACAGTCTCTGCCCCAACTTCTCAACTATGACACAAGAGTACAAAAGCAGCCATAGACAATGTGTACACAAACTGGCATGGCTTTGTTCCAATACAACATAATTTACAAAATTCAACCAGATTTGGGCCAGATGTGGCCTTGAGGATACAGTGCGCCACTTTCTGATCTAGGGTATACTCTAAGAGTGGAACTGCTAAGGAAAAAGGTTGGGCCATCTTCAATTTTAACAGATAATACAAAAGTGCTTTACACAGAGGTTGAGTCATTTTATACTCCCATCAGCATCACATGACGGTTCCTGTTGCTCTACATTCTCACCAGCTAGTGATATGGTCACTTTTTGATCCCTCCAAACTGGTAGACAGGCAATGCTATGATTTACTTTTTTAATGGTTTGGGGTTAAAGTTACGCCTATAACAAAGGTGCCCCCAGTCTCTTGATTTCTAATGTGCTGTCTCAATCTGCAGAGAACACACAGAGTTGTAGCTGCCATACCAGCAATTTGCAATACAGCACACCTGTGCACCTCTGCACCCCAGTGATATAGGAGCTAAGTCAATGGCTTCAGAATCACCCAGGAGCTTCAAAAATGGAATTCCTGGGATCCATTCTGCAAGATTACTTTGATAAGCAGAGTAGGACCCAGTGGTCTATATTTGCATGAAATATAAATATATATTTATATATATAATATATATGATGTATTATATATAACTTCCCTGGTGGCTCAGACAGTAAAGCATCTGTCTACAACGCAGGAGACCTGGGTTCAAGCCCTGGGTTGGGAAGATCCCCTGGAGAAGGAAATGGCAATCCACTCCAGTACTGTTGCCTGGAAAATCCCATAGACAGAGGAGCCTGGTACGCTACAGTCTATGGGGTCACAAAGAGTCGGACACAACTGAGCAACTTCACTCACTCATATATTTATATATATATGATGTATTATATATATATAAATATATATTTATCCCCAGATTACCCTGCTGCAAAGCTAGTATGAGATGCTCTGGTCCAGACAATGTCTCCTGGCAGAATAAATTGAGAACTGCTGTGTTCAGGGACCAGTGGCTGGTAAAACTGAATGTGTGATTCCCCTTATTGGCGGATCTGTGTTAAGGGATAAAGATGTAAAACAAAGGAAAGAATCTCTAAAAAGGAGAATTTCAACCATTCCCCAGCCAGTGAGGAGGCATACAAGAGGGGTGACTGCCGCCCTGTAACCCCAAAATCAACGTTTCTGTTTTACTCCTAGTAGTAGCCTCTTTGGTCTTTTTTTCTTTCATTCATCATCTAAGTATGTATTTAAATTCTACTAAGTCTATATATAACCTAGGAAATAATAGCTTCAACTGAATTAAACATCAAGATTGGATACTACAAACTTTTTCTCTTTGGAAAGCTATTTCAAAGGTAATGGGAGAATTCTCCACCAAAACTGTAACAACAACAAAAACTCACCTTTTTCAGATCCCATAAAAAGATTCTGTAGAGGCAAAAAAAAAAAAAAAAAAAATTATTAATATTTTTTAAAACTTACTGGATTCTATATCAAAAACTTATAAATTATTATCCAAGTAGCAATAAGACCACATGAGCCATCGTTTTGTGATAAAGCCATTTACTTATCCAAATGAAAAACAGAAATATTTATTCAAAGGAAGAAGATACAGCTCACTAGAAACTACTAGAGATTCCCATTTCTAGTCAATTCAAGACTCTCAAAGTGAGACAAGGAGCAAGATTTTGAGAATGATGGTGGCATGTGAGAGCCTCCAGCGCACTCTAATAAATCAAGGTTTCATAACCTTGGCAATACTGATGCTAAGGGGTGGAAAACTGTTGTGGGGGGCTGTCCTGCGCATTGCAGGATGTTTAGCATGATCTCTGTTTTCTCCACATTAGATACCAGCAGCACTCCCATGGCTGTGACAACCAAAATGTCTCCAGACATTGCCACATTTCACCTGGGGAGTAAAATTACTCCTGGTTGAGAATCACGGCTCTATATTAACTCAATGCAATCAGAAAACAGTAAGAAAAAAATTTAAACAGACCAGCAATTCTGCCATCATTCTTTTTAACAAGTACAGACTGGAAGAAGGGACTTGAACCTTCCTAGCTGCTACTGAGTTCACCCCTTCCTCCCTACTCACAGACCCAATTTCTGATGGATGCACTGTGAACAGCCCATGATGACCTTCAAGACAAATGTAACTGGCTGTGTGGAGTGAACTCCAGGAAGTATTCTTGCATGTGAGACGGTGCATCCCACTTCTCCCCTTCCACTGTCTAACAATTTGGACATGAGGTGACACTAAACAAGACAGAGCAGCAAGACAGAAAGAGTCAGGGCCCTGAGGACTTCAGAGGTGCCACACAGCCCTGGACCACCAGCCTCCAGGCATCTTTCCAGTCTGAAGAGAGATGAAGCCTTAGGGAAGGCTTCAGTTACAAGCTAGCCCTCAAGTACGTAAGCATTAACCTGCTTACCCCAGTTGAGCAACTTGCAGAGTACGGGGTAAGCCCCGGTCATAAGCCAACAACTTGACCTAGTGGCCTTCCTCTAAACAAACAGTGAACTTCTGGCCCTGGCAGAAAATCCATCAGTGGGACTCTCTGAACAATAGTAAGAAGTTAACCTTCAGGATGGCCCTCTCCTCCCCTCATAACTCTCACCTCCCCCAGAGATGGGACTGTGTGACTCCTATTCTTTTTCTGAACTGTGCCTGATACCTGATTCTTAACACATTTTTTGAGCAACCAATCAACATGTTTTAAACCAACTAATACTGACATACCAACTGAAAAAGAAACTAGGCAATATAATTGTGATACTGTGATTTATAATAAGAAATACATGCTTAGTCTTTGTCTAGATACAGGGCACAAAGCTCCTAATCCTTGGAATTTCCTAGATGAGAACAATCCAGGGATCTTTTTCTATGTTAATGAGGTGGATTTTTTTGTAGCACCAAAGGATGAGGGCTGTTTGTCAGGGGAAGCAACCTTTCAGTGCCACCTCCCTGATTTCCCAAGAGAGAAGGACTGGGGCAATAACCAGTGGCCAACAACTTAACGAATCCTCCCATGTAATGAAGCCTCCATAGAAACCCAGATAGATGGGATTCAGAGAGCTTCCAGGTTGGTGAACCAGAACACATCCGTATGCTGCCATGCTGCACACCAAACTCCATGTGAACAGAGGCTCCTTTGTTCAGAACCTCACTCTAGGCATCTCGTCTCGTATTGGTTCATATCCTTTAATATTCTTAGTAATAAACCAGTAATCAGGTGAGTCAACTGATTTCTCAGTTCTGTGAGCCATTCTAACAAATTATTGTGTGCTTAGCCGTTGTGTCTGGGTCTTTGTGACCCTTTGGACGGTAGCCGACCAGGCTGTTCTTGTCCATGGGATTTTTCAGTCAAGAATACAAGAATGGGTTGGCATTTCCCTCCTCCAGGGGATCTTCCCAACCAAGGGATCAAACCCACCACTCCTGCATCTTCTGCACTGCGGGTAGATTCTTTACCCACTGAGCCATCAGGGGAGCCCAAAGTGTTAGTTGCTCGGTTGTGCCCAACTCTTTGAAACTCCAGGGACTTTAGCCTAACCAGGCTCCTCTGTCCATGGAAATCTCCAGGCAAGAAAACTGGAGTGGGTTGCCATTCCCTTCTCCAGGGGATCTTCCCAACCCAGGGATTGAACCTGAGTCTCCTGCACTGCAGGCAGATTCTTTACCATCTGAGTCACTAGGGAATTAACAATAAGTGAACCCAAAGAGGTGGTCATGGGAACCTCTGACTTATAGATAGTTGGTCAGAAGCAGAGTAACAACATGGACTCTTGACTGGCATCTGATGTGGGCTGAGCCCTTAACCTGTGGGATCTGATGCTTTCTCCAGTATCACAACTGAGTTGATTTACAGGACACCAAGCTGTGTTAAAGAATTGCTGGTGGGGTGAGGGGCAGCGGGCGGGAACCTATATGCTGGAATCAGGCACAGAATCATAACAACAAAAAGAAATGACTACTACATCTGAAGCAGACACTGGGAGAAAAGTGTACTGGTACTTACAATAGAGAGCTTTTCCGTGGTAGTGTACCGGGCAAGGATTTCTCCTCGTTTGCTGGCCCAAGGCTCAAAATCTGATCCTACAATGGAGTTATCATCCCTGTCACGTTTCTTTCTGGAGTTGTCCTAAGGAAAGGCAAGGCAATCTCTTCACCAGCAATCATTTTAAAAAGTATAAGTAACCATGGTGATGAGGGTTGATAACAGTATTGGATAACTGAAATTTACTAAGACAGTAGAACTTAAATGCTCTCATAAAGAAAAAAAGGGTAAATACGTGAGGTGATAGACAAGTTAACCCAATGTACGGAATATTTTCATGTATATGTGTATCAAACCATCACATTGGACATCTTAAATACATTTCAATTTTATTTGTCAATTATACCTCAACAAGGTTAAAAAAAAAAAAAAAGGCATGAACAGAAGGCAGATAGTCCTTTACTACAGAATATAATAATCCTTACAAGGAGGAAAGAAAGTGAAAGTGAAGTCACTCAGTTGTGTCCAAGTCTTTACGACCCCATGGACTGTAGCCTACCAGGCTTCTCCGTCCATGGGATTTTCCAGGCAAGACTACCAGAGTGGGCTGCCATTTCCTTCTCCAGGGGATCTTCCCAACCCAGGGATTGAACCTCCCACATTGTAGGCAGACACTTTATCCTCTGAGCCTTACAAGGAGGAGACCTCCTTATTTGTGAGGAAGCCTTACAAATACCTGAGAAAAGAAGAGAAGGGAAAGGTAAAGGAGAAAAGGAAAGATATACCCATTTGAATGCAAAGTTCCAAACAGCAGCAAGGAGAGATAAGAAAGCCTTCCTCAGTGATCAATGCAAAGAAATAGAGGAAAACAACAGAATGGGAAAGACTTACAGATCTCTTCAAGAAAATTAGAGATACCAAGGGCATAATAAAGGACAGAAATGGAATGGACCTAACAGAAGCAGAAGATATTAAGAAGAGGTGGCAAGAGTACACGGAAGAACTAGACAAAACAGATCTTCATAACCCAGATAATCACAACAGTGTGATCACCCACCTAGAGCCAGACATCCTGGGATGCAAAAGCAAGTAGGCTTTAGAAAGCATCACTACGAATAAAGCTAGGGGAGGTGATAGAATTCCAGTTGAGCTATTTCAAATCCTAAAAGATGATGCTGTGAAAGTGCTGCACTCAATATGCCAGCAAATTTGGAAAACTCAGCAATGGCCACAGGACTGGAAAAGGTCAGTTTTCATTCCAATCCCAAAGAGAGGCAATGCCAAAGAATGTTCAAACTACCACACAATTGCACTCATCTCAGACACTAGCAAAGTAATGCTCAAAATTCTTCAAGTCAGGCTTCAAAAATACATGAACAGTGAATTTCCAAATGCTCAAGCTGGATTTAGAAAAGGCAGAGAAACCAGAGATCAAATTGCCAACATCTGTTGGATCATCAAAAAAGCAACAGAGTTCCAGAAAAACATCTACTTTTGCTTTGTTGACTATGCCAAAGCCTTTGACTGTGTGGATCACAACAAATTGTAAAAAATTCTTCAAGAGATGGGATCCAGACCACCTGACCTGCCTCTTGAGAAATCTGTATGCAGGTCAAGAAGCAATCATTAGAACCGGACATGGAACAACAGACTGGTTCCAGATTGGGAAAGGAGTATGTCAAGGCTGATGTAACTTATATGCAGAGTACAGCACATGAAATGCCAGGCTGGATGAAGCACAAGCTGGAATCAAGATTGCTGGGAGAAATATCAATAACCTCAGATACACAGATGACACCACCCTGATGGCAGAAAGCAAAGAAGAACTAAACAGTCTCTTGATGAAAGTGAAATAGGAGAGTCAAAAAGTTGGCTTAAAACTCAGAATTCAGAAAACTAAGATCGTGGCATCTGCTCCCGTCACTTCATGGCAGATACATTGGGAAACAATGGCAACAGTGAGAGACTTTATTTTGGGGGGCTCCAAAATCACTACAGATGGTGACTGCAGTAATCAAATTTTAAAAAGCTTGCTCCTTGGAAGAAAAGCTATGACCAAGCTAGACAGCATATTAAAAAGCAGAGACATTACTTTGTCAACAAAGGTCCCTATAGTCAAAGCTATGGTTTTTCCAGTAGTCATGTATGGATATGAGAGTTGGACTATAAAGAGAGCTGAGTCCCAAAGAATTGATGCTTTTGAACTGTGTTGTTGGAGAAAACTCTTGAGAATCCCTTGGACTGCAAGCAGATCCAACCAGTCAATCCTAAAGGAATCAGTCCTGAATATTCATTGGAAGGACTGATGCTGAAGCTGAAACTCCAATACTTAGACTACATGATGGGAAGAACTGACTCATTTGAAAAGACCCTGATGGTGGGAAAGATTGAAGGCAGGAGGAGAAGGGGACCACAGAGAATGAGATGATTGGATGGCATCCCTGACTTGATAGACATGAGTTTGACCAAGCTCCAAGAGTTGGTGTAGGACAGAGAAGCCTGGCGTGCTGCAGTCCATGGGGTCACAGAGAGTCAGACACGACTGAGCAACTGAACTGAACTGATATTAGATATGTCTAAAGGTTTACTATGATAAAAAATTTTCAAGCCTATTCACCACAAAAGGCCAACAAACCTATCAAAAGATGCTCAAACTCATTAAGAATGAAGGAAAGGCAAAGCAAAAGAGATTATTTTTCAACAATCAGAATGGCAAGATTTAGGACTTTGCAGGTGGTCCAGGGGTTAGGACTCCACATTTCCAGGGCAGAAGGTGCAGGTTTGATCCCTGGTCAAGGAAGTTCCACATGCCACGAGGTGTGGCCAAAAATTTAAAAAAAAGGTTTTCAATGACTCATAATTACCCTAGTTGGCAAGGATGCAGGGGACAGGCACTCCAAAATACTGCTATGCTGATGAAAGTGTAAACTGGTAAGGCTTTTCTGGAGAACAACCTAGCAGTAGCCATCAAAATCTTACATACACATTACCTTAACCCAGTAATGAACTCCTAACAAGTTACCCTATAGAAACCCTTGTGTGTGGGCACCAAGATCTACGTACGTTCAGGAACCAATGCACCACTGCCTATACCACCAAACACCACATGCACACAGTCTGTGTGTCCACCATGGCAAATTAAAGCATGTCCTGCTCCTTATGACACAATGCAGGATTCAAAATAAGAAAGTTATTCGATAAGTACTAATATAGAAAGTTCTCCAAGACGTATGGTCAAGTTAAAAAAAACTGTATATATGTTAAAAAAGAAAAAGAAAGTAAACAGATATGCAATGCCAGCAAAGACTGATGTTGAAGTCAGGCCAGGACTTGAATTCTAGCTTGGATGTGACTTAACTTATTTGTTCCTCTGTGTGGTCCTCTTTAAATGAGGCTTATAATATCTCTTGCACAAAGCAGCATGGGAACTAAACTTGGAATTTACTGTAAAACTCTGGCCATGCTGTTAGCCGATACTGTTATTACTGCTGTTGCTATTATTTATATATGAGTATGTATGTAAATGCTCAGAAACTATTGTCATAAATATCTATGAAAATACAAACAAAAAGTTAAATGATATGCATTCACACTGGTAATACCGCTGACCTCCAGAGTGGAGAACAGAGTGAGGATGGGTTGACTTCACTGATAATATTTGATTTTTTAAATGAAAAATTAGCGAATTACTTAAGTAATTAATTACATAAAATCCAAAGGAAAGAACATAAAGAGTGACATGAAAAAATTTTTAATGCTTAAAAAAAAAAAAGCAGCTGCAGTAGCTTCCAGGATCTACTCCAGCCTCTGAGCAGCAGTGCCATCAGACTCTGCTGTGCGTTACTCGTTCAATGAAAACCCCCATCCTGGCACCCACAGGACCGATCCAGCTGACAGCGTTACCATGGCAGCCGCCAGGGTTGCAGGGTCAGCAGAGGCTGCGAACATGGAGAGGGGGTCGGTCCCATCCAGGACGCTGCTCAGCGGGTCCACCACGGAGCTGGAGGATGAAGAGGATGTGGAAGAAGTGCTTCCCTTCCGGCTCACTTTCTTTGTCTTTGATTCTGTGACCTGTGGGGGAAAATTGTGGAGGTAAAATGGAACTCTCCTATGACTTCTCCCAATGAGATACTCAAATGCATTTTCCCTTGTTTCATTATGGACTGACCATTCCTTTGCAGCAGGGACCCTTATTTTTCGTGAAAAGCTGACATGACTCAGAATCCCAGCGGTTGAGGAAGAGAAGCTGAGAAGCTAGGATTAGGAAGGGAGAGACGGGGCCTCCGTGGGTTAGCAGGTGATGATATAACTGATTTTTCATGGGGCCTTCTTACTCAAAGTGTGGTCTCTGGACAAGCAGCATCCATTGCACCTGGTGGCTTATAAATACGTAGACTCCCAAGCCCCACCCCAGACCCACTTCATCACCGTTTACATTTACATTTGCAGCAATGGTCCCGGTAGGGTAATGAACCAGAATATGAGAGATCCCAGCATCAGGGCCTTTGCACGGCCATCTCATCATCACAAAGCAGTGAGTGCCCAGCTCCTCCCTTTTAGGAGAACTGTGTATGTGCTGAAGGACATGTTTTTGCTCCACTGGCCTCCATCCCTCCCCAACTTCAGAGGACGGACCAGGGTCTGAGCCAAGAAGATCCAACCAGAGTTTGTCTGCTGAAAACTGAGTCAACATTAAGGAGGGCTAGTTAGGTTCCACTCCTTTTCAAAAGGAAGCTATGAAAACCCAGAACCAATCTTCAGAAAGATAAAACAGGATGCAATGAGAATTTGACTGGCCTCTGTCCCTGGTTCCTGAAAAGGAGATTCCTTGTCCTTGGAGCATCATTCACTCATGAGCCTCTCGATCACAGCTGAGTTTATGCTAATGAGAAGATGCTACATGGGGGCATGAGAAAAACCAAACATGTGATTAGAGAGTCAAGACTTTCAGCCAGGTGATAAGAGCCTCACTTCAGTGGAAGCTGGGGGAAGCTGGAGATAAAGTTCGATCATGTGGCCAAGGAATCAGCCAATCATGCCTATGTAAACAAAACCCCAGCAGAAAGTTTGGACACCAAAGCTCAGTGGAGCTTCCCAGTCAAACAGATGATGTGCTGGGAGGTGATGGACCCTGACTCCACAGGCAGAAGGCACGGAAGCTCTGTGTTTGGGACCCTGCCAGACCTTGCCCTATATTTGGCTGGTCCTCATGTGCATCTTTTATAACAAAACTGTAAGCCTAAGTACTGCACTCGCCCCAGTTCTGTGTGGTGTTCTAGAAAATTATCAAACCTGAGGGACAGGGGGCTCACGGAGCTGAATCTCCAATGGGCATCCAGTCTGACTCTAGGCTGGAGTTGGAATTGTGGAGATGAGGAAGGAAACCTCACCCCTCAATCCCCAGACGGAGGCCGGGGAGGCTGGCCTCACTTGGGTACAGGACAGAGGTATCCTAGTGGCTTCCAATTCTGGCGCTGTTGAACTGGAGGAGCTGGATGAGAAGGAGACACTGTCAGGAAGTTCTGCAAGTGCGAGAGCGATGACACTATGTCTACAGGCAGTGACCTGAGTTCTAGCACACAGCAGAAAAGTCCGCAGTAGAAAAGACTTCTGCACCAAGGTTTTGAATTCATTCTGAGCTCACTCTGAGCAGGTCACCTGCGCCGCTGCCTCTCCCCACAAGGATTCTTCCAGGTGGTGAGGACAATGGAATTTTACTGCAGGATACCGGCCGTCTCAAGCCAGCATCACAGAAGGACTGCAGTGCCTCCGGCTACCTTCCTACCTCACTGGCTGGGCCCCCTCAGCAGAAGGAAGTTGTCTTCAGTGCTGAGAATGGGACTGTCTCTCATGTGGACAGCAAGAGTGTGAGCTGTGCCCTCAGCTAGCTGTGCACTCCCAGGGTGTCACTGGGCTGGTATTCTCCCCACTTGGTTCTCCTTCCTAGCTTTTCAGTGAGCATTGCTCACTCTCTGTGGACTGAGGCCTTGCCAGAGTGTTTAGAAGCCAAATCCACAGAGACTTTGTGAGAGATGCTACTTGGTCCCCACTCAATCACAGTGAGCTGGGACCATCAGGTCATCCACCATCTCACACCCATAGAACCTCTCCCAGGAGTGTTGGGGAGCAGACTGGCTTTCAGACAAAAAGCAAATCCCCCAGAAGTATCCACTCTCTTTGCCCCTGCCCTCTCAGTTGTGAGGAGCCATATGCAACATGTTAGTTTATCGGATCCATGCAGTTAATAGGCAGTGTCTCTCGGCCTGGAGGAGGCCAGATTCTGGAGTCCTGAACTCATGGAAGAAAACCTTCCTTGAACATGGGTATGTATGTGTCTGAGTGTGTGTGTGGATACATAATTTTTGTTGGTGGGGGGAATAAAAAATCCTTCCTATAGGGACTTCCCTGGTGGTCCAGTGGCGAGGTCTCCATGCTTCCAATGCAAGGGGCCTGGGGTTTAATCCCTAGTCAGGGAACTAGATTCCACATGCTGCAACTAAAGATAAAAGATCCCATATGCCGAAACTAAGACCCAGTACAGCTAACTAAATAAGTAAATTAAAAAAAATAAAATCTATATCCCTCAAAAGTTAACAAAAGGTTTTTATGCTTCCCATGTAGCTCTGCCTGAGGAACTGGCCACGTCTGGATGAGGAATAAGATGCAGCATCCCTGGATTCCTAGAAGCAGCTCACAGAGACAGCAGCAACTTTATTTTTATTTTTTTTTAATAGAGCCTAATTCGCCTTTATTGTGGGTAGTGCTTCCATTCACACTGAGCTCTAGCTTGAGGAAGAGCCAGGACACTCACCACAGTTTTGTGCGTCTTCTTGTTATTAAATTCAACCAGAAGTCCAGTTTCCGGATGAATAAGAAGTCTGGCCGGTACTGATGTAATGCCCCCACCTCGCCCCCACCCCCACGGAGCTGTGCATATGAGGATGAGTGTATTTCTGTCATAGATGCCACAGAAGACTTTCGGGATAGAGAGCTTAAAGGCATTTCAGTTCAAAGCTGACACAGACTTGCTCAGGAATGCCTGCCACTGTCCCACCTGAAAACAGCCTGGAGCCTCTGGTCCATTTTTGCCTCTGGTCCATTTTTGCCTCTGGTCCATTTTTGCCTCTGGGTCCCTGTCTCTGGATATAGGAAGCCTGAATGCTGTTTTGGGGCACTCTGAAGATTTTAAACACAGCATCAGAGACACAACTGGAAGTACTGGTCAGGGAAATGAAAAGTTGACTCATAAAAAAAAATGGAGGTCTTCAGAAACCATGGATTTGGAGCCAGTTGATCAGAAGTGTGGGTGGCCTAGGAACCTCCAAATTTGCTGCTGGAGTCTGAAGCTAGGTTGAAGGCCCTGCCCTAAGCCTGTGGTCTGACACTAAATGCGGGGAGTCAGGTGAAGTGCCTCCACTGGGGCATGTTTATTGTTCCTGCCTGCCTGGCATCCATTCCTCCATCTCCCAGGCTCAACAGTCCCGATCTTCTTTGGGAATGAAAGTAGCCCTACCTGACTCTCAGCTCTTACAGGCCTGGTGAAGTGGACTCTGCTCCCAGTTCCCATGGTGGGCATGAGCCCCAACCCAATCAATCAGCATATTCTACACTCCAGTCAACATGGTTGAATCGGGGAAGGACACGTAACCCAACTGAGCACACGGAAACTGCAGAGAAGAGACTCTCCTTGCTGCTGGGTTTGAGCTCCTGAGGTTGAAACCAACTCACTGGTGGGTCAGCCACAGCCACATAAGCCCATGGGGATTTGAGGGCCCTGTGAGGTTGAAGCTCAGTCTTGTGATTGCCTGCTTTATGGAATCACCTCTACGTTTTCAGGTTCTCTGTCATTCAGAAACTTTACATCCTCAATACCCACTGGCATCTGTCAACCTCATCCCACTCAAGATGACAACCACACGGCATCTATTACCTGCTAATAAAAAAGTGCTAACCTAAGAGGGAACATCTATATCTCTTGCCTGATTTTTGTTTTGTTTTTTAAATAAACTCACAGACTAAGATGCTATTTAGGACAGCACTCCATATTAGTAATTAGTGTTTGTGCCAAGTCACTTTAGTCATGTCCCACTCTTTGTGGCACTATGGACTGTAGCCTGCCAGGGGATTCTCCAGGCAAGAATACTGGAGCAGGTTGCCATGCCCTCTTCCAGGGAGCTCACGACCCAGGGTTTGACCCACACTTCTAACGTCTCCTGCATTGGCAGGCAGATTCTTTACCACTAGCGTCACCTGGGAAGTCTTTATATAATGAATTAATTCATCAAGTATTACACCAAACTTAAATGCCAAGTACTGCAAGGAAGGATTGTAACTCAGTACTGTGAAATCTCTTAAAATTTTTCACCTTTAAGGCTTGGCCTCATAAACCAAAAGTTGTTTCTCTTCATGTTCATGCTTAAGTGAAACCACCTCATTTTCTCAAACACCTAATTATCTTGTAGTCCTCAGATCCTGAAGCTCCCCATTTTTGCTTACCTGACTTATGTTTCTGCTTTCTTTTCTCCTTCCACTTTCATGCAAAAACCTTTGAGGCTCATGCCATTCTCCAATACTGTTCTCCATCATTTTTATGCAACAGTTATCAATTTATTGTGTATCAGTTCCAAATCCACCCTTTGCTGTATGTTATGATACTAGAATTAGACCTTATAAACACTCCTCCTTGCCAGCTAGCACAGTGTTAGATTTTGTGAATAGAGGGCACTCAAAGGCAACAGTAGCAGGAAGATATTCTCATCAGGGTTCCAGTCCTCCATTTTAAAACTCAGTATAGAAGCCCAGTGGTCCTCAAAGACAAGTTCCAGCTGTACCCTCAGGCCATGCTCTTCCCATCTGACAGCTCTATCAAGTTTCTTTGCCAAAGGCAACCCTGCGTGTTCCTGTGACAGCCATACCCTCTTCAACAATGCTGAATTTCAGCCTGGGGTTGGAGGAGAGGCTCTATCATAAGTCCTCAAAGTTCCTTCACTAGCCACTGTTCCTCAACCTGGAGTTGATATCTGCATCTTTGTACCTGGTACTTTTGGACCTCTCAGAGCAAGGTTGGCACTGTTATAAGGCCCAACAGCAAATATTTTTAGGCTTTGTGGGCCGAACAGTCTGTCCCAATTCAACTCTGCATGAAAACAGGTAATATATAAACGAATGAGTATGGCTGTGTTCCAATAAAACTTCATTTACAAAACTGGGCTACTGGCCATAATAATGCCAACTCCTGCTTTAGCCCTGTTTCATCCTTTATAGTAATAAACTACCTTTTACTAATTAACAATTCTTTAAATTTCCCTGTTCAAAAATCTTCTATCGTTTCTGTTGCTTGACTTGGCCCCTGACTAACTGATCTGCCTTGCCAGTCACCATGTGGTTATTTCCTCTACTACCCGCCTTATTTTTGCTCTGGACATTTATCGAACTTTCCATGCTCTATCCTACTCTTTGCGACTCTTTGCAAAAAGAAGCCTCAGTTAAATGTCCATATGACAAATTCACAACATTTTCAACCCCAAAACTGTACCCTATCAGAATCTTAACAATATAATATTCTGATCACAATTTCCTTTGCTTCTCACACTCTCACTCTGACCAAATCTGTTCTCTGAGCTCAGAGACTTCTCTGCTTCTTCCACCAGGCAGCTAGTGCATCTAAGAATATCTCACAACCATAAAGATCCAACGGTCTCCAATATCAGCAGGCATCTGTATGCCACTTAACATTCCTTTTACAAGCCCTTGGTCTGCTCTCTTCCCCATTTCCCTTAGAATATAAAGCCTAACCATATTCCTTGCCTCAAAACCCCTACTGCCACCCTAGCTTCATTTAGTGAAATAAATTAACAACTTATCCCTAGAAAACTAAGACCAGGAGGAATCAAAACTTTTACAACTTTCTGACCTCTCCCATAAACCTGCCTGAAAGAAATTAAGACATACATCTACAGAAAAACTTCTACATGAATGTTTACAGCAGCATTATTCATAATAATAAAAAACTATAAAGAGGAACTTCCCTGGTAGTACCGTGGATGAGAATCTGCCTGCCAATGCAGGGGACGTGGGTTCAATCCCAGCTCCGGGAAGATTCCACATGCTGCAGAGCACCAAAGCCCGTGGACCAAAAGTACTGAGCCCACGTGCTGCAACTTCTGAAGCCAACATGCTGTAACTACTGAAGCCTGCGCACCCAGAGCCTGTGCCCCACAAGCAGAGAAACCACTGCAGTAAGAAGCCCACGCACCAAACCGAGAGCGCAGCCCCCACTCACCGCAACCAGAGGAAGCTGGCACACAGCAACGAAGACTCAGTGCAACCAAAAATTAAATAAATGAACTTTTTTAAAAAAAGCAAAAAAGTACTAATAGTCAAAAACGTCAGTCACTGGGTGACGGGATAAACAAAATGTGGTACAGCCTTACAATGGAGCTAACAGTAATTAGAGTGACCTCAATACTTCAAGCAGGCAAGTTAAGAAGTATTTTCTTTACACCTCCAAATGAGGAACAAAGGCATCCCACACTCGTGACCACCTCACTAATATGACAAAGGGAATAAAAATGATGGTGGGTGAAACCATCACAAAAAATGGGGCAGAGAACAAACTGGTAGACTTAAAAATCCAAAATCAGCTACCGCTGACAAAATGAGAAAGAACCAGGAACACTGTCTATAATTTTATGGAATAGGAATGTCCTAGAGGGACCCTTGACAAAACTTACCATTATCGGTTTCAGTGGGTGATAGTCCCCAAACTCCAGCGGTACAGCCTCCAGTCGGCATGACGCAAACTCAGCCTTGTAGTTCCTATTCCTGGAATGCCTGGTAAACAGCAAAACCCAGAAACCAGTTTAGTTGGAGATGCATACACATTAAAAACTTTTTGCTAAAAAAAAAAAAAAAAAAAAAAATTGTTTTTGATGAGACAATTGACAGTGGAACAGTATTTCTACCAAGACCAGTAAGTAATGGTGAATTTTTTTTTTAAATTTTTTAATGGTTTGAAGGTATAAAGAGCTGCCAAGGCAAACAAAACCTGTGAGGCCAGACACCAGAACAAAGGGAAGTTCAGTGAGGTGAAGCCAACTTCTTGCTGGCTATCTCTGGCCGGGCACTACTGATTCTTGACATGGGACAAGACGCTGAAGCCAGGCAGGGGGCGGCTGCTAGGAGGCAGAGCAGCCAAAAGAGCTTTAAGGAAAACTCACAAGGCTGGAGAGAGAAACTAGGGTTCAGGGCTATGGAGAAGGCCAGGGCTTGACGGAAGAGCTTCTGAAGACAAGGGAAGGCTGCGAAGTGAGAGATTTGGTCCTGGTTTCCCTTCAAAGTGGTCACCAATTAAGCTGTATAGAGCAAGAGGAAGAAGCCAGATAGATGAAGAGAAGACAGTTTCATCAGTCTGGTGGAGAACTAACAAGTGAAGGGATTCGTGAAAAGAAAACTAAAGGGGAGAGATTATTCACATTGAGGCACGGAAAGGAGAAAAGCACAGAAGAGTGGAAAAGACGAAAAGGACAGGAAGAAATGCCTAACACACATATATGAATCTTGAAGAAGAGAGAAACAACAGGCAGAAGCAGCAATTGAAGAGATAATAGCTAAAAAATTTCCCAAACTAAAGAAAGACATCAATTCACAGATTCAAGAAACACTTGTGCCCCAAGCAAGACGAGTATAAAAACAACACAAAAAACAACCATACTTAGGGCCTTCACAGTAAAATGGCTAAAAACTAAAATGAGAATTTCTAAGAGAAATAAAGATTCGTTATTACCAAAGGACAACACTAAGATTATTACCTCTGCATAAAATGAGATCCAGAAGACAAAGGAATACTGGAGTATTAGAGTACTGAAAGAGAATAATTGCTAACCAAGAATTTTAGACCTAGTTAAACTATCCTGCAAACATTACAGCAAAACAAAGAAGTTCAGTCAAAGAAAAGGGAAAAAAGCAGCAGTCGCAGAACCACACGTTAATTTTTTTTTTAATGCTAAAAGTAGAAGGAAAATGATCCCAGCTGAAAGCAAAAAATATGCATGTATATATGTATTTGGCACCTCACTCCAGTACTCTTGCCTGGCAAATCCCATGGATGGAGGAGCCTAGTAGGCTGCAGTCCATGGGGTCGCTACGAGTCGGACACAAGTGAGTGACTTCACTTCGACTTTTCACTTTCATGCTTTGGAGAAGGAAATGGCAACCCACTCCAATGTTCTTGCCTGGAGAATCCCAGGGATGGGGGAGCCTGGTGGGCTGCCGTCTCTGGGGTCACACAGAGTCGGACACGACTGAAGCAACTTAGCAACAATATGTATTTCAGTTCAGCTCAGTCACTGAGTCATGTCTGACCCTTTGTGACCCCATGGACTGTATCCATACATGACTACTGGAAAAACCATAGCTTTGACTAGACAGACCTTTGTTGGCAAAGTAATATCTCTGCTTTTAATACGCTGTCTAGGTTGGTCATAGCTTTTCTTCCAAGGAGCGCACATCTTTTAATTTCATAGCTGCAATCACCAGCTGCAGTGATTTTGCAGCCCAAGAAAATAAAGTCTGTCATTGTTTCCATCGTTTCCCCATTTATTTGCCATGAAGTGATGGGACTCAATGCCATTAGCTTAGTTTACTGAATGTTGAGTTTTAAGCCAGCTTTTTCTCTCTCCTCTTTCACCTTCAAGAAGCTCTTTAGTTTCTCTTCACTTTCCGCCATAAGGGTGGTGTTATCTGCATATCTGATATACATGCATATGTGTTTATACATATATATATATATAATGTATCAGTCCTGAATATTCATTGGAAGGACTGATGATGAAGCTCCAATACTTTGGCCACCTGATGCAAAGAACCGACTAATTGGAAAAGACCCTGATGCTGGGAAAGATTGAAGGCAGGAGGATAAAGGGGACGACAGAGGATGAGATGGTTGAATGGCATCACTGACTTGATGGACATGAGTTTAAGCAAGCTCCGGGAGTTGGTGATGGACAGGGAGGCCTGGCATGCTACAGTCCATGGGGTCACAAAGAGTTGCACACGGCTGAGCAACCAAACAACAACAATGCGTATATGCAATATGTACAAAAGAGCACAAAAGATAAAGGTGTAGGTAAAATTAAATCAACTACAGAAAATAACTTCTTGCGGTGTTTACAATATACATAGAGTAAGAATGCATGACAACTAGAACATAAAAGGCAGAAGAGGTACTACTCAAAAACTTAGAAAATTGTCACGACACAGGAAGCTGGCCCCTTTGTTTCCTTGGCCTCCAAATGCCTTGAATTCATCCCTCCCCCCTCAAACCCACCCCCATTCACAGCTTCTTAACTTTATTAATATTTTTATGAACCCCAAATCTAGTCAGCAGATAATTGGCTTTACTCAATAAGCCCCACCAACCCAGAAATCTAACACAGTACCAAAGAAATGAAACCCCATGTAATTTCACTTCTATCCCTTTCCAGATAAATTTCACTTTGGGTGTAGGAAAGGAGAAAAACTAGTGAACAATCAGACCAGCCTCTGCTTGTTTCTGTTTTTAAACGAAAACTCCTACCACAATATACTGCCTAGTTCCTTTGGGTCACATTTACTAAATATATACTGTCTTCACCTTCCAAAAATATTGCAGCTGAATTCAGTGCTGAAATTCTTCCAAGCTCCTTTTAATATGTCACCAACCAACTCTTGATTAATAAAACAAACAAAACCCTGAAGAATAAATTGGAAGACTGGTCATCAATAGCCCTAATGGAGTTTTAAAAATCAAATTATATTTTTCCTCGTTTCAGACCACTCTTAACTTTATCAATAGAATTCTGAAAAGCGAATTCAATGAGTAGAAATATAATCTGACCTGAAATTTAACTGCAAATGTGTTTTTCACCTCTATAATAATTATTAGCAAATCAACAGCTACAAAAAGCACGAAGTCAAAACAACAAGATGATGTGATACGCAACTAAATATCCGTTCTCATTTATTACGTGCTTATTAATGTTGGGGCCCACCGTAGGCCACCCCAAAATATGGCATATTATGTTGAATTAAAGTTACCTAAGAAAAAGCTGATCTAAAAAGGGACACTTTGACTCTCCTCTCTGTCTTCCTGAAAACAGGAAATAAGTCTCCCATGTGAGAAGTGCGCTCCCTGAATCTGAAGGTAGAAGGACATCCTTGTCATCAGAGACAGGGAATTCAGGGCCAAGAAGTTTATAAAAATGAACCTCATTATCTCTTTACTACCACAAGTCTGCTGTTTAGATTCTTCACTAATTAAGCACCCAAAGCCTAACTTGGAAAGAACAGAGAACTAATCTTTCTTCCTTCCTAACTAGGAAAGACTACAGCTCTCTTCAAGAAAATTAAAGATAACAAGGGAATATTTCATGCAAAGATGAGCACAATAAAGGAGAGAAATGGTATGGACCTAACAGAAGCAGAAGATATTAAGAAGAGGTGGTAAGAATACACAGAAGAACTGTACAAAAAAGATCTTCAAGACCAAGATAATCACGATGGTGTGATCACTCACCTAGAACCAGATATCCTGGAATGCGAAGTCAAGTGAGCGTTAGTCACTATAAACAAAGCTAGTGGAGGTGATGGAATTCCAGTTGAGCTACTTCAAATCCTAAAAGATGATGCTGTGAAAGTACTGCACTCAACATGTCAGCAAATTTGGAAAACTCAGCAGTGACCACAGGACTGGAAAAGGCCAGTTTTCATTCTAATCCCAGAGAAAAGCAATGCCAAAGAATTCTCAAACTACCACACAACTGCATTCATCTCACATGCAAGCAAAGTAATGCTCAAAATTCTCCAAGCCAGGCTTCAACAGTACATGAACCATGAACTTCCAATATTCAAGTTGGTTTTAGAAAAGGCAGAGGAACCAGAGATCAAATTGCCAACATCCGCTGGATCATCAAAAAAAACCAAGACAGTTCCAGAAAAACATCTACTTCTGCTTTACTGATGATGCGAAAGCCTCTGACTGTGTGGATCACAACAAACTGTGGAAAATTCTTCAAAAGATGGGAATACCAGACCACCTGACCTGCCTCCTGAGAAATCTATATTCAGTTCAAGAAGCAACAGTTAGAGCTGGACATGAAACAACAGACTGGTTCCAAATCGAGAAAGGAGTACATCAAGGCTGTATATCGTTACCCTACTTATTTAACTTCTATGCAGTGTACATCATGTGAAATGCTAGGCTGGAGGAAGCATAAGCTGGAGTCAAGATTGCCAGGAGAAATATCAATAACTGCAGATGCGCAGATGACATCAACATTATGGCAGAAAGCGAAGAAGAACTAAAGAGCTTCTTGATGAAAGTCAAAGAGGAGGGTGAAAAAGTTGGCTTAAAACTCAATATTCAATAAACTAAGATCGTGACATCTGGTCCCATCACTTCATGGCAAAAGATGGGGAAACAATGGAAACAGTGACAGACTTTATTTTCCTGGGCTCCTAAATCACTGCAGATGGTGACTGCAGCCATGAAATTAAAAGACGCTTGTTCCTTGGAAGAAAAGCTGTGACCAACCTAGACAGCATATTAAAAAGCAGAGACATTACTTTGCCAACAAAGCTCCATCTAGTCAAGGCTATGGTTTTCCAGTAGTCATGTATACAAATGAGAGTTGGACTATAAAGAAAGCTGAGTGCTGAAGAATTAATGCTTCTGAACTGTGGTGTTGGAGAAGACCCTTGAGAGTCTCTTGGAATGCAAGGAGATCCAACCAGTCCATCCTAAAGGAAATCAGTACTGAATATTCATTGGAAGGACTGATGCTGAAGCTTAAAGTCCAATATTTTAGTCACCTGATGAGAAGAACCAACTCATTGGAAAAGAGCCTGATGCTGGTAAAGACTGAAGGCGGGAAGATAAGGGGACAACAGAGGATGAGGATGGCTGGATGGCATCACCAACGTGACAGAATTGTGTTTGAGAAGGCTCCAGGAGTTGGTGATGGACAGGGATGCCTGGCATGCTGCAGCCCATGGGGTCACAAAGAGTCTGACAAGACTGAGCGACTGAACTGAACTGAACTGACTGAAAGCCTAACTTTCTTTGTTCTGTCAATTCCTCACAAGTTTATAGTTTCTCTGTCTAAAAAAGTATAAGACCTGCCTATTGTGACCACTTCTTAGGTCTCATTTCTATGAGACCTCCAAGACACATAAATTAAAACTTGTTTCTTTACTCCCATTGATTTATCTTGTGTCAGTTTTATCAGCGCAGCCACAAGAAATCAAGAGGGTTAGGCTGGAGGGGGATTTCCCCTCCCTGACACTATCCATCAGGATGCAGGCCAAGGCCTTTAACCGCTATCACCACATTTAATACTTTGGCCACCTGATGCGAACAGCTGATTCATTGGAAAAGACAGTGATGCTGGGAAAGATTGAGGGCAGGAGGAGAAGGGGACGACAGAGGATGAGATGGTTGGATGGCATCACCAACTTGATGGAAATGGGTTTGGGTGGACTCCGGGAGTTGGTGACGGACAGGGAGGCCTGGCATGCTGTGGTTCATGGTGTCGCAAAGAGTCGGACACGACTGAGTGACTGAACTGAACTGAACCACACTTAATCAACTTTATGAGGTAGGCACTATGATTATGCCCATTTCTCAGATGGAGAAGCTGATGCTGTTGGTACCTTGAGACAAGTGAGCATGTGACAGAGACAGATGCATACTGAGGCAGCCTGCCTCTAGGATTCAGCAGTTCTATAGATCATCCACAGGTCACCTTGAGAATTTGAAAAAGCAATTGTCATTTTAAGGATTCAGCTTTGAAATGATTTTTTTTTAAGTTTGAGGGAAGGATTCTTTAAGGAAAAAATACTGCTTCTGATAAAAACAAAACCTTAAAAAAAAAAAAAAGAAGAACCATTTACACTTCCTGAAAGTCCATGGCAAGCTGCTATTTTGATTTTTCAATCACATCTTCTACTACTTCCATCATTTCCTCAGCTTTGCTCTCAGTTCCTTCTGTGTGTGTGTGCGCGCACGTGTGCGTGTGCACTTAGTTGTGTGGGACTCTGTGTTGCCACGTGGACTGCAGCCCATCAGGCGCCTCTGTTCATGGAATTTTCCAGGCAAGAATACTGGAGTGGGTTGCCATTTCCTATAAAAGCGTTTTCTTCAAAGCCTGGGCCTTTGATAAGGCTCACAGTGACCTCTAGTGGGCATTTTCTCAAAAAGCCTTACTTTTCTTCTTCCTGTGAATGCACCTGATAAACTGGTAAAAATGCCCCCAAATCCCAGCTCCCAGCAATGCAAAACGTTGGTCAGGTTCCTTGGCAGTTGCCACAGATAAAAGGCCAACATTTTATACCTCCACTCTGAGCTTGGTCTGACCTCTGGCTACTCCAAATATGGCCCACAGATCATCAGTAAGGGCTTCACTGGGGAGTGTGAAATATCCCGACCTACAGAATCAGGGTCTAGATTTCACCAAAATTCCCAAGTGACTGAAATGCACATTAAAGATTAACACTGCCCTATTTTTAAATTATTTACAGTGAATAACACGAATGCATATAAGTCCTATTACCAGTTACTAAATGAATCTCCTTATACTGTAAATAGTGAAATCCACTAACTCCTTTGTTTTTTTAGATAATTTTATTTATTTATTTTTGGCAGTGCTGGGTCTTTGCTGCTGCTCTGGCTCTTCTCCAGTTGCAGCAAGCAGGGGTTACTCTCTAGTTTTGGTGCTCAGGCTTCTCAATATGGTGGCTTCTCTTGTCGCGGGCTTGGGTAGTTGAGGCACGTGGACTCAGCAGTTGCAGCTCCGGGGTTCTAGAGCACAGGCTCAATAGTTGTGTGGCGCGCAGGCTTAGTTGCTCCAAGCTATGTGGGATCTTCCTGGATCGGGGATTGAACCCGTGTCTCCTGCACTGGCAGGTGGAGTCTTCAACACTCTGAGACCACAGAAGCTCCAACTAACCGCTTTTTAATTCTCAAGTGACTTTTTAATTGCTAATGACATAATCTGGCCACACAACTTTTTATCCCCCAATCACAATGTACTCCCCTTCCCTAACAGTCTTAAAATGTAGAAATTCTGACTCCAAGGAACAGTATTTTTACCAGTGCTATGACCACAGGATTGAACAGGAAATGCCACCCACAGTGCACTGGCCACCTCACAAGTGGAGTCAGTGGTAACAAAAAGTGTAGGTGAAAAGAGGTATTCTGGGGAGACCCATGACAACACAGCAGGATTCAGGAGCCGCAGAACCCACGAACCTCAGCCCACGACCTAGGCTGAAGGACCAGCTGACAATAATGATTAAGATCACAGGACTGATAAATCTACCATATGACACAGCAATCCCACTACTGGGCATACACCCTGAGGAAACCAGAACTGAAAAAGACACACATACCCCGATGTTCACTGCAGCACTATTTACAGTAGCTAGGACATGGAAGCAACACAGATGTCCACTGGCAGATGAATGGAAAAGGAAGTTGTGGTACATATACACGATGGAATATTACTCAGGTATAAAAAGGCATGTATTTGAGTCAGTTCTAATGAAGTGGATGAACCTAGAACCTATCATACAGACTGAAGCACATCAGAAAGAGAAAGACAAATATCATATATTAACACATACACAGGGAGTCTAGAAAAATGGTACCGATGATCCTATGTGCAGGGCAGCAAAGGAGACATGGATATAAAGAACAGACTTTTGAACTGAGTGGGGCAAGGAGAGGGTGGGATGATTTGAGAGAGTAGCACTGAAATATAAACATTAGCATATGTATATGTAAAATAGATAGCCAGAGGGAACTTGACGACTCAGGGCACCCAAAGTCAGTGCTCTGTGACAACCTGAAGGGATGGGTGGGGGGGAAGTGGAAGGGGGACTCAGGAGGGAGGGGACACATGTATGCCTATGGCCGATTCACACTGATGTATGACAAAAACCATCACAATACTGTAAAGTAATTATCCTGCAATCAAATTTTTTTTTTTTAATCACAGGCTTGAGCTTCAAACCTCAGTGCTCCTTGCAGGCTGTAAAACTAACTGAACTGCTTCATCTTTCTGTCTCCACTTTTTCATCTGAAAAATGGGATTTTTAGGAGATAAGATGTTGCACCTTCAGCTCTAAGAACAGCATTCAGCACAAAATAAAAAAGCTCAATAAATACCTCAGTTAATGTCACAAACACTTTTCTCCTCTGAGGGCCTCCTTAGTTTCCTTATTCATTCAATAATATTATTCAACACCTACTATCTGCCAAGCTCCAGGCCAAGCACTGGAAATACAATGATGGTTAAAACCCAGACCCTCTAACTTGAAGAGCATCAAGTCTCCAGAGCAAACTGAAAGATGAACACGTGCTACCACAGACAAATGTTTAGAGGACAGTCAGACTAGGAAGTGTGGCAACACTTGATGCTAAAAGCCTTATGGCTCCTCTCTCCATAAAAAAAATAATATATATATACATAGTCGTTATTTAGTCACTAAACAACTCTTTGTGTCCCTCTGTCCAGGCGATTTCCCAGGCAAGAATACTGGAATGGGTTGCTAGTTCCCTCTCCAGGGGATCTTCCTGACCCAGGGATCGAACCCTAGTCTCTTGCATTGGCAGGTGGATTCTTTAACACTGAGCCACCTGGGAAGCCCCAAAGTAAAATATACCAAAGGTAAAAATGCTCTGAAATTAAACAGCATCTTCCTGGATCTTCTAATTACAAAATTCCAGCCAACTAAGTTCACTGAAGCCATATGCTATGGCATTTAAGTCCTAGTAATCCCCTAAAAGGACTTTTGCGTGACCAGGTCAAAGAAAACTCAGGGCAGGACATATAAGAACTCACTGTCATCTAATGCTAATTTAGTGCACCGAGCCTTTGAAGGAAGACTCTTTAAAGAGTTAGCCAGGTGAAGGAAATACAAACCAGAAGTATGTATCGGATTATTCTAAGGTCCAGGGCTGTATATTTTTTCATTTGTTCACTTACTCGCTCATTTAACGTAAACCACTTCACATCACTTTCAGATAAAGATTAGAAAGTAACTTCCCTTTCTGAGATGTAGAGGAGAGCTCACGTGCCCATATGATTCCACCACTATCACAACTTGCTCCCGTTCTTCACACAACTGTCCCAGGAAATCCCATGGACACAGGGACGCAAAGAGTTGCTTAGACTTAATGACTAAACAACAAATATATATATATATATAATCTCACAGAGAGAGGAGCCATAAGGCTTCAGCTGCTGCTGGAGCGCCAATCTCTCCTAGCTACTCCAGCCAGAAGGGCCCCTACACACCCATTAGCCTCCGCACACGCCCACAGCTCCTTCTCCATGAACTCCTATTCATCCTCCAAAACTCAATTTATGACTCCTCCTCTCTCAAGCCTTCCCGAAGCCGTCAGGTGTGCCTCATCCCACAGCCTTCTTCGGTCATTCTTCTATTCTGCGTATCTGCTCCGCTTAACAGCAGCTCCTTGAATCCAAGGAGTATGTCTAAGGGTTCTGTATTCTCAAGTTCTACGCCCGCCCGGTGCAGGGAGCGCCCTGCAGAGTCGGATGAATGGGAAGTTTCCTCTACAAGAAGCCAGTCATTCAGAACACAGCCAGGCCCCCGAGTTGTCCAGACCAGGGCTGAGTCCACCATTCTCTGCATCCGCGCCCCCAGAACACGCGCCAACTTCTGGGAAAGCGGAAGCCGGGGAACTTGAGCTTTTTTTTGAGGAAACGAATGGAGAAATGAACGGGGAGGGCGATAGGAGGAGAGGACCAAGACCCGACCGGTCCGGCATCAGGAATGTCCTCTGAATCAGGGTAGCCGCCCCACCCGGAGACTGGGTGGGAGACTTCACCAAACCCAACGGATAACAGTTCATACACTCCCTCGCGGAGACACACACCCAGAAACAAGAGTCCCGAAGACAGCCAAGGCCACTACCTCCCTGAACCCCGCTCGCCGCTTCTTCCTTACCAGGGAAAGGCGGCCATCTTCCCAGTCACATGACCGCTGGGTCTGGAACCGCCCGCCCAATTCACCCTCTCAGACCCCGCCCCGCCCGGCCGCCATGTTTGCGAGGGGCGGGCTCACTCCTGCCGCGCCGGGGCCGCCGTGGTTGTCAGGGGCACCGTAGGCGGCCGCCGCAGTAGCGCTGACGTCACTGGGGATTTTTGTGCAGGTGAACGTCTGGTCCGCAGCGCCCTCTGCAGGCGGTGAAGAATCCCGACGCCTACTGAGGGAAAGGGACGACAGAGAGGACTAGATGGTTGGATGGCATCAGGGATTCAATGGACATGTTTGTGGAGGACAGGGGAGCCTGGCGTGCTGCAGTCAATGGGGTCGCCAAGAGTCAGACACGACTGAGCGACTGACCAGCAACTGAGGGAAGATGCTAACCCCAGCAGAGGATGGGAAGAAGGCGCCCCTAGGCTTGCTTTTGAGGCTAATTGTT
This sequence comes from Ovis aries, assembly GCF_016772045.2. Classification (NCBI taxonomy): domain Eukaryota; kingdom Metazoa; phylum Chordata; class Mammalia; order Artiodactyla; family Bovidae; genus Ovis; species Ovis aries. The sequence goes on along the minus strand of NC_056077.1, from coordinate 17,628,769 downwards.
TGGCTGGCTAAGCCACGCCCCCTCTGCCAGCCAACCACGCCCCGCTCCGTGCACCGAAAAAGTTAGGCTCTTCCGATATTCTGCTCCCAGGAATAACAACGTGCGTCTCTAAGGGCTGCCCTAGATCCAAATGGACAGCTCTCTACTGGAATTAAACTGGAAAAATGGGGGTTAGCATTTTACCCCACTTAGCAGAGCCGTTCGTTTCTATGAAGGTGGTTGTTCGTTTCCACTACAGAACTTCCCATGCTCTGGTGTTTTCTCTGATTTAAAAAAGAAAAAGGAAAAGAATTCAGGATATTTTAACAAATGCTTACCATTGTAGCTTCCCTTGTGTCTCAGCTGGTAACGAATCCGTCTGCGATACAGGAGACCTGGGTTCGATCCCTGGGTTGGGAAGATCCCCTGAGGAAGGGAAAGGCTACGTACGCACTCCAGTATTCCGGCCTGGAGAATTCCATGGAATGTACAGTCCATGGGGCCGCAAATAGTCGGACACAGCTAACCGACTTTCACTTTCACACCATTGTAAGTAAACATGTGTCATGCTGAGGAGTTTGCATTCAATTTTCCTTTATTCTTCGATAAACCTCTGAGACCAGTCCTGGGTGTTCATTGGCAGGACTGATGCTGAGGCTGAAACGCCAATACTTTGGCCATCTCATGAGAAGAGTTGACTCATTGGAAAAGACCCTGATGCTGGGAGGGATTGGGGGCAGGAGAAGGGGATGACAGAGGATGAGATGGCTGGATGGCATCACTGACTCAATGGACATGAGTTTGAGTGAACTCCGGGAGTTGGTGATGGACAGGGAGGCCTGGCATGCTGTGACACGACTAAGAGACTGATTGAACTGAACTGATGCCTGAAAGTCTCTTTTGTTTTTCAAAATTATTTTTAAACCTATATGTATGCTCACTATGGTCTGTTAGGGATAGCTTTCCAACTTCACTTTTTTTTTTTATAACTACTACTCTTCATTTCAGGGAAAGAAGGGGAGTTGTGTGTGGTTGTTCATGGGACAGTGACACCTAACAACAAAAAAAAAATCATCTCCAAAATGGATCCTTATTTTCAGCTCAATATGAATAATAAAGAGTTCCCAGCCATACTCATTATTCCCAACATATGAAATAAACAAGAATAAAGGGTAGCCATAGGAAAAGGGAGGGGCTCTTCTCACACTGCCTTGCAGACTATCAAATACAGTATCTCCTCAATAAGAGGTAAAAACAAGGACCACTGGACTATCCTCACACTAGACAGTCGGGCAGCATCAACAGTTGGAGGCTTAACGCTGCAAAATTAGCAGCTTGATGTGAGCCTCAACCCTAGCATTCTCTCCCAGTGGCTCAGCTCCAGCTGAAGACATTTCCAGCTCCAGTGAACTTCTTCCCTCTGAGAAGTCCAATTCATGTTTATAATAGCCAGGACATGGAAACAACCTAGATGTCCATCAGCAGATGAATGGATAAGAAAGCTGTGGTACATATACACAATGGAATATTACTCAGCCGTTAAAAAGAATTCATTTGAATCAGTTCTGATGAGATGGATGAAACTGGAGCCGATTATACAGAGTGAAGTAAGCCAGAAAGAAAAATACCAATACAGTATACTAACACATATATATGGAATTTAGGAAGATGGCAATGACGACCCTGTATGCAAGACAGGGAAAGAGACACAGATGTGTATAACGGACTTTTGGACTCAGAGGGAGAGGGAGAGGGTGGGATGATTTGGGAGAATGACATTCTAACATGTATACTATCATGTGAATTGAATCGCCAGTCTATGTCTGATGCAGGATGCAGCATGCTTGGGGCTGGTGCATGGGGATGACCCAGAAAGATGTTATGGGGAGGGAGGTGGGAGGGGGGTTCATGTTTGGGAATGCATGTAAGAATTAAAGATTTTAAAATTTAAAAAATAAAAAACTAAAAAAAATAAATAAATAAATAAAATAAATTAAAAAAAAAAAAAAAACTAGATGCTGGGCTAAGCACTGTTACATATTAAACAGTGGGACATATTTTTCACAGGTCTTGTAAAAAATCATCATATTAAAATATTAATGTCTTGGTCACATACTTTTCAAAAGTCCTTTCTTTGGTTAATTAAAAAAAAAAACACACTAAATTTCTTTTACAATGAAAAATTTATTTTGCCTTTTGCCTAGAAGCAAAACTAGTGAAAATTAAAGTATAAAAATAAATATAATTTACATTAATGGACATTCCACTCAAAGTAAAAATAATAAAAATAATATATATAAATAAAAAGCACATTAAAAGCACAAAACGTCTGGCACTTTTATGAGAAAAAGCTGTGAACATTAAAAAATGCGTAAAACATGCAAGCTTTATCCTTAAAAAAAAAAACAACTCAAGTTCTGCATCCTTAATCCAAAACTAGTTTTAACTTTCTCTGAAACACACTATTTGTTATAGCCAATTTGTATTACTATACACAAAACATTTAGCATCTATCTTTCATACTGGAAAGACCCACAATGATAATAAGTAATCTGTATCCTGAGTTTTCAGAATGATAAAGCACAATTTATCATATTAAGATCATTTTTATATACTTTGCCCAAAAATATAAATTGGTAATTCAGACAGTTTTGACTGTGTTCTATTCCTAATTTTCTGATTCACTCTTTAAATAAATGATACATCTCAAAAATCAAGTTTACACCCAGAGTAGATGACAATTTTCTGTCTACAGTTGCATGGAAAAGTTAAATTTTAAAAGGAGTGGAAAATCGAAGAAAACCATCCTTATCTCAACATCCTTAAGAGAATATTAAGAATACATACAGTCTGCATTTTCAAAATACCAGTATCTTTTTAATATTCAAGTTAGAAAGATTAAATGCACACATAAATGTTCCCAATTTTACTTGAGAAGCACAAAGCCTTTTTGGAAATGGCTTGATAAATTAACAATGACATTCTTTTTTATAAAGTCATGTTCCCTTGGTAACCTTTTTTGGCTTATATTTTAAATGAATGTTAGTGATGAAAAACCTTATATATAAGTGTCTCATGTAATGCAGCCTTTCAACTAGAGTATTATCATCCCATTTGAAAATCCGAATTTATCACATTAGATAGCCCTTTATCCTCTCCTAAATCAAGCATGCTATAAAAAAGCAGAGTATGAAGAAATAAACAGACTAAATAGAAAATGTAACTGCATGCAACATGTTATTCTATTTTACAGAAATAGATTTAATAATGCATTCATTCCTAAGCACTACTACATTCAAGATTGTGCTATCTTCCCCAAATTTGTTACTCTCGACAGATTTCATAGTTCAGTAGAAATGTTTCTGATATTACTGGGGTAACATACATTAAGCCTAACATTTCTGTAAGACAACTAGTTTTTGAGAAGAATGTACACTTGTGACCAAAATGATGACACCCAGCTACTTCTGTGGTACATTTTAGGTAGGCCACAATAGGCAGGCAAGTGTTTTATCTTATGAGATTACATCACAAATCCAAGAATATGAGAGATTAATCAGAGTTTTTGCAGTAATAAAACAAAAGAAAAACATTCTTCTGCAATAATTGCCTCTCAAACAGAATAGTATCTAATTTATCAAATAGTGTGCTAAGATGAATGAATTTTATATTTCAGAACTTATTTATAATTTATCACACCTTTTCAATATTTTATAGAAATAAACCCAAATGTCCTTTAAGTTTACAAAAAGGTTCTCAACAGACACCTGAGTAATAAAACAAACTTATACAGGTTAAGGACAAAAATAAGTCAGTTACTAAGCACTAATTTGTCTTCACCCAAAAGCGAAGAGCAGACTCATTGGAAAAGACACTGATGTGGGAAAAGACTGAGGGCAGGAGGAGGAGACAGAGGGTAAGATGGTTGGATGGCATCACTGACTCAATGGACATGAATCTAAGCAAACTCCAGGAGACAGTGAAGGACAGGGAAGCCTGGGGGGGTATATTCCAGAGGGTCTCAAAGAGCCAGACACAACTTTGTGCCTGAACGACAACAAAAAACTGATACTAAGGAAAATTTGAAGGGGGGGTGGGGGGGAGGGGAGCGTGGTTAGAAAGAGACCAAAATATCCAGATGACTTCTCAGCCCTTTGACACCACTTTGCCTGTGTAAACAGAGTCCAGAGTTAAATAAAAAGTCATGAGCAGGGAAAACTATATGGATCCTAACCTTTCCCCCCGTTTTATCCTAATGAATGTTGTCTTCTTAAATTGTCGCAACATTTGGCCGCTTTCTTTGGATTTTTCCTGCATATACTCCTAGAAACAGAGCAAAACTAATATTATTTCTCAGTGTCGGTTTTTCTATAATGATACCATTTAATGACTGCTCACTATGTACTAGGCACTGAACTGTACACTATGTACCAGCAAAACACATTAACATATCTAATCCTTATGTAAAATAATCATGAGGTCAAAATTGTTATACTGTTTTAAGGGTAATAGTCACTTGTATAAGTAACAGAGTAAGAAGCAGAAACTCTGAGCCCAGTTCCGCTTGATTCATTATTTTCCGTAACCATTTTGCATTACTGTCTCCTACTCTAGTCAGTAGTTTCTGAATTTCACTATAAACTCTAAAGCACAAGACATAATATGTTTTAAAATATGTGAGATCAGAGATTGCAATTTAGTTTGTAAAAACTACAAATAACTTTAACTGCTTTGCAGCAAACTTTGCAGTTCAAACACCTCAGAACTCTACTTCAAGCTGAGATTGACAGTCTATTATAACAAAACTGAACTTTCTGTAAAATGCTTAATAAAAGGTATGTTCTTTTATTAGAACATGTATGTAAAATCAATCCATAATTTCAAATTTGTTTGAAACATAATCCAGGCCATTAAAAATTTAAGGAAGACAGAATAAATAATCTTTTCAAAAGCAACTATGGATCCCTGTGTTGAGATTCACAGTCAGAATTTTAGTCAGTCATAACCGAAATTTTTGGTTTATGTAAAAGGATAAAATTCTTTATAGTCTTTTTCAATTGTCTAAATATGCACTCATGTATAAATAAATCTTGAGGAAAATATAGGAAAGAATTTTTGTACTTGTTAGATACATATTAATTATACATGTTTGAATGAACATGTATAATTAAGGGTTAAATATATTTTTATTAATAATTATGTTGCAATGCATTTAAACCACAATAGTTCTAAGTACTGAACTTCACTGTACACATTAATTGCAATGACTTTCTATTCATCCCTTATACTGTTGCGTATTACTGAAAAGAAGACAGTAGTTGCTATTTTTCGTATAGGTTCACAAGTGACAAATAGTGGAGATGAAATGCATGAGAAAAGAATATGGAAAGTAGTCACTGTGATAATAGATAATATTAAGCAAAACAAAACTTATTCTTCAATAACTTGCCAACTAGCTAGGATTTATCAAATTATATAATGCTAACATGATAAAAAACTAAAAATGTCTTAAAATTTCACATAACTTCACAAGCAACAGATCTGGTGTTTGGTCCAAATGGTTATCTTTCAAACAAGCTGATCCAACCTCTGGAATAAGCAGGATTTTCAACTCTCTAATCCCTTTAAAACAGCTCCATTGACTGTCACTCGCAGTGAATTCCAAAAGATGACCTTTTAAATCATCCACATGTTCAACATTATGAATTAAACTCACTATGTATACATGTAAAAGGTGAGCAATCAATTCAAAGGTGTGATCAATATCTTGTTCCTTCTTTGAACTTATGTGAATAACATGAAAAAATTTGTTGCTTGTTCCCTCCTAATTTGGAGGAAATCACTTAGTAATAAAAGCTCTAAAATATATTAAGAGGAAGATTAGAACTGTTAAAGATTTAATTTTCATTGCCTGGTGATTAGATTTCTTTTAAAAGTTTAGAAAGCAGTCTAGTTAAAGCAAAACAGTTTGAAAATATTTTTAATGGATCACATAATTTTTGGTGAGCTTATCATAGTGTCTTAACAAAGGTACCTAAGAACATTAAAACATTAGCTTAAAGGTTTTGCATTAGCTCAACAATGAATTTGTCTTTCTGCCACCATAAATAGGATTTCAAAATACATTTTTTGGTTTAATTCTCAAATAATGAATATAAGGACATTTAGCTCAAGCTTCCTATTGAGCAAAAGATTAAGCCCTTACCCCCTCGCACTTGGCATATTCACATGTGACCCTGTAGTCAGAGGGAAAAATTCCTTCCCTTATGAGCAGATACAAATATTCCTGGGGGATGCACTGCCCCAAAACTGAATAGAGATGCCCAGATTTAGATAGATCATTATATTTTACTCATTTATAAAAACTCTTCTGAATTAAGTGTGTATAATTCTGCAAATTTTTCAAATTAAAAAATACATAGTATCTTCACGGAATTTACACTGAACCACAATTTTACTAAGATCTCCTGACTGCCGTAAGATACTAATTCAAATGATCACCAGTAGGAATGACTGTGAATATGCCAAAATTATGGTGGCAAGGAAAGACACCGTATCCCCCTGGTATGGCCTGCGTTATGGGGCAGCTTGTGCACGTCTTTCTATCGAACAGGTTTCAGGAATTTGTTACACACCTGAAACAGGCGCTCTGTTAGGCACTCTGCTCTGTGAAGACTTCTGTCTATTTTGCACAACCCCCTTCACTGATGTCTTAGGGGTTCTAATTGAATATAAAAAAATTAATAAGTCACTTGCATTAAGTTCTAAATGTTCAACATTCAAAAAAGCAACCATACTGCATCAACTGTTCAAAGCACAAATAACCCTGAAGAGAATTTAAGTCTCATGCATGCGCACAGCAAGAAAACTATACTTTTGCTTCAGCAGGAGACTATAACCACTAAACTGTAGCTTATGCTTTGTTGGAGAATCACTTTGGTGATGCTGAACGTACTATATGGATGTTTACAATATTTAATGAGCAAAATGGTATGAAATGAAAAGTAAAAACACACCAACAAAAGATGATAATTAAAATATAATACACAACAGTACACCAAAGGGTTATCTTTGAACAAAACATTAAAAGCTCTTCCTAATGCTATAAAAAGATCACATTTTAAAATAATTATCTTTTACATAAAAAGCATTACGTTATTTTTCCCTCTCCAAGCTAATCTTGATTTGAGTATTTTTAAATACCCATGTGTGTTGAATTCTTACCCTTGTCTACTCAGTAGCCTATGAACAGGTGCATTCTGTCCTTGATTTGGCTGAAGGACTCTGTTGACAAAGTAAATAAAAATTAATCAACAGGATAAATTCAGTTTTTCTCCTATTGTCTTTCAATAGGTGAAAGAAACAGTGAGGAGGACGTCAACTATGCAATGATCTGGCCTATACGTTACCACAAAGGAAAACCAAGTGATTAAAGCACAGTAATATGGTGCTTAAATGCTCACCAAGAGGCCACACCTTGGATTTTTATCAGGAGATATCTAACATAAGTATTAATCCTGTGCTTTTAGATAATTTATTTGTGTACTTTACAAACGCCAGTTTTTCCTTTCAAACATCTGAGAAATAAAACACTCTTGTAAGAGCACAAAACAGGTCACAATTAAGTTTAACCTTCTAAAGTTTTAAAGTAAATATCCAAGATCCCTGAGACTGCAAACTGAACTCAAAGACATATGAGGCTCAAATTTCTATGTCCTACAGAAAGCCCCAGGAACATCTGGTCTGACACATGACCTTGTACATGACCAGGTATTACTGTGGATTCTGACCCTCTCAGCCTCCAACTCAACAGGGAGAGATTTACTGATGTAAACGAGAACAAAGCTAATAAAAAGCTTGGGATTTATAAAATTTTCTTCTCCTTAAAAGTTAAAAGATAGTCTCTCAGTGAGACTGTGATTTTTCTCACCTTGTTTCTGAAGGATTTTGCTTAACCAGAAATTTCTTACTTGGCATTCCCATTTCTGCAGCCCTAACACAATATAAAAATAAGAACATACAAATAATGTTTTTAGAAAGGGAGAAAACACATGATTACAAATGTGATACAGGATGACAGAAACAAATCATTTCAAAGTTGGTACACTACTGGAAGACCTGTAATAAGCATACTAGAGACAAATTTCAAGAAAGAAGAGTTTTAATAGGATAGTTTCAGAATATTCTTTGCATTTTTTCCCACTATGAAGTCTTTAGAATATTTGAAAAAGAATATATTTAAAAGATAAAATTAACATTGAACATAAGGATTAAGTATTTTTAAGATTATTTGATTAGCTATCAATTACACAAGCTGACGCTGACATACTTTATTAATAAATTTATCTACAGATAAAACTAGATTTTACCACCTGATTTTAATAAAACTCTTCATATAAGGGAACGTCTATCACTGTAGTTGAAGAGGAGTTAACTGTTCTTTATTTCTAATTTGAAAATACAAACCAACAGATGCTTAAAATCAATTGGCTTGATAATAAAATTAAATTAGAATGTGACAAGTCATGAAAAACTTACTTCATGTACTTCTTCCTATCAAGAGACTTCTGTGTTGCAGCTGAAAGAGCCACTCGTGGACTTTTCATTTTATCCTTTAAGACAAAAGTAACAAGAAGCTCTAGTGGTATCAGTAATACCACTGTATTATAGTATAGGATGATCTCAAATTGTATGGAAAGACTTCTCTTACTAACATTTTGAACTTTAACCTAGTCCTTACAATTGAAACAGTCTGATTTTTCAAAACTAATTAAAATTGTTTTCCCCAATAATATGAATTTGGCTTGTTTTTCTTTTGCCAGCCACACTAAGATCACGGATTCAACCCACAGATTTCTAACACTCTTGACATACAGCTGACCCACAGGGGTCATACGAACTGCCCAGGTGACATATATCCAGATTTTCTTCAACAAATGTATCGGAAATTTTTTTGAGATTTGTGACAATTTTTTATAACTCACAGATGAACCGTATAACCTAGAAATAAACAAAAAAAATTAAGTATGTCATGAATGCATAAAATATATATATCTACTGGCCTATCCTTTATAAGCATAAGGTGTGACTATTTCACATAAAATTAATGTTTATTTTGTTTAATAAATTTGCTCTCCAAGTTACATTACCATATAATACGCCAGCCTCTCTCTTTCTCCCTCCTACTCTCTTCTCTTTCAACTGCAGCCTATCATAACAGGTAAATGGTGTTTAAAAAAAAAAAAAGGCTAACAGTTTCCAATATTGTATTATGAACATAACTGTAACACTGTAAGTCATAATTATAATGATTTATTCTTAAGTGTGGGCTTCCCAGGTGGTGCTAGTGGTAAAGAACCCGCCTGCCATTGCAGGAGACATGAGAGACTCAGGTTTGATCCCTGGGTTGAGAAGATCCCCTGGAAAACAGCAAAGGCAACCCACTCTAGTATTCTTGCCTGGAGAATCCCAAGCACAGAGGAGCCTGGTAGATTACAGTCCATGGGGTCGCAAAGAGTCGGACACGACTGAAGCGACTTAGCACAGCCAGCAGCACATTATTTAGTGTACAGGCTGGTCTACTATGAAGTAATCATAGTGATTATACTAGGCTCCCATACATCAAACATATTGCTGTCTCTTCATTATCAACGCATGAATCATTATACCTGTAAACAGACAAGAATTTCTTCTTCATGTTATCTTTTCATTTTTTATGTCTAATGTTAGTAATACATATAGCATCTTCAGTGTTTTGTATCATTAAAGACAATACTGCTGTAGGTACTGCAAGACAGGATTCATCTTGTAAACAACATCAATTTATGGTATTGGTACAGTACAGTACTGTAAATATATGTTCTCTTTATTATTTTCTTTGGCTTATTTTATTGTAAGGATATAGTATATAAGACATATACAAAATATGTGTTGACTGTTCATGCTATTGGTGAGGCTTCTGGTCAACAGTAGGCTATTACTAGCAGTTAAGTTGTCGGGAAGTTAAAAGTTATACTCAGATTTTTGACAGTGGGCCACCCCTAATCCCTCACATTGTTCAAGGAGCAACTGTATTTCCAATTAATTTGGAGCTGTTTTCTAATTCTCATTTATAAAAGAGGAACGATGCACATGATAGTTTCAAGGATATTTAATCAAGAAGAGTCAATAGTTTTTTAATGAGTCGTCCAAGCAGCATTCAATGCTTAATTCAAAAACATAATCACAAAACAGTATGTAATCCTTTTACCAGTTTCTTTTCAATTTGTCTACAGATTTAAATATTTTTGGTAATCCTGAGAACTATGTTCTAAGAATTGTAGGAAGGGTGCTAAAAATCAATAAAGAATGATATTTAGTATCAATTACTCCAAACCCAGAAGAACCTCATCGTGAAGTAATTATAGATAAATAAATAAATCTACCACTAGTTCCTGTTAATATTTGGTCTTTGAACCCAGTTCCTGACACAAAGCTCCTAAAACTCTTGTAATCAAATATCCTGAGTTACAGGATCATCTTTTTTCCTAGTGTTCAATCTTGGACTTTGATTCTTGACACAGAGCTCCTAAATCTTTTGGAATTTCCTGGGTGACAGAAGCATCCTTTTTTTTTTTTTCCCCCAAACCTGGGCTCTGACAGTAAAAGCACCAAGCCCTAACCACTGGATTGCCAGGGAATTTCCCAAAGCACCTGTTGTTCTAATAAGACAAACCTGGGAGTCTCTGGATAAGGGCTAGTCACCAGAAAGACCAAGCATGATTACAGCCTTAGAACTTTCAGTCTCACCCCTCTATCATCTGGGGCAGGACTGAGGCTAGAAATTGAGTCAATAATCAATCATGCAACCATGCCTACATGATTAACCCTCCATAAAAACCCAAAATACACATCCCTATGCTGAGAAGGTGGCGCACAGCCTCCACAGGATGGAAGCTCCTGCTCTCAAGACCCTTCCACCCCGCACCCTGTGCATCTCTCCTTCTGGCTCTTCATCTCTATCGGTTACTGTATCCTTTATTATATAATAAACCATTAAATGTAAGCAAAGGTTTCCCTATGTTCTGTAAGCCATTTTAGAAAAATTTTCAAACCGGAGTAGAGAAGGTGTTCATAGGAACACCAATTTATAGCCAACTGGTCAGAAATACAACATAAAACCTGAGATTGGCATCTCAAGTGGGGCTCAGTCTTATATAAATGCCTCCCTATCTTGTAGCATCCGACACTGACTCCAGGTAGATGGTATCAGAAATGAACTGAATTGTAGACACCCAGCTGGTGTCAGAGATCTCATGTGGGAGGAAAACCCACATATCTGCTATGAGAAGTATTTTGTGAGTGTAAAAGAAATAAATGTGTTTTTCATCATTCACTAATTTAAAAATCATGTAACATACCATTTGCCTGAGCATCTTCTCTTTGCGAACTTCTCGATCATGATGTAGAATAGACATTCTTTCAGCTGCATCCATTACAAAGAATATGTCATGAATGCCATACAGGGCAGCTCGCAACTAAGTTCAAAAGAAGAAAATATTACACCCATTTAAAAAGATGAGGTTAGAGGTCAGTAATATTATGTACTCTTAAAGAAAAAGGTTAAAGTTTTAATTGAAACCTACTTTCAGTGGTTCAATCAAGGGAGAGAAATAAAACATTTCCATTTCCTAAGAGCCTTGAGGACACATGCATTACCTGAGCTAACACTCTTTCCTGAAGAGAAGCATCTTGTGCTGAAACAACTCCTCTCTTTAAAGGTGCTTCTGACTGAAAACTTCTTATAAATTCCATAGTATCCTGAAAAAATAAATGCTCCTTCATTTTTCTAGAAGATTTCATGATCATTGGAGTTTCCCTTTGTTCTTTTTTTTCGGTCAAAACAAATGTAAGTATACAAATAAAACTATTACATCAGAAGTCAAACAGCACTCACTTTAAGGTGAGACCAAAAAATGCACAACCTACTTCATTTACCTATTTTTAAAAATTATCTGAAAGAGATGAATCAATTTCTAAAATTTAAGCCTTTAAAGGGACTGAAAGTATTTGATCTGCCTAAGTACTGAACTCAATTGTCAACTGTGTCAGAACACTGATAGAAACTGAGATGGATATGCAATACAATTTACACAATCCTCTTACTTTTACAGTTTGTCGAAGTTGTTTCAGCTTATCTGTCTGCATAAGCCTACGAGTAAGGAATCCTTTTGCCACTGCAGTGACTTTGTTAAATTTTGCTTGTACTTCTGGACTGAAAACCTAGAAGAAATAGTATAGACACAACAATTTAATAACCTGAACATTATACTCAAGATTTTTTAGCTATTACAATGAATAGTTTGTACATATGAAATTCTTCTATATGTGTTTGCTGTGTTGTTGAATATCTAATAAAAGCTAAGCTTCTGATGTATCACAAAATATTTATGGTTCACTTATAGAACCTAAGATAATGTAGCTCTTTAAAAAAGACAGATTAGGGACTTCCCTGGCAGTCCAGTGGTTAATCCTCTGTGCCTCCACTGCAGGGGGCCTGGTTTCAATCCCCAGTCAGGGAAACAAGATCCCACATGCCATATGGCACAGCCAAAAACAAAATAAAATTAAAAAGACAGAGAGACAGACATGCATGCGTGTATCATTAAGTTTGCCCACCTGAGACCACTTAGTTTTGGCCCTTCCAAAAGGCCTTGTTACTGAGAGTTTGGTCAAGCCACTAGTTGATGATCCCCAGAGGTAGAACGGTACTTCATTTGCAGAACCAAAGCTATGTTGTAGGGCAGAACTTGTGAAACCTTGAGAAACATACACATAGTATTGTATTTGACTTCAAAACAATTAGAATACACAGAACATCCAAATAAACATGACACTCGTTAAGAATACCAACTCCTCTGAAACTGATCCACATGCAGACTTAAAATATTTATGGACTTTAAGCTTATACACCAGATGGATCTTTTCAACACAAACAGCATTTCAGGATAATTGAAGATAAGCTCTTATTGGGGCTGGGGAATGAGCTGTAATTCAGCATCACCCAGGAGACAGCAAACTGAGTTTTCCCTTGAAGAATATCACCTGCTGCATGCGTGAACAAAGACTGGGCTCTGAGTCAAATTTCCTGATATTTTCCTTGCTAAGGTGGCTTTTCTTCACGAACACCTGCTCACTGGTCTTTGCTGCTATCATTTCATTTTTCATCGGTTAGTAAGCAACTGGCAAATAGCAGCGGGTTGGGCATGCAATGACCAATACAGAGGAGGTACAATTTTAAAGTGCACCAAACAAAATATCTTAGTACAGGGTAATTTTTTTAATGTTAAATGATTTTTTAATATTTACCAGAACTATCTGAATTTGAAGTATGGAGTGAGTCCACTTGAGACAGCACTGTGTCTAGTAAACCAGAGTCACTTATCTTTCTCCAGTCTAAGTCCACAGCATTGCTAATGTCCAATTCAGAGGCTTCTGCTGTAATTACCGTCTTCTCTTTTAACATTTTCTCCTGTTCTTCTATGTCCTGCAGATTAGGTTTATTACAATGTGGTAGGCTCTTTTGTTTAATTACATCTCCAAATAGTATCATTTTAGGCTCAGCAAAAGTATGTATGATTATCAGCAAATTATTACTTCAGGTTTTCCTCCCCCAAATAAAATTGACAATTTGTTTAACTGATTCTAAAATGTGATAATCTTAAAACAAGTGTCCTTCCTCTCCTAATATACTCTTATAGAAGGCATATTTCAGCATCTACTTATAAAATACCTTTTAAAATATTAAAAATTTTGAATCAAGGATTCAATTAAGTGTCCTTTTGATAAATTATGCATTTACTTTTAGATAAGCATCTAAATATTGTAACTCACACTTTGGCAATAAAAATACCATCCATGTAACAAAATCAATGACCCCCTTAGAGTAGGATACACGTTAAGTAACACGTTAAGTAGCAACTACAAATATCCTCTACATGACCAAAATTCCACTCACCAGCCCTGTATCTCTACATTCTAATTCCTCACCTTTTGCAGTCTTTCCTGTTCCCTTTCCTGCTCAGCTATGAGTAGTGATAACTGCTGGGCATGCTGTTGTTCTAGTCTCTTCCGCATTTCTTCAAAAGCTAACATCTTGCTTTTTAGTATCTCCTCGTCTTCTGAAAAAAAAGTGTCCCCTCAAATTTAGAAAATTTAGTAATATCTGATGATTTATGCCATCAATTTAAATTACGCTTCTAACCAGAGAATATTCCTGGATCCAACATAGTACAATCAAGATACAGCCAAATCGCCATTCTGAACCACATTCTCTTTTGCTCTCCTTTCATTTCAGGCTACTGAAGGTCTGTATCTTATCACCCTCACCCAGTTCTTCAACAGATCCCTTCATGATCTGAACTGATGGAGACAAGACTGTATGTTCCATCCAGACTCTCCTTACTCCAGTGAACTTCAAGATGTGGTTCTCGTGTGCATCTCACCTCCATTTATTCTCTTCACTCTTGTCCTTTTCCAGGGTGTCTAGTATTATAGCTTAGCCTGTGCTTTGTTTTATGTTTCTTTTAAATAAATGCTTTGATAGTGTAAAGCTACTCAGTATAAAGTTCAAAAGAAGATTAAATACTAAAATTCCAGGTATTTTAATTATTAAAAAATGTATGACTATGCAACTTACTGAACAGAAAGTGGTGAGATACTTTGAAATGTTGAAATACCAAGTATTACACAGATGTAGCACAGATATTCAGGGATCCACTATAATTCCCCTAAATTCAAAGAATCCTTCTTTTCAAATACACAATGATTTTCATTGAAAATAATTATATTTGTCGTACCTCCTATAGTATTCCAATAATTTGTTCCTAAATCCATTTTACTCAGTTGCAACAATTTGCATTTGTACATGGGCAATTTTTTATAGGTTGGGGGGGAGCTGGAAAAGCAGTAGACTAGTAACTCTCAGCAAGAAAGGACAAAGGCTCTCCACTTAACCACTCAGCCAATAGCAGGAGTCCATTCAACTCTACCTTAAAAACTTATAAATGAGTGCCTGTCCAGGGGCTCCCTCTTTGGGAGGTGTGCCCAAGGTAGGTGGCCAAGCTATGGGCAGCTCTCAGCACACTGTGCTGCCTCCCACGCCTACCATGACAGCAACCCAGCTGCCTCCATGACCGGCCTGATCTCCCACACATGGCCTCCTCTTCTGTCAGAACTGCCACTTAGTTAGTCCCTGTACTTTTGGTATCCACCAAGAGAGCCTTAGCCTGTTGTGTCATCTATTTAGAGAAGCCAAGCCAGCTCCTCAGGTATCAACTGTTTTCTTTATTAGAGTTCTGATAAAGCTGCACATGCATTAGACAATCTGCCCCAACCCAACTCTATCTTTCCGATAAACTTTGTTATTTTTAGTGTGCAATTTTATAGAATATAGTTTTTTTTCAGGAGGCTATATATCACATTAGAGTTAAAATGTCTGTGTCTAAAAGCTTAATTTACTTGATTTATAAGTCTTTACTATCAGTAATGAAGAATTATGAACCATAACAACAAAATAAGGTGTAATAAGACTTGTTTTAACAAGTTGGTGTTAATATACCACTAGATGCAACAGAAATTTTGAAATAATTTTCACTACTAAATATACCATTCTTGAAACACTACTCACAGAGCCTTATCAGTGCTATTTTCTCTAATAATTTGACATTAAAGTGTTTACTAAAGGGCCAACTTGTGGCTCAGATAGTAAACAATCTACCTGCAAGGTAGGAGACCCAGGTTCAATCACTGGGTCAGGAAGATCCCCTGGAGAAGGAAATGACAATCCACCCCAGTATTCTTGCCTAGAGAATTCCATGAACAGAGGAGCCTGGTGGGATACAGTCCACATGGGGTCGCAAAGAGTCAGACGACTGAGCAACTACACTTTCACTTTTCAAAGAGCCAACTGCATAAGCATCTCATTACAAATCAAAGGGCAAACTGGTGAAAATATTGGAAGGAATACTGGTGAAAATAAAGGAAGACATAACAGCAATACAATGGATTAAAACTATGAATGATGCTTCATGCAAGAACTTTTTCTTTCAGTCATTAACAATATTCTCTATTAATACCAAATGGACTGTGAAAGATTCATAATTTAAATAAGAAAATCCTTTAAGAAAGCCTATCAAGTGGCAATACACTGTAGCTAATTTTGCTCTGTGATAAATGAAAGCAACCTGAATAGGTGAAGACAATTATTATTACTCTGCAAACTGTCAATTAAAAGTATTAAACAAAGATGCCATCTGTTTGGCAGATATTAAACACTTCAAAGCCTTCTTACCTTTGGAACTACTTTCTAACATCTTATTCTT
Organism: Ovis aries; assembly: GCF_016772045.2. NCBI lineage: Eukaryota > Metazoa > Chordata > Mammalia > Artiodactyla > Bovidae > Ovis > Ovis aries. The sequence continues at coordinate 17,612,429 of NC_056077.1, read as the reverse complement.
GATGTAGACAGATCCTTTAGAATATCTTTTTTCTGGCAAATGTTGCCTTTCCTGTTCAGCTATTCCAGTTGTTACAACATAAGGGTAGTTTTCTTTTTGCAAATTATCAATATCTAAATCAAGTCTCCGTTTAACTTTCTCAAAACTGTTTTCCAAAAATTGCTCTTTTCCACAGGACACTGTAGGGGTATCCATCTGCTGTCTGGTATTCTGGTTCTGCATCAGTAAAGGAGATGGGTTTTTTACATCATAAGACTTATTCAGTTCCATCTGTAAGTTGCAGTTTTTCTCTAACACATTGGTTGACTTGACTCCACTCACAGTACCAAAGTTTTGGTTCAGAACACACTCTCTGGTGGCATATGGCTCATGCAATCTTTCCCCTGCAGTACATGTACTGTCCATTCTGTGCAGTCCTCTCACATCAGATATTAACTGACCTTCCGTGTGAGCAAGTCCATGAAAAACTTTATTTTCTAATTGATTACCTGAAGGTTGAGATACCTGATTTGATTTACCTAAAACCATTTCCTGTATGGCTTCTGTATTTTTGCTGACATAAACCTTACTTGAACAAACTGCTGCTAAATCAACTGGTAACTTTGGCACCATTTCGGGTACATTTGTTTTTTCATCAGTTTCTTGAACAACTAACTCTACTGCCTGTTCTTTTCCTTTAGGACTTAATTCTGAAGCATTTATTGGGTTATTTATAAGTATATGACATGCTGATGATGGCCTAGAACGCCTTCGATGCATTTTAGGACTCAGGCTTGGCTCTGGGCTAGGTATTTTGGCATATGAACCAGTAAGACTTCTGATAACATTATTTTCAGTAACAAAAGTGGGAATGCCTTGGAAATTAGAATCAGTCTCTAAAACAGTGGAATGGCCAGGTCGTATTGATATGTCCACTTTAGAAAAGTTACCTAAAACAGATGTATTCATGCTGCTTGCTTGAGTGAAAGCACCTTGGAGAAGAACATTTGATTTATTAAGGCTTGGTTTGTCAGGAATAACTGAACCACAGTGTTTGCCTATCAACTGGGACTTCTCCCTTCCACTGTCAGTCACCTTAACAGCATCATTTTCTTTGTCTGAAAGACTCTCATTAACACTGCTCTTTACACTACTTCTCAGACTGCGCCTAGACTGCTCCCTTTCTATGTATTCCTTTGACTTTTTCATCAGGTTCTGAAGACTCATTATGTAGGGATCCGGAGTAACTTCCTCCAAAAGTGATGGATCTTGTTCTTCATTTGTTGGAAAGAGAAGTGTCTCTTGTGCAGCTGTTGAGGAAGTCTTTAAAGAAGCTTCATTTACTGCCTGGCTAATATTTGAACTATCACACTGCTTCAGATAACTCAATTCTTCCGAGTCCCTAGCTAAGTCTATCACATTAGATTTAAATCGATCCTCATTATTCAATGGCAAAATTCCAGTTATCTTTTCAAACTTTGCTAAAGTAGACTGTTCGGTGGGGCTTGGCAAGATATTTGGAAGGGTAGCAGGAACATTCAAGTTTCTGACTTCTGAATTAGAGTAAACTGTTTCAGTCTCCCACTGATGAAAATCACTGGCATTAGGTGCTTTTCTAACCTGGAAAAGGAAATACAAAAATTAACATTTCATCACTACACAAAAAGCCTTTGATTTCATTGTTTTCTAAAGCAAAACTGAAATTGAAGATTCAGAATTCTAATATTTAAAAACACAAACAAAAACTCAGATGATCTTTTCCATGGTATTCTGTATCATATGGAGTACAAATTACTATAAAAAGCATCTATTAGTCATGCTGGACTATTTATTAAAAGATTAAAAGAAAAGAAGTAACATCTAAATAATCTAATAAAATTATGAACGTATGTACACGTCTATACACACACACATATACATTCATATACCAATGTGCAATTTGATCTTGGAATAGAAGTATTTTCCATAACTTTCTTCTGGTTTTATTTTATTAACATCACCAACTGCTTCTCCTACAAGAACTATCATCTAAGGATATGTATAAGATAAATACCAAGTAATTAAATTTCTTACTTAAATGATTACTCTTTAAGAAAGATTAACTTGCCCAGGATATTGATTAAGCAACAGTAATCCAGTACCAAAACTCTTGCCTCCCACATGCTTGCTTCAAATTTTAACTAAAACCCTCTGTATGATGAAACAAATTTGTGGTAAATGATAGCTCAGCTACGTAGTTTAATACTTGAAAAATAAAAACTTTAACTTAAAACCCAATACATTAAAGCAAATTCCAATTTGATTAACCGATGACTACTTAAAACAACTGCCTGCTAATGAGTTTTTGAACAAGCAAAGTAAGTTAAAAGCTTAATTAAAAAAAAAAACTTAAAGAGAACAATTGTATACACAAGTTTCAACAGAAAAAAAATAAAATTACATTTTGGATCTATTATTTTTAAATAAAAAGTCAACTAGGATGTTTTCTAAAGATTCAGTTCAGTTGCTCAGTTGTGTCCAACTCTTTGTGATCCCATGGACTGCAGCACGCTAGGCTTCCCTGTCCATCACCAACTCCCGGAGCATAATTCTAAAGATTGTATAAGCATACATGAAACTGGCAAAAATCATCACCATATTATCTTATGAATACAGACTCCAGAATCCTGAATTTAAAAAGATTTTTTAGTTGCTTGGTGTTTTTTTTTCTTAGACAACATGGCACTCCTATTTTAGCCTGTAAATCCCAAGACATGCAATTGTTTCCAGGTACTCTGCAATAAACAATACAATGAGATATACGTACAACTTCACAACTGAAATAAAATAAAAGGGATACATACTCAGGACACGTGTTCACAGGTTTAAGTAAAATTATTTCCTCAAAATAGCTAAACATTACACATCTGTGATATTCAGCACCCATCCTTTTTATACATCACTAAAATAAGTCTTTGATTATACAATTAAAATAACAACAACAAAAACAATCTACCACAAAATCAGATTTTACAGGTAAAACAGACCTTAGAAAGCTACTTGTGTAAGATAAAATTTCTCTAACTGCATAATTAATTCATTACTCTATATTGTACATGCAGAGAAAGTTTTTAAACTCAACAATAATCCCATTAGTACTGTATGTGAATTATTCCCTCAATGGACCAAGAATAATATGCCAGTTTTGTTCCAAAAATAGGAAATATGTAATAAATCAAAAACCCACCCTTGTTGTGCTACTCATTATAGTTTTTAAATTCAATATGAGAAGTAATTATACTTTACAAGATCAACTACCCACAGCGAAAGGAAGGTAGCAGTTAGTGGGAAATATCATCTAGCATGAATTACATGAACCACACACCTCTAAGATTACAAAAGAATTAAAAGATGTAACCAGCAAAACAGTGCTACATATGGCAGAAATTATTTAACTTACTCGCTGTTTTTCTTTTTAGTATGATGATCCAGACCTTAAAACAAATTGTTTATACAAATCTAAAGAAACTGCAAAATGCAAAGATGTGTGGTTTAAATAGTTTCAGTTTATATCTAAGATGCATCAAGAAAATTCTGTTATGTAGTCTAAATTGCATTTGTATATCTAAGATCAGAATTTTCACCAAAAAATATTGGAAGCAGTTATTTACTTTAGCAGAGAATGAGAATAAGGTCACTGAGTCAATAGACTGATTAGTTCAGAGGTAAACTACAATGGCCAATTCTATCATTTTGTCACTGAGAATTCAATGTTTTTAGAGTCATAAGACACAGACAATAAGCAACTATACTCAGTGTATGGGTCCACTGTCTAAATACCCTCTGATTCAAGTACTGAGCATCACTAACAAGCAAGTGAATTTTCTTTGGAGTAACTGACATGGAATATCACAAATTACGAAGCTTCTCAAACACAACTGCATATTGGTAATTAACTACTAAAGCAAATATATTTCTGAAAAATTATCAAGGCCTACCTCATGATTTCTTAATTATAATTTAAAAGAGCTTATATTACACACCTGAACATTTTCAAGAATCTCCTGGACACGAGTCAGTAAAGCCTTCTTCCTATTAACCTGCCTTCTTGCTTCGACATCAAGTGCTTTCTGCTTTTCTTGTTGCATTTCCTTTCTTTTCTCAATATTAAGCTGAAAAACATCATAAATATGTAATTACTTCTCATAAATGTAAAAATATCATAAAATCAGGAAGTTCTGAACCAGAATGATTAAAGATGTGTGCAACAGGTAAAACTATCTATAGTGAAAGAAATCTGAACCGTGGTTGGGGTTGATTACTGGGATGAAGGATGTGAGATCTTTCTGTGGTGATGAAAATGTTCTGTACTGGTGTGAGTTCTAAATGGATGCCATATATCACAACTCAAAAAAAAAAAAAAGCTATGTCTCTCCTTTTGAAAAGGGTTAAGCATCTTTTAGATATTTATAAGCCTTTCTTTTATTTTTCTGTGAACAACCTTACTGATTCACTATTTTAAAAAAAATTATTTAAAATCAAAGAACATTTACCAGTGGAGAAAGCACAGCCACTCCATGGAAGCGAATAAGTGAGATGCTTTCAGACTGGACAGGTAGAAAGCTCTCTGTGGATAACGATGCTTCTTGGATTCTGGAGAGACTTTTCTCACAAAACTTCTCATACTCCTCCATCTTCCCACAATCACGCTACAGCAGGGGAAAAAAGAAACTTTTAATGTGCTGATCTTAAGTTTATTTGGCAAATCTGTAGAGCACTGAAATAGTCCTAGAATTCACAATTTCTAGAACTGGACTTCCCAGAGTTGTTTTCCTAATCAGGAGCTAATTCTTGGGCACAAAAAAGACCTCAAGACCATGCCCAATTAAGCCTGGCTTTATATACTAAACATTTCTGAAGATTTGTATATAGTCAATCTTTAAATGTAATTAATTTAGAAAGGCACAAAGAATTCAGCAATGAAACCTTCTGAAAAGAAACGCTATACAACCTAACTAACTTCAGACTGTAAAACAATATTATCTTTTCTTCAGCAGGACTTATCTATATATCACAGGAAAAAGTATATAATACAAAGGTAGGAATCCTTCTTAGCAAAACAAAAAAGGGGGGTGGGGGCTAAATAAATAAGAAAGATATTTACTTTCAAAAATTCTTTTACTACAAAGTCCAGTCTATCACGTGTGTATCTTTAAGAATATAATTTGACTCCATGATAACTGGCCAAATCAGAAGTGAAAAACAGAATCTATCGGCCCTCATATTAATTCTGCTTTACAGTTGAAAAATGGAACCATCACCAAACTACTTACAACAATCAGTCCAGTAATTTCACAATTTCTGGAAAACTGTGATGGTGGCTACGAAAATATAAGGTAACCAGGAAGGATTAGCTACCAATTCATTCATCCAGCATGTGTTAAATATTTGATTGCCTGTTTTCACAGTATTATGTCTGGCATTGTTTCCTTTAAATAAGCAAGGGAAAGGGAAAGAGCTATCACTGGACTCATAACCAACAAGGATATGAATTGTGAAAACTGAAAAACTAATACGATAATATTCCTTTAAGTGTTCATTTTAAAACAATTAATTAACAACAAAAAAAAAGAGACAGGGAAGTGAAATTCAATTCATGACGTGGGATATGCAAAGATGAAATAAGATACAATATGATACTGCCCTAAGCCTCAAGGTACTTAAAAATTTAGTACTCTAATGTATCCAGGACAAACAATAGCACAAATGGAAATGAAGGAAAATCACACATGAAACTATGATTACATTATGAGAAAATAAGATCTATTGCTACTTTTGACAAACTGGTAGTCCTTTTTTTTTTTCTGGTAGTCTTATTAATAGCAAAACTTCTTCCTACCATCCCACCAATTCTAATTATTTCTATTTTCATTTATGCAAATTGAGAACTTAATTTCAAAGAAATGGTTCTCTAGCGTATAAATGAGATTATCTTGCAAACTTAAATTCATAAAACAAGAAAATAAAATACAAAACAGCTTACTGCATGATAACCAAAGCAGGCCTCATTTAGTCTAGGCTTCAACCCACATTATATATTAAAAATTAGAATAGGCAGAAGCTAAGATATAAGAGAAAATTAAATGATCCCCTCTCTACTAAAATGCTTCAAAAGAATTTTTAACACAACCCACACATCCAGCATTACAAGAAACAAAAATAGATTACTCATACAATTAATGTAATATACTTCCAATGGATACACAAGCAAAGCATGGAAGGTCTGGGAAATTTAAGGAAATAAAATATCTTTATGGTAATAGCTTTATATTTCTTTCAACATCATATAAATATGCCTCATTGCTTCAGAAAGTTAAATTCACATCCCTTAAACAGTATATGTTTGCCATACACACTGCAGACATACAGCAATATATTATTATTACCGCATAACTTATGGCCTATGATAATATCATGATTATGAAAATAACCAAGTGACTCTATAGCATGAACCCTGTGTCATTCACTATCACACTATCCTGCTGTTTCCCAAGTTTCATAACACTTACCCCTATCTGAAATTATCTTATTTCCTTGGGTTTTGTCTGTCTTCCTCCACCAAAATGTAATCTCCATAAGCACAGGTACCTTCTCAGTCTTGCTCACCACTGAATCCCCATTACATAGGACAAAGTCTGTACACAGGAGGCACTTCATAAAAATGTTGAATAAACAGAATAGTTAGCTCAAATAATAAAGTAAATCAGAAAAAAGAAGACAGTAGACTACACTGCAAAGAAGCTAGCAAGGAAGAATGGAATTTAGAGAATAGGACTTTCATTGATGACACTATTCCCAGAGAAAATGGTACCTCTAAACTGCAAAGGCAACCATTTAAAAATCGAGAGCCGGAATCCTATGTAATTAAGCAACAGGGAACTCCATTTCTCATGCCACAATTACCTCTGTTAACAGGGTTTTATTTTAAGGGAGCATTGATTACAAGGCCACTGCAACCACAAATCTACTGCCCCATACTTTACCACTAGGTATTACTGGTCCACTTGAATTAATAATTTGTTGGCTGCATCAAGTTCAGACATGGCCTGTCTTCTCCACTTAAACTAGGATCCTTCTCCAAATGAGCCTCTTTGCAAACCCCATAGACTCACAACTCTGCTACCTGCTCCTCCTCAGTGCTCCATCAGAAAAGTCACTGAAGGGAATCACGAAAGAACACAGAACATGTCCTGTTTACACATCCTAGCTACTTGTTTACCCATCAGTCTTTTCAAAGGGGCAAAAAAAAAAAGGGGAAGCTTTCTTTTTCAGGCACACAGGAGCTGAATGTTCTTGGCAATTCACTTACCATATCTATCCCTCGTTTCCTGTAAAATAGGTATAATCATAGTATTTGCTTTGATGAGATTCTGTGTGGATTCATTAATAGGACATGCAGAAAGCAACGAATGGGAGTAACTTTCATTAGGAAGAGAATGATGACGACTATTTTTTCCACTAGTTTATGAATTCCTAGAGGCCAGTGACAGTGCTTTAGTTTCTGGTAAGATTCAAATTTAACTTAAAAACGTGGAGGTTGAAGAGGGAGGGGACATATGTATACCTATGGCTGATTCATGTTGAGGTTTGACAGAAAACAACAAAATTCTGTAAAGCATTTATCCTTCAATTAAAAACTAAATAAAATTTTTTAAAAAAAACGTGGAAAGGGGGACCTCAGCTTCCTCATTTTGCTGCGTTCATTAAGTCAAACTCTAGGTGCCTGCCATTGCTTAAATTGGGAGCAGGGAACTGGGGTTATAACCAGGTAGAAGCAAAGGGTGGAAACCACCTAGTAGCATGAGGGCCAATAAAGATAATTTGCTTTTTTATCCTTCTCCTTGCGCCCCCAGAGAGTCACAAACGCAGGATGAAGAATGCGCCTAGGCCCTTTAGCTGGTGATAACTGGCATTCAGAAATGGCCAGTGCACACCCTGGGACGCTCCCCTTGCCAGGAAAAAAAAAAAAAAAATGGCCCAACCAGTTCTATCAACAGGAGATGGTTCCCCAGTTTTGGTCTGATTTTATTTACTGGGGACCCTCTGCCGTCTCCCCAGCGCCCCAAGTCCACCTTCCCCAGCTCCTCTGATAAAGCTCCATCCCGAGGACCCACCAGGCGGTGCCAGCATCTGAACATCACCTCCGCGACCGATGCCGCAGGCCCCCGGGGCACCCGCCTCCACACAGCCTGAGTCTTTCCAGGGGCTCGACGTCCGGAAGCCCCTGCGCTCGGGTTTCTTTCAGCTCCTCAGCGCGCCAATTCCGCCCGCCCTGCGGCCTCGCAGCCGAGACCCGCTGAGTCAAGCCCACTCTTAGGCACACACCTGTTCTCCCACGGTCCCGGCAGGTTTCCTCCCCTAGCTCCTGGCCTTGGTAGGAAGCAAACTGCTCAATTGGTACTGACTGAAAACAACTCCGTTCGCCGCCGCCTTCTCCTTCTCCTCCCCGCCATATTACGGTACTCTGGCGGCAACGCGGGCTCCTGGCAACCGCCGCCGCCACCGCCGCCGCCGCCGCCGCCGCCGCACCCCCACCTCCGGACTCCACCTCTTAGGGCCAGAACTTCCGGTGGCTGCTTCCGGGTCCGTTGGCCCGGTTGGGCCTTCAGAAAACTACAATCCCCGAGTTGCTGTGCGCGCCTGGTTTACGCGTCCCGGCCCAGCGATGGAAGGCGTTGTTCTTACGGAAGGCGCGGTGCACGCCGGGAAGCGTAGTCCTCACTGACCGCTCTCAAATTTTCTTTCGTTAGGAGCTGAAGCCTCGAGAAATGCTCCTTGAAGCTGCTATTTTTCACTTATCTGTAAAGAGATAACTTCTTTCTGTACAATCGTTGGAATACATACAGTAGGCACCAAATTTTTTTTCTCTCTTAAAAAAAAAAAATGATTGAATCCTAGATGCCACAACTTGAAGCTTCAACACTTGCCTACTCTTGCAAATCACAGGGAAAATACCTCCAAGAAACGAAGGCAGCAGGTTAAGAATGGCAGGAAAAGCTCAGAATGTTTTGCCAAAGTTCTCTGTCCAAACATATTGCCAGTTTTCTGTCAACTTAAAAAAAAATACCACAAGAGTTGTAGGTTAAGTTTTATTTGGGACAAAAATGAGGACTATTACTCAGGAGACAGCAATTCAGATAGTTCTGAGAAACTGCCCCCAGAGAGGCAGGAAGAGAGGTCAGTACGATTTTAGCGGAAAGGGATATGTGAAGTCAAGCACACGTTTTGCCAGAGGCTTCCGCTGGCCATGAGGAGCTGATACCACCATTAATGATTTTAGTGCTTTTCTAGATAGGAGGAGATGTAAGAATTGGGCTCATAAAATCTTCTGAAAATACCCAATTTTTCCCAGAGGACAAAGTACCTCATTCCTGATCTCCACCCTGAACTCCTTTCAGGATATGTTGAAGGTCAGTGGCTGCAGTGGCTAATAATTTAACCCTTACAGAGGCAAATGGCAACTGCCAATTTTTGTTGGCATTTTCAAAATATGACTTAACAGCTAGCCCCTTTCCTAAACTGGCCTTACTTTCTGCCTCTCTTACCCTCTTTCCCATGCCAATTTTCTCGTGTATAAAATGAGAGATTTAAATGTGCCTATCACAAGAGTAGTTGTAAGGAATACTTGAGATAATTCTTGCAGTTCCTTGTACAGAACCCCCATCATTAGACCTTAGTAGGAGAAGAAGTAAGGTTAAGAGGAGTAGCAGTAGAAATTTCATGGCATAAAACTGGGTAGCATGATGTTAGTCCCGACTCTGCCATTATCAGCTCATTTCACTTCACTTCTCCTGGCCTCAGCTTCTTCATCTATCAAATGAGGGCATTACTGAAATCCCTTCCAGCTTTACAATCTGATTATACCTGCTCTACTGTTTTGTTGTTGTTCAGTCCTTGAATCATGCCCAACTCTTTGCAGCCCCATGAACTGCAGCACACCAGGATCCTCAGTCCTTCACCATCTCCCAGAGTTTGCTCAGATTCATGTTCATTGAATTGGTGATGCATATCTAAACATCTCATCTGCTGCCCCCTTCTCCTTTTGCCTAGCATCAAAGACTTTTCCAATGAGTCGGCTGTTCGCATCAGGTGGCCAAAAATTGGAGTTTCAGCTTCAGCATCAGTCCTTCCAATGAATATTCAGGGTTGATTTCCTTTTGGATTGACTGGTTTGATCTCCTTGTTGTCCCAGACACTCTCAAGAGTCTTTGCCAGCACCACGGTTTGAAAGCATCAACTCTTCAGCACTCAACCTTCTTTGTGAGAAGAAACTCTCACTTCTGTACATACACGACTATGAAAAAACCATAGCTTTGACTATTCAGACCTTTGTCGGCTAAGTGATGCCCCTGCTTTTTAATATCCTGTCCAGGTTTGTCACAGTTTTCCTTCCAAGGAGCAAGAATCTTTTAATTTCATGGCTGCAGTCACCATGTGCAGTGATTTTGGAGCCCAAGAAAACAAAAATCTGCCACCATTTCTACTTTTTCTCCTTCTATTTAACTTCAAGTAATGGGACTAGATGCCATGATCTTAGTTTCTTGAATGTTGAGTTTTAAGCCAACTTTTCACTCTCCACTTTTACTCTCTTAAGAGGCTCTTTAGTTCTTCACTTTCTGCCATTCGAGTGGTGTCATCTGCGTATCTAATGTTGATGTTTCTCCTGGTTATCTTGATTCCAGCTTACGATTCATTCAGCCTGGCATTTTGCATGATATGCTTTATATATAAGTTAAATAAGGGTGACAATATACAGCCTTGATGTACTCCTTTCCCAATTTGGAACCAGTCTGTTGTCCTATGTCCAGTTTTAACTGTTGCTTTTTGTCCTGCATACAGGTTTCTCAAGGGACAGGTAAGATTTTCTGGTATTCCCACCTCTTTACGAATTTTCCACAGCTTGTTGTGATCCATACAGTCAAAGGCTTTAGCATAGTCAATGAAGCAGTACATGGTTTTCTGGAATTGCCTTGCTTTCTCTATGATCCAACAGATGTTGACAATTTGCTCTCTGGTTCCTCTGCCTTTTCTAAGTCCAGTTTGTATACCTGGAAGTTCTCAGTTCACATACTGCTGAAGCCTAACTTGAAGGATTTTGAGCATAACCTTATGAGCATATGAAATGAGTGCAACTTTACAGTAGTTTGCTCTGTTATGTTCTTTTATTCCCTTTGAATCTGAAACATTCTTCTAAAGTCGACTAAATTCAGTCTTCAGAGAAAATACGCAACTGAAGCTGTTGTGAGAATAAATAATACATAAAGCACTTGCAGGAATGGAACCTGTAACATGGTTATGTGCTCTATAAACGTTAGCTGTACACTCTAACACTATTATTTTCCCCCATAAGAATGTAAGCACCATGAGAGCAAGGACCTTGTCGGTCCTGTTTACTTGCTGTTGCCCTGAGCATCTGGACTGGTGTTTGCATGAAGTAAAGTGAAAGTCACTCAGTCGTGTCTGGCTCTTTGCGACCCGTGGACTGTGCAGTCCATGGAATTCCATGGAATTCTCCAAGGCCAGAGTGGGTGGCCTTTCCCTTCTCCAGGGGCTCTTCCCAACTCAGGGATGGAACCCACCTCTCGCGCATTGCAGGCGGATTCTTTACCAGCTGAGTTACAAGGGAAGTCCCGGTGTTTGCATAACTTTATAATAAATAGTCTAAGCGTCATGCCCCTTCAAAGGAACCCTGGGCAGGTCCCTTGATGGCAAAATGGAGTCATTAAGATCTTTTCTAGTCTTACGACCTTAAGACTGATCTTATATCCCTCCCCTTCTTTCTAGTGTTTGAAAGCCTTGATAATAAAAGTCCGGACTGCAGATTAACCCCAAGGCACTTTGGAACACCAGCCGGGAGCCTGAGCCCGCCTCCGTTGCCTTGGCAGCGGCTCCGCCCCGAGCTCCGGAGATCCTCGGCCCTGATTGGCTGGGCCTCGGTCTCCTTCTCCGGAAGTAGCGGCCGCCGCCATTGTGCGGCGCTGGTCCACTCAAAGGGTGCTGGCTGCACCCGGCGTTTTGGGCTCTCGTCCTAGGTTCTCGGTCTCCCGTACTGGGAGCCCGGCGGGCCCGGGCCTCCCATCCGTGCCGGTGCGGGCGCCGGCATGTGGCTGTGGGAGGAACAGGGGGGCCTCATGGGCCCCTTCTCCTTCCTGCTGCTGGTGCTGCTGCTGCTGACGCGCAGTCCCTTCAATGCCTGCCTCTTCACTGGCAGCCTCTACCTCCTGTTGCGCCTCTTCAGCTTTGAGCCGGTGCCCTCCCGCAGGGCTATGCAGGTGCTCAAGCCCCGGGACCGCGTTTCCGCTATCGCCCACCGCGGAGGCAGCCACGACGCCCCGGAGAACACGCTGGCAGCCATTCGGCAGGTGAGTCCCCCATGCCTTCCGCCCCTACGCCCCTCTTGGGAGCTTGGGCTTTTGCCTGCCTTTCCGAAGGTTCCCCAGCCTTTTCATGATGGCCTTAGCATTCCCCATTCGTCCACAAAGAATACATTCAAGTGGCCATCAATCCGTCTCAATGCCAGAAAATCTCCTGACTTCCAAGTGTTTATGGAACACTGCAAATACCTGTGTATTTGCTATATGCCAGGTACTGAGGATAGTCATGAACAAGACAGAAAGGGTCCCCGCTTTCACAGAGTTTGGCGTTGGAGTAGGGGAGACAGGCCTTAAACAAGTAAGTACATAAATGAGGTACTTTTAAGAGAGCAATGAGTGCAATGAAGAAATAGGCTAACGCAATAAGGAATGACTAGAGGGAGAAGTCATGCTACTGTAGACAGAAATCCTGTTGGAAAGTGACCTTTGAACTGAAACTGTAATTATGAAGAGCCACCCATGAATCTGGGGGGAAAGTGCTCCAGGAAATGGAAACGGCAAGTGCAAAGGTACTGAGGTGCGAATGATGTTGGGATCCTTAGGTAACAGAATAGTATATGGCCTGACTTCAAGGGGCTAAACAAAGGCTGGTGTGTGAATGAAACAGGAAATCTGGCCTGGTTAAGGAGAGTCTTCGTCAGTGGTTAGCTTACATATTCTAAGTGGATCACTTTCACGGGGGCTGTCTTTATTTGTTCTCCAGAGTGTCCAGGTCGTCTCCTTATCAGGATCCCCATGGTCAGACAACCCTGGCGGCAGGACGCCTGATGATTTCTGCCTCCCCTTTTCACCAGGCTCTCTTGGCAGTCTCCAGACTTCATCATAATGATAGCTTGCTTAGTAAGAGAGCTTTGCAGTTGTCTAGGCACTATTGCATCTGTGAAAATATATCTGATCCTCTCATTTCTCTGAAACATTTTAATATTGAGTCAGTAGGAAAACTGGCTCACACACATAGCTCTTTCTCAAATTCAGCCTTTGATTCTGTTAGCTCAGTTTCTCTATACACTGGTGCCAAGTGAAATCTCAGAGACAGTTTTGGGTGAAGTAGAAAGAGAAAGGAGCCACAGTGGGCTGCTACCCTCAAAACCATGTGTCCCCACTTTGGGAAGATAGTGAGAGGTTTTATAGTAATTGTTCAAAGAGGGCATGATCAGCTCGTGGACATTCTTCTGATGGGTTGGTGGTGAGGTAAGTCGGAGTCAACATCTTGAACCTTCAGGTCCAACTGGTCTGGGGTCTACAAGCTTTGGGCAGCATACCATTGTTAATCATAAAGTCTCCCACCTGGAGGGCGTTTCAGTACCTGTAAATAGCTCAAAGATATTGCGGTGTTTATCTGTTGATAGGGAAACAGGACCTTGCCCCAAGACTTCTCTTGACTGTTTCTCCCTGGTCTCACATCCACTCCCTTCCCTGATTAACAGCTGCTTGAATCTGCCCTTTGGAATTCAGGGATGGTCATGGAGGCGGACTGAAAGCTGTTTCCTATAATACAAGAAGTGGGGGGACAGATAAGTCTTGGTGCCCACGAGCTCCACAGGGCCCTACGCGGTATCACCTTCTGATTCCAAGCCCCAGTGCTCTTTGTTGTAGATTAGAATATTCATGTTCCAGGATGTTGAATTTGGAGTGACCTTTCTTTGTCCAGCTAGGGGACAGACAGTTTTGTGTGGTGAGCGAGTTGCTTAAGTGCTCTGTGTCCCAGTCAGAGTCACGGGTAGGATGTAGCAAGCATAGGATACCTTGCCTCACTCTGATCCTAGCTCTGACCTTAGTTTCCTCATTTGTAAAGTGGGAATAATGTTAATATCCGCCTTGGACTGCAAGGAGATCCAACCAGTCCATTCTAAAGGAGATCGGCCCTGGATTTCTTTGGAAGGAATGATGCTAAAGCTGAAACTCCAGTACTTTGGCCACCTCGTGCGAAGAGTTGACTCATTGGAAAAGACTCTGATGCTGGGAGGGATTGGGGGCAGGAGGAGAAGGGGACGACCGAGGATGAGATGGCTGGATGACATCACCGACTCGATGGACATGAGTTTGAGTGAACTCCGGGAGATGGTAATGGACAGGGAGGCCTGGTGTGCTGTGATCATGGGGTCGCAGAGTCGGACACGACTGAGCGACTGAACTGAACTGAACTGAACTTTACTGAATCAGTAAAGTAGTCTACATAAAGTGCTCGGCCCAAGATAAGACTTCCACAAATGTTAGCTCTTTGGGCCAAGAATCTAAAGACAGAGTAAAGGTAAAAAGTTTTAAGTCTGAAGCAGGAGAGAGTCAGAAGGCAGTTTTAATTTGGTGAAGGGCTTCTGTTTATAAACCAAGTTATGTCTTTTATGCTTCTTTCCCTTTAGTTCTTTGTGACAGAAGGGAGACAGAGCAGCTCTTCTAGCATTCTGCTTAAAAATAAGTCTAAAAACATGAACAAAATTTTTTAAAAAAGCAAAAATAATTTTCAAAAAAACAGACTTTTGGGCACAGTGGGAGAAGGAGAAGGTGGATAATTTGAGAAAATAGCATTGAAACATATACATTGCCATATGTGAAATAGAAAGCCAGTGGGAGGTTGATGTATGATGCAGGGAACCCAAAGCCAGAACTCTAACAACCTGTAAGGATGAGGTGGGGAGTGAGGTGGGAGGGGCATTCAGCAGGGAGGGGACACGTGTATACCTGTGGCCAGTTCATGCTGATGTATGGCAAAAACCATCACAATATTGTGAAGTAATTATCCAATTGAAATAAATTTTAAAAATAAGTATAAAGATAGTGAAGAATGTATTTCTCATTCTAAACAAACTGAAAGGTTGGATGAAGTAACATAACTACACAGGAGATAAAATTGTCATGAAAAGGAATAATTACTATAGAAAAAAACATTAATTGTTATTGGCTTTCATTTCAACTTATGTAAATTGCCTTAGAGTATGTTGTTGTTCAGTGGCCAAGTCATAGCTGACTCTTCACAACCCCATGGACTACACAGCACACCAGGCTTCCCTTTCCCTTACCATCTCCCGGAGTTTGCCCAAGTTCATGTCCATGCCTTAAAGTGTTAGTTGAGCGCAGAAGATATCCATAAGTATTTACCAGTGGATGTTGTGGTTTAGCCAGGAACACGTCAACTAAATATAAACCATATTAAATGTGGAAATATGTGTATGCAGAATACACATACATAGATAGAGTGTCATATCTTGTTGTGTTGCAAGGGAATTATAGCTAAATTCCATTCATACCTTGTGTGTTTAGGTTGAACATGTCTTTATGTAATTATGATTAAATAACATTGTTCTAAGCTGATTCCTGGTTTTAAGAGGAGATGAGATGTCATTTAGCTTGAGGTCATTGTCAGTGAACTGTTTAGCCACGATCGAATTTAGCTGCAGAAGACATCCCTCTTGACTTCAAAAGAAGTATGTAGTTTATTCCCTTCAGAGTTTGTTTTTTGTCCTGTTCTTCCTCCCTGTGCTTGTTTGCAGCTCATAATTTATATTAAACATTCCATTATGTAAAAAATTCAGGGAAGACATTTTGACAGTGGCAGAATTTCTGGTAGGTTATAGAATAGCTAGAGAAGGAGAAACTTGAGAGGTGAAATGAATGCATTCCGAAAAGATTCACAATTACAGCTAGTGACTGAAGCATGAAGTTAAACCTGCAGTTCAGTCTCCACAGAGGGACCAGAGTGCAGCTTTAAAAGTTATACTACTTTAAAAGTGTAATTCAGATTAAATCCTGCCAATTTTGAAAACCCTTCAGTTTTTCTCTTGGACTTAGGTAAAATCAAAACAACTTTCTATTTTGGACCTTTTGGTTAAACTACCTTGGGCGTTTATTAATGATGCTTTCAGCTTCATGCAATAGAAAGTCTTAACTTCAAATGTTTCAAACAGTAAGCGGACTTTATTCCATAAGAGGTGTGTCTGGGAGAGGTAACTTCTCGGATGGTTTATTCAGCTGTGCAGTTTGTGATTGTGGAGGACTCGGTTTCTAGCTCTGTCTGCTCTGCCAGCTGTGGCATATTTGTACTATCTTGATAGCCCTCATTGTATTGATAGTTGCCAGGTGACCATTGCAACCCCAGGCCTCATATTCTTATGGATCACCATCTGACCTCGAGAAAAGACTCCACTCCCTCTTCCATAAGTCTTTCCAGAAATCAGTCGCTCTCTGTCAGTCTTTCCATCTCCCACCCGAGGAGGGATTGGTAATAGTCCACCTACAACACAGGAGACAACTGAACACGGGCCAAAGCAGCTCTCTGCCAGCAGGAAGAAGAGGAACAGATCCTGCAAGCAGTCGGTCCTTTGTGGCTCCTTTCTACCTTGTGGCGTTTGTATCATACTCACTATTTCTTTTACTTAGAAAACTTTTCTCCTGGATCTTTGTATTGTTGACTCCCTTTTATCACTAAAGTCTCAGCTCAGATGTCATATTCTTTTTTTTTTCTTAATTTATCTGTTTTTAATTGAAGGATAATTGCTTTACAATATTGTGTGAGTTTCTGCCATACATCAGCATGAATCAACCATAGGTATACACATGTCCTCTGCCTCTTGAATATCCCTCGCACCTCCCATCCCATCCCACCCATCTAGGTTGTCACAGAGCCCTGGTTGGAGTTCCCTGAGTCATAAAGCAAATTCCAGTTGGCTATCGATTTTACATATGGTAGTGCACGGAGAAGGCAATGGCAACCCACTCCAGTACTCGTGCCTAGCAAATCCCATGGACGGAGGAGCCTGGTGGGCTGCAGTCCATGGGGTCGCTAGGAGTTGGACGCGACTGAGCGACTTCGCTTTCACTTTTCACTTTCTTGCATTGGAGAAGGCAATGGCAACCCACTCCAGTGTTCTTGCCTGGAGAATCCCAGGGACGGGGGAGCCTGGTGGGCTGCTGTCTCTGGGGTCTCACAGGGTTGGACACGACTGAAGCGATTTAGCAGTGTATGTATTTCCGTGCTACTCTCTCCATCCATCCCACCCTCTTCCTTCCCCCAACTACCCAGAGTCTCCATAAGTCTCTTCTCTATGTCTGCGTCTCCATTGCTGCCCTGTAAATAGATTCATCTGTACCATTTTTTAGTTTCCACATATATGTATTAATATATGATATTTGCTTTTCTCTTTCTGACTTGGTTTGAGGTGGGAACCCTCAACTGGAATACCAACCCCCATTGAGAATAACAACTTTCTGCCTTCTGCCTGTTATCTTGCTTAAACAGCTTTTGCTCACCCCTCAACACCCCTGCTTCTGTAATCTTGCTCGCTCTTTGCTTCTGCGGGAACTTAAGCTGCCTGGGGTGGGGCCCAGGTTGTGGGGGTGGGAGGAGGCTGAGCTGCTTGAGAGGGAAAGTCCTAAGGACAACTTTCTGCCTTCTGCCTGTTATCTTGCTGAAACAGCTTTTGCTCACCGCTCACCACCTCTGCTTCTGTAATCTTGCTTGCCCATTGCTTCTGCCTGGGGCGGAGCCAAGGGCTGGGGGGAGCAGGGGGGAACAGGAGGGCGGGGGATGGGGGGAGTTTGGAGGTGACTCCACTGAGCCCGCGCTGGTGCTGAATAAACCCTGTTCTGCATCTCCAAGTGCCACTTGTCTGTTTCCGCCACCACAGTTTCTGTAACAGCTTCATTTTGTATAATAGGCTCTAGCTTCATCCACCTCATTAGCACTGACTCAAATGATTCCTTTTATGGCTTAGTAGTAGTCCGTTGTATCTATCTACCGCAGCTTCTTTATCCCTTCATCTGTCAGTGGACATCTAGGTTGCTTCTGTGTCCTACTACTCCTAGTAAATAGTACTGTAGTGAACTTTGGGGTACATGTATTTTTTTCAGTTATGGTTTTCTCAGGGTATAGGCCCAGTAGTGTGATTATTGGGTCATATAGTAGTTTTATTCCTAGTTTTTTAAGGAATCTCCATACTGTCTTCCATTTTGGCTGTAATCAGTTTACATTTCCCACCGGTAATGCAAGAGAGTTCCCTTATCTCCACACCCCCTCCAGCATTTATTGTCTGTAGATTTTTTTGATGATGGCCATTCTGACCCGTGGGAGGTGATGTCTGATTGTCGTTTTGATTTGCATTTCTCTGATAATGAGTGATGTTCAGCATCTTTTCATGTGTTTAATTGCCAGCAGTACGTGTTCTCTGGAGAAATGTCTGTTTAGGTCCTTTGCCCATTTTTGATTGGGTTGTTTGTTTTGCTGGTATTCAGTTGCATGAGCTACTTGTCTGTTTTGGAAATTAATCCTTTGTCAGTTGTTTCATTTGCTATTGTTTTTTCTCATTCTGAGGATTGTCTTTTCACCTTGTTTATAGTTTCCTTTGCTGTGTAAAAGCTTTTAAGTTTCACTAGGTCCCACCTGTTTATTTTTGTTTTTATTTCCATTACTGTAGAAGGTAGGTCATAAAAGATCCTGCTGTTATTTATGTCATAGAATGTTTTGCCTGTGAGTTTTATAGTTTCTGATCATGGTGTAGGTCTTTAATCCATTTTGATTTATCTAGCTTCATTCTCTTGCATGTAGCCGTCTAGTTTTCCCAGTACCACTTAACGAAGAGACTATCTTTGCCCCATTGTATATTCTCGCCTCCTTTGTCGTGGGTTTGTCTCTGGGCTTTCTGTCTTGTTCTCAGATACCATATTCTTAAACAGGCCTTCCCTGATTGCCTTGTCTAGTGACTCCTGCCTGCCTTAACTTTCATATTACCCTCCATTTTCTCTTTCAAACTTTTATCATTACATGTAACATGTTGATAATCTCTTTCTCCCCACTAAAATGTAAGATCCATGTTCCTTTTTTTCATTGCTTACCAATCTCCTCACTATTTAGAACAGTGCCTGATACATAGTAGGCACTCGATAAATGTTGACATTCGTTGGAAGAATTGTGGTGTACAAGTAGCCCATCAGAAAAGATGACCAACACTGTCAGCCATCGGAAACATGCAAATCAAAACCACAGTGAAATACTACTTCATACACCCTTGTTGTCGTTCAGGTGCCAAGTCATGTCCAACTCTTTGTGGCCCCATGGACTGCAGCATACCAGGCTTCTCTGTCCCTCACCATCTGGAGTTTGCCCAAGTTGATGGCCATTGAGTCGGTGATGCCATCCAACCATCTCATCCTCTGTTGCCCTCTTTTCCTTCTGCCTTCAATCTTTGCCAGCATCGGGGTCTTTTTCAGTGAGTCAGCTGTTCGGGTCAGATGACCAAAATACTGTTTTGGAGTTTCAGCTTCAGTATCTCCTTCCAGTGAGTATTCAGGACTGATTTCCTTTAAGATCAACTGGTTTGATCTCCTTGCTGTCCAAGGGACTCTCAGGTGTCTTCTCCAGCACCACAGTTTGAAAGCATCAATTCTTTGGTGCTCTGCCTTCTTTATGACCCAGCTCTCGCATCCGTACGTGACTACTGGAAAGACCATGGCCTTGATTATACGGACCTTTGTTGGCAAAGTGATATCTTTGCTTTTTATTAACATACTGTCTGGGTCTGTCATAGCTTTCTTGCCAAGAAGCAATAGTCCTCTAACTTCCTGTGTACAGTCACCATCCGCAGTGATTTTAGAGCTCAAGAAGAGGAAGTTTGTCACTGCTTCCACCTTTTCCCCTTCTATTTGTCATGAAGTAATGGGTCCAGATGCCATGATTTTAGTTTTTTTAATACTGAGTTTTAAGCCAGATTTTTCACTCTCCCCTTCCACTTTCATCAAGAGGCTCTTTATCCTCTTCACTTTCTGCCATTAGGGTGGTGTCATCTGCATATCCAAGGTTACTGATATTTCTCCCAGCAGTCTTGATTCCAGCTTGTGCTTCCTCCAGCCCAGCGTTTCTCATGATGTACTCTGCATAGAAGTTAAATAAGCAGGGTGACAATATACAGCCTTGATGTACTCCTTTTCCTATTTGGAACCAGTCTGTTGTTTCATGTCCACTTCTAACTGTTGCTTCCTGACCTGCATACAGGTTTCTCAGGAGGCAGGTAAGGTGGTCTGGTATTCCTGTCTCTTCAAGAATTTTCCAGTTTGTTGTGATCCACACAGTCAAAGGCTTGAATGAAGTCAGTGAAGCAGAAGTAGATGTTTTTTTGGAATTCCCTTGCTTTTTCTATGACCCAGTGGATGTCAGCAACTTGACCTCTGGTTCCTCTGCGTTTTCTAAATCCAGAGTATATATCTGGAAGTTCTCTGTTCACATACTACTGAAGCCTAGCTTGAAGGATTTTGAGCATAATCTTGCTAGCATGTGAACTGAGTGCAATTGTAGGGTAATTTGAACATTCTTTGGCTTTGCCTTTCCTTGGAATTGGATTGAAAACTGACCTTTTCCAGTCCTGTGGCCACTACTGGGTTTTCCAAATTTGCTGACATATTGAGTGCAGCACTTTAATAGAATCATCTTTTAGGATTATTTATTTATTTATTTGCTTTGCAAACTTCTACTTTGTAATAGCAGAATTATGTATTCCATAGAAGCCAATATTACGAAACAGCCCTCCTGGCTTAACCTTCCCCACCCCGCCTTGAAATGAAACACAGCTTGAAAACCAGAGGCGGCTTCACCTCCTAGGTCCTTCCGGCTCTAACAGTATTGTTTTCCCCTTCAGAAGTTATCGTGGACTATGCAAAACAAGTGAGCCGAAGGCAAGGTATCATCTAAAAAGGGTCAGTTCAGACACCATTTTTTCAAGAAGGCAAATGGAAAATCAGCAGCAGATCCCACTGGACTCTTTCAGTGACCAAGAATTTCATTTCTAGTAAAAAATATAGAAACAGTAGGTGTTCTCAGAGGACCTGTGGTTTGGTTCTGGACCTCCCCATGGAGCCAGTTGGTGTCCCTGAGGGTGAGGAGGGCAGAGGACTCTGCTCAGAGCCTCTGTGAGCTCATCCACAAGTTTCTGATCTCCAGTTCCAGCTGTTTGGCCTGGACCTTGTCCTGTGTCACCATCTTCCAGAGCCTTTGGGTCTCGCCTTAAAGCCGATCGAATATCTGCAGCAGCTCGTTCTCTGTTTCTGATCTGTGAGCCAGATTTTCTTCTTCAGTCCATGTTCTGCCGCCCACCTTGGCGCCTTCTCCTCTAGCAGGGAGAAGGGCCTCTGGCCATCCTCTGCAACCAGCCTTTCTGTCTGGTTGAAGAGATAAGGTGGGGGCTCTGGGGACAGAGAGGGGTGTCTCTGAGGGCAGAGGCTGCGGGCTCAGCAGCTCAGCACCAGGCCTAAATGACATCAGGATGGGCTCTCTTCATCCCACTGAGCCACTCCTGGGCTGTCAGAGAGGGCTGGGCACTGGCCTTAGGCGGGTAGATGTCCTCTTGGTAGGATTCTGACCGCCTGCGTACAATCATGGATCCGGGCTCGATGAGGCTGTTGGTTGTGATCAGCTTGTAGAAACGGAAGATTTCACAGGAGGACACATCGAGACCTGTCTTTGGCACAACCCCAACCCCCTTCTGTGGGTTATAGAGCAGTATTCCATCGGGTAGTTCAGGTGAGGTTTGTTGGCACTGATCTCATAGTAG
Source organism: Ovis aries (assembly GCF_016772045.2). NCBI lineage: Eukaryota > Metazoa > Chordata > Mammalia > Artiodactyla > Bovidae > Ovis > Ovis aries. Next base: position 17,590,504 of record NC_056077.1, on the reverse strand, counting down.
CGGATGTTCCTGTCTCCCTTCCCCACCATGTACAGCATGTTGGTGTCCACATCTAGACAGGAAACAGCACGCCCAAGGAGCCGCTGAGGTCCCCCCCGTGCCAGGCACAGAGAGAGGTCGTCCTGGTCCCATCGGGCCATCTGCTGGTTGTTCCCTCGGGATGTGCTGTGGACAGCAGCTTCTTCAGGTTCCCCAGAAACAGCACTTTGTTGGCCGGGTGCCCTTTATGGTTGGCTTCCTGGAGGATGGCCCCTGCTCAGGGATCCTGAACCCGAATCTTGTGGTCTTTATAGGCAGTGGCCAGAAGGCTGCCATCAGTGTTGAAAGACATGGAGAGGATCATGTCTTGGTGACAGTTAATTGTCTTCATGGGGCTCATGATTACAGACTTCTTTGAATCCAGGTTCCAGACCATCACCTTGTAGTCGTAGCTGGAGCTGAAGAGGATGTTGGCAGCCGTGGGGTGCCAATCCACCAGGCCCTCTGCAGGCATGGCCCACCAGCTCCTTCCTGAAGGCTGTGAGGTTCTTGGTCAGCAGCTGCTTGGGGATGCCCCAGATTTTAATCGTTGCATCTTCAGGACAGGAGGCAATCTCAAAATCATTGAAAGGGTTCCATCTGACACCTAAGACATTCCCTCTGTGCCCGCAGACCTTCAGGTAGTGGGGGTCCAACTTTCCTGTCCAGTGCAAGGGGATGACAAGGAAGGCACCCCCACCAGTACACTCAGTCACGACTGCAGTGAAGTTGGGGTTCACAGCACAGAAATGATTGGGACGCTATGGATGATGGACACAGTCATAGCAGTTCTTGCTGGCTGGTTTGCCAAAGATGTGGCAGAACTTGGAGCTCCGGTACTGGGGGTGCTATGACATCTTAAAGTCGCTTCAGTGCCTCGCAGCTGCGGCTCCCATCCTTTAGGATTTTAAATAGCTCTGCTGGAATCCCATCACCTCCACTAGCTTTATTGGCAGCAGTGCTTCCTCAGGCCCATTTGACTACATGCTCCAGGATGTCTGGCTCTGGGTGAGTGACCACACCATCGTGGTTATCGGGGTCGTTGTGATCTTTTGTGTACAGTTCTTCTATGTATTCTTTCCATTTCTTATTGATCTCTTCTGCTTCTATTAGGTCTTTACTGTTTCTGTCCTTTATTCTGCCCATCTTTGGATGAAATATTCCTTTGATTTTTCCAGTTTTCTTGCAGAAATCTCTGGTCTTTGTCCTTCTGTTGTTTTCCTGTATTTCTTTGCATTGTTCATGGAAGAATGCCTTCTTGTCTCTCCTTGCTATTCTCTGGAACTCTGCATTTAGTTGGGTGTACCTTTCCCTGTCATACCCACTAGGACAGGTATAAGCAAAAAGACAAGAAGTATGGACAAGATTATGGAGAAATTGGAACCGTCATACACTGATGATGGAAAACTAGTCTGGCAGTTCCTCAGAAGGTTAAGTATAGAATTACCATATGAACCAGCAGCTCCACTCCTAGGTATATATTCAAAAGCATTGAAAACATGCACCATGTGAAAATGTGCATCATACAAGAATGTTCACAAAACAAAAATGTTCACAGCATTATTCATAATAGCAAAAAAATGGAAACAACGGAAATGTCCATCCGCTGATGAAAGGGTGAATAGAATGTGCTGTATCCACACAATGGAATATTGTTTCACAGAAAAGGAGTGAAGTCCTCATACACGTATAACATGAATGAACCTTGAAAACAGTATGCTAAGTATAAGAACCTAGTCACAGAAGATTGCATATTATATAATTCTGCTTTTAGAAAATGTCTAGAGTAGGCAAAGCCACAGAGAGAGAAGTAGATTAGTAGTTGCCAGGGACTGGGAGGGTTGGAGAGGGAAGTAGGGACTGACTGCTAATGGGTATGGGTTTTTTTTAGCGGGAGTGATGAGAAGTTCAGAAATTCATTGTGCTGATGGTTGCACAATTGCAAATATGCTTTAAAAAAATTGAATTGTATACTTTAAATGGATTTATTTTATGATATGTGAATAGTATCTCAAAAGCCATATGAATCTGATGACTTTGGAACTTCCCTGGCAGTCCAGTGGTTAAGACTTCAGGCTTTCAACACAGGAGGTGGGGGAACAAAGATCCCACAAGCCGCACAGCATGGTCAATAAATAGATACAATGACTTTATTAAAGCAGATACTTTAAAGTCAGTTTTGTCGAAGTATAATTTACATACAATTAAAGGTATATTTCAGTATATACTTTGATGAGTTTTTATAAACATATACCTGGGTAGCCACCACTTCAGTTCATTTCCGTCACCCTAGAATGTTCATATGTCTTCTCTTTGGAGTCAGCCTCTACTCCTGCCTCTCTCCTAAGGCAATCATTGATCTGATTTCTGTTACTATACTGTGCTATACTATTCTATTACTAATTGTTACTGCTAAAATACAAGAATTTGTATTATATGTTTATTTGTCAATTACTATACTACACTGTAGTATTCTCTCACCATTATTATTTTTTGTGTGGTAGCCAAATAAAAATGCCTGTAATGAATAAAAGTATAATTGAACCTAATTACTAGCCTCGAAGAATGAGGTTAACATTTGTGTTACAGTGAGAGAGATGCACTGTGAATACTGGAAATGAGATCTTGTTTTATGTTATAAAATATATAACCAGTGCTGATTTACCAGTGCATAATTAATATCTTTAAGTTAGAAAAGGTACACTTTTATAAAAAGATGTACCTTTAATTAGTGTACATGTAAGCATTACATCTTAAATAATGACGTTTCCGCTGAGGCATATAGTTCTAGTCATAATAGCTTATATTGAGTGCTGTCTCTGAGCCAGGCACCAAGCTTGGTTATATACATGCATTATTTCTAAATTCTCACAACAACGCTTAAGATCCTTAGAAAAGCATCATCATAAAAACGATGAAAACAGGCCAGAGTAATATAAGTAATTAGATGACGTAGCCAGTTAGTGTTGGAATTGGGATTTTTAGAGTGGGAAATCTTAGTAACATATGTGAAAATCAACCTTTGAAGCCTAAAAAAAATAGTTATTTATCTTTATAAGTGAGGTTAAGAAAGGATTTAAGTAAAATAGACAAATCTCCACCTATAAAGGACATAATAAATTTGACTGTAATACAACTATAGTCATTAAAAAGAGCATGATAACAGTAGCTAATATTTATTGAACGTCTTCTATGCACTACTGCAGTGTTGTATATTTTTATTGACACTTAAGTGTGTAGTAAATATATAAAGACCTATAAGGGATTGATATGGAAACAATGCACGTCCACTTGGCAGTTACCTTTGGAGAAGAAGAGGGTAGGGATTTAGCTGTATCTAGTGTGATAGTAAGGTCATGTGGTTATAGTGTAGCCTCAGGACTTTGCTGGTAGTTCAGTGGTTAAGATTCCATGCTCCCAATTCAAGGGGCTCAGGTTCGATCCTTCGTCAGGAAACTAGATCCCACATGCCTCGCAGCTAAGAGTTAACATTGCCACAGTGAAGATGAAGATTCCACGTGCCACACCTAAGACCTGGTGGAGTCAAATAAATAAATAAATTTTTTTTTTTTTAAAGAAAGTGCAGCCTCTACCACATCCTTGTTTGTGTAACTGAGAGCAAGTTTCTTAATCTCTGTCAGTTTTCCTCATCTGAAAATTAGCCTATTAATCAGTTCAGTCACTCAGTCGTGTCCAACTCTTTGTGACCCCACGGATTGCAGCACGCCAGGCTTCCTTGTCCATCAGCAATTCCCAGAGCTTGCTCAAACTCATGTCCACCAAGTCGGTGATGGTCTTCAACCATCTAATCCTCTGTCGTCCCCTTCTCCTGCCTTCAATCTTTTCCAGCATCAGAGTCTTTTCCAGTGAGTCAGTTCTTTGCATCAGGTGGCTAAAGTATTGGAGTTTCAGCTTCAGCATCAATCCTTCCAGTGAATATTCAGGGTTCATTTCCTTTAGGATTGACTGGTTGGATCTCCTTGCAGTCCAGGGGATTCTCAAGAGTCTTCTCCAACACCACAGTTCAAAAGCATCACTTCTTCAGCACTTAGCTTTCTTTGTGGTCCAACTCTCATATCCATACATGACTACTGGAAAAACCATAGCTTTGACTATACGGACCTTTGTCAGCATAATAATGTCTCTGCTTTTTAATATGCTTTCTAGGTTTGTCCTATCTTTTCTTCCAAGGAGCAAGCATCTTTTAATTTCATGGCTGCAGTCACCATCTGCAGTGATTTTGAAGCCCAAGGAAATAAAGTTTGTCACGTTCCCATTGTTTCCCCATCTGTTTGCCACGAAGTGATGGGACCGGATGCCGTGATCTTAGTTTCTTGAATGTTGAGTTTTAAGCCAGCTTTTTCACTTTCCTCTTTCACTTCCATCAAGAGGTTCTTTAGTTCCTCTTCAGTTAACACCATAAGGGTGGTGTCATCTGCATATCTGAGGTTATTGATATTTCTCCCAGCAATTTTGATTCCTGTTTGTGCTTCATCCAACCCAGCACTGCACATGATGTACTCTGTGTATAAGTTAAATAACGTATTAATAGTACCTCCTAAAGGCTTGTGATGATCAAATGAGTTAATATATTTAAAGCAGTTAGAATAGTGACTGAAAATAATGCATATTATTGTTTTAGGGCAGCAAGAGGTTGAAGCAAATATGGCAAAATGTTAATATCCATTAAGTCTTTTTTATTATTTATAAAGATTATTTCATGTTTTTGCATAATTACAAAAATTTATTTTAACTTTAAGGTCTTTATCATAGTAAACATTTCATATCTTCATTGTCTCAAAGAAGCAAAGGAAGCAAATGTTGGACAGTGTGTCTCGGAGGAGTGTGGCCCCTCAAACTTTATGTTCCTGTTCTATTTTTAGATAAATCCTTCTGTGCTGTATTGGGCTCACCCACTTGTTGGCCAACAGCCAGTGCTGCTCACATTAACAAATGTAGTGTCTCGTAGAAGCAGGCTTGGTGTTTCTGCTCTAGAGGATGGAGTTAAACCAACAAAAACCTGACTCATCCAGTTTATGCCAAAGTATTGCAGTAGCCAACTAATCAACAAACACAGAGGAATCGTCAGAGAGTCTATACCAGAGAGTGGGGGTAGACAGTGAAATTTGACTAAATATTTGTAATTGTGAGCCATTAATGGCCCGTATAGTTAAAGCAACCAGAGAAAACAAATTCCAAAAGTCTCCCCATTTGCCAGTCTGAGTAGGAGAAAAGTGGGGAAGTCAAAGTTTTTATGGAATTACTTACACTGACATTTTTAACCTTGTGCTGTGCCGTACTAAGTCATTGAGTCGTGTCAGACTCTGTGTGACCCTGTGGACTGTAGCCTACCAGGCTCCTCTGTCCTTGAGAGCCTTCAGGCAAGAATACTGGAGTGGGTTGTCATACCCTCCTACAGGGGATCTTCCTGACCCAGACAACTGGTCTTTAAGTCTCCTGCCTTGGCAGGCAGGTTCTTACCACTAGCGCCACCTAACCTTACTTGTATTGAAGTAAGGTTAATGTCCATGAAAAAAACAGGTTGGGTTGCTATTTGGTATAGGAAGGGAATAGAATCAGTAAAAGAAACAGTCTGCTCAGCCAGCCCTGATGGTCATCTTGAGTGCTTGGATTGCAAAATGACATCTGTGGCCACTTGACAGTAAAATCATCGGTGTTTTTGTTAAGGCAGCTAAGAATGGAGCAGCAGGCGTGGAACTGGACCTTGAGTTCACTTCTGACGGGATTCCTGTCTTAATGCACGATAGCACAGTAGATAGGACGACTGATGGCACCGGTCGACTGTGTGATTTGACATTTGAACAAATTAGGAAGCTTAATCCTGCAGCAAATCACAGATTAAGGTAAGTGGTGTATTGTCGCCTAAACATATCTTTCAGCTTGTGTTGGAGATCACATCAAGACACTGGCACCTTCTAATTCTGCTCCAGGAGAGTTGTTTTGTTATGTTTGTTTTCCACTGTATACAAGTTTCCCAAGTATCAAGCACGTGCCAGGAGCAACAGAAATAAGATGTTTTTCATCTTTTCCCACTGAGGCCAAATTTGATTCAGAATTGTTCTCAAGACAATACTCTTAACATGGCAGTTACTTTGTACTGTCACAAATGTCTATATGTGTGTGTGTATGTATGTATGTATATCAGAGCTAGTCCTGTAAGATGTTCCTGAAGAAAAGGGTTCTATGATCAAATAAGATCAAACACTGTATACTTTAGATGTTTCCCTTAGGGATACATCTGTCATTGTATCCCTCTCAGTCAATTCTTAGCTTTAATTTAGTGTTTCTCAAACGTGTATGACCATAGAACCCATGCCCATCCCACCACCTTGCAATTGGTATACTGGATGATACACTTTGTAATGTGACTGTTTAAATCCCTCTCCTCTTGTCTTTGTAATACTGAAAAATGTGTTCTTACTGTAATTCATGTTATATCAGTTCTCTGGTCAATTTATTTGACCCAGTGATAAGTTGTTGTCCTCCCCACAGGATGGCTTGGACTTTCTTTTCCTTGGAACTGAAAGAAAAAGTGAGCCAAAGAAAGTCATGCTTTAGAAAGGAGACTGATAACATTTGAAAGTTCTGAGTCAGGGCTGCTGAAATTGCTGTCTGCTAGTACAGTTACTTCATTGCTCTGCCAAAGGGGAGGGAAAGGCTGGTTTCGATACTACAGTGATGTAGCTGTTAAGATGTGGAGAAGGCAATGGCACCCCACTCCAGTACTCTTGCCTGGAGAATCCCATGGACAGAGGAGCCTGGTGGGCTGCAGTCCGTGGGGTCACTAAGAGTCGGACACGACTGAGCGACTTCACTTTCACTTTTCATTTTCATGCATTGGAGAAGGAAATGGCAACCCACTCCAGTGTTCTTGCCTGGACAATCCCAGGGACAGGGGAGCCTGGTGGGCTGGCGTCTCTGGGGTCGCACAGTCAGACACGACTGGAGCAACTTAGCAGCAGCAGCAGCTATTAAGATGTAAAGTTCAAAGTCAACACTTAAAGCAAAAATGCTTAGATAAGTTATCTTTTTTAAAACCAAGATCTTAACGCTGGAATAATGTGGTTGAATTAGCATACATTAAATCATGTAGACTGAAATTTCATTATGTGAGAAAAGCTGATTTCTTGTGTGTCAGAAACTCCTTTTCTTTTTAGAAAAATTATGTATTAGAAAACTATTTTTAAAGTTGCACTTAAATGTATAACAATACAGTTAACAGATGTATATGTATTGCTAGGAATTTCTCCTGCATCAGACTCTATTGGGGAAGTCACAATCTTAAAATTAAGTCTCTGAGTTCTCCAAAGATGGCATATAATCTGCCCTTTAAAGTTACTAATTACAAATACAGTGAATGCCTGAAAAGTAAATGATTTTTATTGTTGCTGATCTTTGGCCTAGCATATCTTTAATTTGGTTTAAGAAGATATAGTAAATTGTCCTTGGACTTTGGGATGATTAGAGAAAGGAAGTTGGTGAAAACACTCTTCCTTTGGTTGGGAGACATTTGTCAGATGTCTGTTTCATTTAATTTTTATCTTTTCTTTTTTCCTATATTGTACTATTTCTTTTCCCTCTCTTGTAGGAATGATTTCCCTAATGAAAAGATCCCTACCCTAAGAGAAGCCGTTGCAGAGTGCCTAAACCATAACCTCACAATCTTCTTTGATGTCAAGGGCCATGCATATAAGGTACAGTTTATTCCATAGGATTCTCTTTGAAAATACCTCTTTATTTGCTAGTCTGTTTCAAAATTAATTGTATATTTTCTTATTTATATTTTCTTCTTAAATTATTTTTACAAATTATATTTGCGTAATGCAAGTTTACAAAGCAAAAATCCACATCTTCAAGGAGGCAGTAAAGTATGGAATCTTTTAACCTTTTAAACTTTGATGGAACTATTTAATTCCTCCTACTCAACAACTAGCATGAAATAGAAGAGTCAGGTTTCTCTTACTTGAATAAAACATTCACAGAAGATATTAAATAAACAGTAAAGAGGCACTTCTTGAATAGACCACTGTAGTAACCTCATAAAAAAAACTTCAGAAGTTGAACAGGAGACTGGTTGGATCTGGCTGATAAGAGTCTTAGATATGAGAGCTGTGGACTGAATTTAAAGAAAGCTCCTGTATTTAACGCTTCTGATAGCGAAGAGGATATTTATCTTCTACAAAGATGTGCCCCTTTTGTATGATTTCTGTCCCTTACGTATAGTTTTTGGTTGTTTTTTTTTTAGTTGGCTGTACTCGGTCTTCGTTACTGTGTACAGGCTTTCTCTAGTTGCAGCGAGCAGGGGCTACTCTTCATCGCGGTGCTCGGACTTCTCATTGCAGTGGCTTCTCTTGTCGCAGAGCACAGGTTCTAGGTGCACAGGCTTAGGTGCTCAGTAGCCTGTGCAATCTTCCTGGACCAGGGAAGATGGTAGACTATGTCCCCTGCATTGACAGGTGGTCTTAACCTCTGGACCACCAGGGAAGTCTCCCTTGCATATAGTTTTTTATTCTATGACTTGAGCAGTTATTTACTATAATTCTTTTAAATATGGTATTACATTTCAAATAAGATTTGCATAACTTTTAGAACATATACTTTTATACATAAAAACACATTATTGCAGTGGAAATCAATGGGAAAATATGGTTCATATTATGTTTATTCTCTTAACTTTTCAAGTACAAATACATTTTTCTGCATTTATACAACTGGGGTATTTCCCCCCAGTGATAATTATGATCAGTTATGACCAGCTAGGGGCTCCCCAGGTGGCTCAGTGGTAAAGAATCCGCCTGCCAAAGCAGGAGACACAGGTTTGCTCACTGGGTCAGGAAGATCCCCTGGAGAAGGAAATGGCAACCTACTCCATTATCCTTGCCTGTGAAATCCTGGAGAGTTCTAATGATACCAACTTTTATTAAAAATAAAAAATGTTAAAAACAATTTTTATTTAAAATTGAAAATAATTGTTAAAACCTGAAATATGAACCTCTAACTTAAGTACAGTAAACTCCCATTTTTGAAGAAAAAGGAGAAGGGTGCTCTGGCTAATTTATTATTTTGGTAAACTGATAGTTCTCTATATCTAGGTTTTTCAGTCAGTCTGCATCAGAATCACCAGGAATACATATTGAAAATGCAAATTCCTAGGCCACCCCACTCAGAGATTAAATCCTAAAAATGGTTCAGATCGTGGGCTCAAGGAGCATGTATTTTTAATGGGCACCTTAGGTTTTTTTTGATGATATGGCCCACATTTGGAAACCCTGATAGGCCCTAAGTTTGACCCACAGTGTACTGACCTTCTTGCTTATTTTCTTAGACTAAGGAGGGGTGAGGGAGGAGAAGAAATTTTGTTTTTTAATCCAGGTATTGCCGTTTGAGCTTTCTGGCTGGGCAGCTTTGGATAGAACATCATGATCTGATTGACCAGGACGGGACTATGAAGAAACAGGTGTCAGCAGCAAATTGGAGCTGCAGTACGGGAGCGAGATCACAGGCGTTGGAGATCATGACTGAACTGTCACTTCCTACAGCGTAGTGTTAACCTTGATCGGGTTCCGTTTCCTTGTGGGCAAAGAGGGAACAACATAAGAAATGACCATGTAAGGTCATTATGAGAGTTAGATAAAGAATCTCGATGAAACGTCACACAGTGTGTGTTGGTTGAAAATGACTTCAACTCTCTAGCGCATACTTGGTGATATTAGTGAAGGGAAGCATGACATGAATAATTTCTTATTTTCTGTATTGCATTTCATTGCTTATATTTGGTTATAGGTTCAATGTGATTTTCCAAAAATTAGGGGTATTTCAAAAATTATGATGTAACAAACAGCATGACAGTCCACTTAACATCTGGACACCTCTGTCGTTAGCTGCTACTGTTGTTCGATGGCCGGGTCTCTTAATTCAATAAAGGTTACACAATGCCAGTATTTTAATTGTGTCATTTCTTGTCATTTAGTACCTGGACTGCTACAAAAAGAAACTTCTGCTCATCCTGGGAAGAGCTGGGCGACTTCCAGCTCTCCCCAGTTTCTCCCTGTCCCATTGCTTCTCCCTCCATGCTGGTGATGGGTGACATTTCCTCTCAGACGTTTCCTCTCTCTGGACTGAGAAAATCTATCCTTTCTAGTTCCCAGACTGGTTGACTCCTGCTTCAGCTAGGAAAGGCAGAGAGTGATAGAGTTGTAGGAAAAAAAGGACCTTTCCTAGTGGCTAAACTGGGATATAAGGAAAAGACTTGTAAAATTTTGCTTGCAGCCTCCACTGGCCTGTAGTCTGCCATATTTTTCCAAAGTATGACAGAAGGAGGTGAGCCTCTCAACAAAATAGTAAAGCAGCAGTATCCAGCTGCTTACTTATCTGCTGGTATGAGTTTAAAATGCATCCTAGTGGATAATGCAATCTACCAATACTCCTTTGAACATCCCCATATATTAGTAAACTTCTGATGTAGTTAATAGAGTTGTACTTAATAATACAGTAGTTAACTGGCTGGGACTACATTTTAATAGATTTTAAATACATGAATCTCTCTGTTTTACAGGCTACTGATGCTCTAAAAAAAGTGTATATGGAATTTCCTAAACTATACAATAATAGTATCGTCTGCTCTTTCTTGCCAGAAGTTATCTATAAGGTAAAATTCTGGGGTTTTGTTGTATGTAATATTATGTTGGTTGGTGGTGATAATAGCAATGGACTAAATAAGCATAAGATAGATGCCTGTTAAACTGAACTGAATCAATTAAAGAGACCCCTCTTTTAAATTAACAAAATTTGGGAAGGGCAGGGTACTTGGACCCCGTTTTAAAGTGCCTTGATTCCTTTTTAGCTCCTCCTCTTAGGTTTATAAGGGCTTCCCTGGTGGCTCAGAGGTTAAAGCATCTGCCTGCAATGTGGGCGACCTGGGTTCAATCCCTGTGTTGGGAAGATCCCCTGGAGAAGGAAATGGCACCCCACTCCAGTATTCTTGCCTGGAGAATCCCATGGACAGAGGAGCCTGGTGGGCTACGGTCCACAGGGTCGCAAAGAGTCGGACACGACTGAGCAACTTCACTTTCACTTTATGTTTATAACTCATTCAGATTACTTTGGTAAGTATTCTCAGACAGAATGAATTATATTTCTGCATCTTACTAAGTAACAGCAGAATGGACCTTTTTAAAAAATGTCTTACTTATAACAGACAATTTAAAATATGCCTTAATTGGAAATATGTAGATGGTAGAGTGAGCCCTCCTTTAACAGTAATCTTTGTTTCATCCATAATCCCATTTATCCCCAGTGTTATTTGGAAGCAGATTCCAGACGTTTCATCCATAAAAATTGCAGTAAATATCTTTAAAAAAACATGATCATGATATCAATTATCCCATCTAAAACCATTAACAGGAAGTCCTTAAGATCATCAAATATCCAATGTATAAATTTTCATTTGTCTCACAAATATCATAGTTTTTTTTTTTTAATTTGAATCAGGACCCAAATAAGAATTTCATGTTAGAATTTAAATCTTAAAACTTGTAAATTTTTCCCCCCACCCCCGCCTTGTGATGTATTTATTAAAGAAACCAGACTGTTTTGTAGAGTTTATTTACCAAAGTCTGGATTTTGCTAATTATGCCATGATACAATTGAACACATTGTCTCCTCTGTATATTTCCTATAAATTGGTAGTGATGGCTGTAAATTAGATTCAGTTCAGTTCAGTTCAGTCACTCAGTCGTGTCCGACTCTTTGTGACCCCATGAATCACAGCCAGGTCTCCCTGTCCATCACCATCTCCCGGAGTTCACTCAGACTCACGTCCGTGAGTCAGTGATGCCATCCAGCCGTCTCATCCTGGGTCGTCCCCTTCTCCTCCTGCCCCCAATCCCTCCCAGCATCAGAGTCTTTTCCAATGAGTCAACTCTTTGCATGAGGTGGCCAAAGTACTGGAGCTTCAGCTTTAGCATCCTTCCAAAGAAATCCCAGGGTTGATCTCCTTCAGAATGGACTGGTTGGATCTCCTTGCAGTCCAAATTAGGTTTAATTATTCTTGGCAAGGTAATTTCTTAAGTGAGGGTCTTTTCCCATCAGGAGGTACATAAGTCATACTGACTTGTGTTGTCAGCAGCTGCTATTGATGCCAGTGGCCAGTTCTGGCAATTTACTAGCAGTTGTAAAATATCAATATTTTAAGTCTGTCGTATATTCTTCATGTATTAGGTAGATTAGGGGCTTCCCTGTTAGCTCAGCTGGTAGAGAATCTGCCTGCAATGCAGGAGACCCCGGTTCGATTCCTGTGTCGGGAAGGTCCCCTGGAGAATAGACTACCCACTCCAGTACTCATGGGCTTCCCTGGTGGCGCCTGCAATGTGGAAGACCTGGGTTCAATCCCTGGATTGTGAAGATCCCCTGCAGGAGGGCATGGCAGCCCACTTCAGTATTCTTGCCTGGAGAATCCCCATGGACAGAGGAGCCTGGCGGGCTACACAGTCCATAGGGTCGCAAAGAGTCAGACAGGCTGAGCAACTAAGCACGTTAGCTAGGTAGAATTCTTCTGTAGAAAGGAGCTCTCATCTATGATTTAGCTACTCAGTAGCAAATAAATGCTTAATTTTGCCCTTTGTTCATCAGTTTCCAAAACAATGAGTTGGTTCCTCAACAATGGCCAACGTAGCATATATTTAAAATTTTACAATAAGGGTGGAGCCTGCTGAGATATAAAGTGTCATTGAGATAAATAATGTAGTGGGGCTTTCAGACATTTGAATCAGCGTTTTCCCAAACTTCCTTAACCACAGACCTTTAAAATGTGTGATACGTTTTCCAGAGCAGCATAGAGCACAGACTGAAAGAACTCTATCCACATCCCCGTCTCTCCATTGCTTTGTCTTCGTCCCTGCCCCCACTTGTCTCTTCTCACATCTCTCAGCCCATTTCCCCACCCCCACACCTTTTTTTAGCCATTTTCTCTAAAAAGGATCAAAAACTAACAAGCCCATCTTGAAATGGTCGTGGTTTCATCCTAATTGCATTCTGATTATCTCTAGCCATAGTTTAAATCCATATCCAATTAAAAGTTATTACTCTTTGTGACACTGTTAAAATTTGATCCTGAAATTGTAATGTTCTCATTGTAAAGATAGGATTGCAATTCTTTTAGGATTGTGGAGGAAGTGTCTATATTGTATATTTACATCTTTACATCTAACATATTATTTTCTCAAAGGATGTATGATAGAGTATTTAGTAGACATGGGGGCAGCATACTACCCATGACCACCTCGTTCAGAAAGAAGTACATTGGCTAAATAGAGCAAATGAGAGGTATTAGAGTTAAGTTGTGATTATGGCTTTCTTTCCCCAAATTTCTTTTCAGATGAGACAAACAGATCAGAATGTAGTAACAGCTTTAATTCATAGACCTTGGAGCCTTAGCCACACAGGAGATGGGAAACCACGCTTTGAATCTTTCTGGAAACAGTCCATGTTTGTGGCATTGGACATTTTGCTCGATTGGAGTATGCATAATATCTTGTGGTACCTGTGTGGAGTTTCAGCTTTCCTAGCACAAAAGGATTTTATATCTCCGTAAGTTGGAAGATTTTATTTTCTCCTGACACATTTCCTGAATGTTCTTCTTGAAAAGGAGGATTAGCAGTGGACACCTGCATTGATTCCCACCCACAGAGCCAGTCATGCCTTTATTAATTTGGAATGCCATTAGCTGCTTAGATGGGAAGAGTTCAGGCCTATTTCACTGTCTCCAAAAGATACTGATCAATTATTCTTGTTTTTTAGTGCATTTTAAAGAAATAGTGTCAAACTAAGACAACAGAAACAAAGAAATTGTATTTCCTTGTGATTGGCTCCCTTTAAAAACAAACGCAGGATCCAGGGAAGACGTCTTGTGGGCACCTGCCTCGTCTCTCCTAGCTTTCCTACAGGCTCCACTCCATTGCTCCTGAGAAACTTTCCATTCCCTAAACTGTTAGCATTCTCTGAATCTGTTTTGGCGATTTTATGGCTGTGTATTTCAGATGGTTATAGTTTTTAAGTTTTATGTTATTTCAGGCATGCATGCATTCAGTTCAGTAGATACTTGGTGTATGCCTGTGGTATTACAAGATCCTGTAGTAAGAAGCTGATGATGGCTGTGGTGAAAAAAAGGAAGCCCTAGTCTGCCCTCATGGAATTTATAGTCAAGAGGAAGAGAGAGATGCTAATCAGAAAGCAATCCAATAAATATTAAATTACAGCTAAGATAAATGCTATATAGGAGAGACGAGTGCATGTATACTGTTCAATTTCTCCTAGTAAAGGAGTCAGGGAAAACATCCTCACGGAAGTAACAGCTAAACAACTAAGCTAAGATCTGAAGGAAATTGAGGAGGGTAGGGGTCGAGATCCAAGTCGGGGGAAAACATGTGCCAAAGTGTTGTGGCAGGAAAGAGCCTGTTTCTTGCAAGGAATTGGACGAAAAATCAGTTCACGCACAGAAAAGAAAGAGGGAATGTGGCGTAAGATAAGGCCAAAGAAATAGATGAGGCTAGGCCACTGCTTACAGCCTCCAGTAGGGGCACGTGGCAGCAAGGGATGGTTTTTAGAAGGTGGCTGAAGTGTTTAAAGCTGCGGCCGTGTGGGGGAGGCGCTCATGCTGGGCTTGGAATAGTCTGGCTGCAAGGCAGAGGCCGGTTAAGAGGCTCCTCCTA